>NC_057751.1:9683456-9818005 GCF_004010195.1 Chiloscyllium plagiosum
CTATGTGACTGTCCCCCCCCCCCCCCCACCTTCTTATAACTGCCATCCATCACATACTGTTGGTGTTGCAAATTTCTCATCGCTTCTAGCTGTCTGTCCAACCGATCCACTCGATCTGATAAGATTCACATCCGACAGCATTTATCCTTCAACTTTCTTTAAACTCCCACATCTGACAAGAAGTACATAACTCTACAAAGGCCATTTTTGCTCCTTCACAATGTACAGATCCAGAAAATAACACACCTTATTCCTCTACAAACACTGCCCCAGGTTAAATTAATAGCTATGGCTTATATTTTAAGTTTAATCAAGAGACTTATCTCCAAAAACACATAATCAAGAAAGAATCCACTATACTCACTACTGCAGCCTTTCTCTTGGACAGACTTAAAACAACAATTAACTTATCTGATTCTGTGCTGTGAACTTCGCCCAACAGTTCCTCCAAGATTAGTTCTGAATTTCACTGTTTGTTAATTTTCTCCGAGTTGTGTTTGATTCTGGAAATGGATCAGTCCAGACCTACTGGAAGTACACAGTGAATGCCCATTAGAAGCTCAGAATCCATAGAAAAGAGATTATGACCCTCATATACAAGTGGAAGTAGAAATGGTGACCCATTTTATTTTTGATTGTGGATAACAAAAGACTGACCAGGCTAATTACCAATAGTGTCAAATCTGTTCTGGAGTTGGTGCCCCATTGTGACTAAATGTGGGATGTCGCCAGTAGAAATACCACTCCAGTATTTGATTTTCCATGTGCAGGACAGGGTAATGGATCAGGAGATGTCTTTGACAGAATATTGCATACTTATATAATGAATGGGCTCTCAAAATTTTGGGTTCAGAGAGAATATCTCAATTGGGCATTGGCTGACATAAATATCACTACTGCAGTTCCAATCATTTCCAATGCAGTTAATCGTAAGTTGTATCAAGCCTTTTGAAGAGTTCAACAGAATAATATAGGCAAAAAGGAGAGGACAGTTCTAGCCAGTAAAGACACTCTGGTAAAGGCTTCCTTCACATGGAAATTATCGTCTTCTGTTTGGATCTGTAGTTGGTGCACAGCCTACTGTGCATCCACAACCAGTTTCAACAGATCTCAGTGATATCATATTCTTTAGCTAGAGGCTGTTTGGTTTTTTTTAGCTCTTGCCCCATCATGTGAGACAAACCGATGATAGTAGGGATGTGGTTCAAAGGTGCCAGGACATGAGCTAAAATATGAAAGGAACATGTACTGATAGTAAAGCAAATGGATCACAACTGAGTCTTTCCCCTCCCATTCCAAGTTATTCTGCAGGCCAGCTGAGATAGCTTCAAGCCGGGCACTCGGCAGATAACACAGCTTTTGGGATTTTTGACCATGGCCACAGAGAACAATGTTTATTTCCCCTGGCTCGCCCTTGTCAATTACAACCATATTGGGCTTTTTTCTCACACCTCTTGAATGACTCCTGATACAGTGGCACTGTCATCAGTTTGTTCATCTTCCCTTCAGTCCCACTCTCATGCACGGAGAGAGCAGAAATCTCAGCCTGTTAGACAAGCACAAAAGTGCAGGGTCCTGCACCACTACCTCCTGAATCCCTCTCTCTGCCTTGCTCACAGCCTCCTGTCCGAGATCATTGACCGAATTTGAGTCAGTAATCTGAGTGTCTGACTGCCTCCTCACACACAGGATCCAGCGAACTCCTCCCTGCTGTGTCACTCTGTTTGAAGCTCAGGCTCCACCTCATGGACTCTGAGGCAGATTTTCTAAAACAACCAACAGTTACCACAGATGTGATCATGATTAATCACAGTGAGGTCCACCAGAGACAACATTATGCTGGTACCACACTGTTCCAAATGCCTGGAAACATCCCCATGGGACATTATTACCCATGTCCCGACAAACAGGGTCAAGTTGAAATGAGCAGTGGACTTGACACAAATTATTGTTTGGTTTCAAACATAGCCTACCCAGGAATCAAAAGGCTTTTTAAAAATTGTTATCACCACAAAATGATCCTTGTATTGATAGTGTCTTGCATGGTAAAAAGTGTCAAAGTGTAGAAAATAACATTTTTATTCTGCAATGAGTGCTGTTTTACATGAATTATTCTGAATTGACTGTATGCTACAAGTTAATTTCTGGTGTGTAATGTGAAACATGGAATTAAAAATGAGCAATTTACACAGTGCTGCAGTGTGTATCTGTTTTACACTGGCATTTTCTGGTGGTGGATTTTGAAAATGTAGCTTGGTGCAGAGGCTGTGCACAAGATTGAGGACCTCTGCCCATCAGGTGAAATGCTTCAGGCAACATCCCACAGCATCTATGCAAAAGAATGGAAATGTAATCAAAGATTAGTCAATTTCTTTCAGTTTTGTCCATTTTAAAACTTTTTTTTTGCTGACTGAGACAACTTCATGTCTTTTTAAAATCATTCAGAGGATGTGGATGTCACTGGTTGGGCCAGTATTTATTGTCCATCCCTAACTGCCCAGTGGGCAATTAATTGTCAATTGTATTGCTGTGAACAATGGCCAGACCAGTAAGGATGGCAGATTTCCTTCTCTGAATGGCATTAAAAGGGTTCTTTCTGACAATCATCCATGTTTTCTTGGTCATCATTGGAATCTTAATTGCAGATTTTTAATGCATTCAAGTTCTACCAAATGCCATGATGGGATTTGAACCCATGTTCTCAAGACATGACCTCTGTCTCTGGATTACCTGTCTAGCAACAATACCACTAAGCTATCATCTTTATTATTAAGAAAATGCACTCAGTCTCACAAAAGATGCAAATGCACATTACAACAGAAGTTGTCGAAAGGGTGAACAGGCACAATGCAAAAGGGTGATAGTTTTTGCATGTTACTTTCTGTTTGCATTTGTGGAGCAACAATCAGATGCTGCTTGTCATCTGAGAAGCAAAGCAAAAGGCAGAAAGCATTGAAATATGAGAGCATTGAATATAACCTGATAATTTCAAGCATAAGATGTAGAAATGAAGGTTGTGGAGAAAGCAGATTGTGTGTGTGTGTGTGTGTGTGTTACAAAATAGTTCACACATTACCAATGTGTGACTGGATTGGTCTTTTACTTCGCAAATGCAAATCTTCAAGGCCAAGCAATCGTCTCACTTTGAGTCTAAAGTAATTCATCTGCCACATTGAAGAAACACTTCTTTGTTCCATGCAGCATTATTTGTGTTGTATTGTGTATGATGACCACCTCAGTGGAGGTTGGCTACATGTTCCCTGTTTGACCTGAACCTGTTTAAGTGGAGGTTGGCTACATGTTCCCTGTTTGACCTGAACCTGTTTAACGAGGAGCATTCACATCATGACCATTTAAAGTCTGCCTTTCGTCAGTCAATGTTTGTCACAAGAAAGTTAATGACATCTTGTGTTTCCTATTTCTTTGATCCAATGGCTAGTGATGCTAGATATTGCTCAAGACAGTTAGCCACAGACTGGACCGAGGGATTCAAGGCTGGTTGTCACAAGGTCATAATGGAGTGGGAAAGTGAGTTGCAGCAGAAATGCATTCACCCAGTTTGTGCGTTTGTCAACTGGCAGATCTTTTGTGACAAGAAGCCTTCCAGATCAATCTTCCTATCTTTCTTTGTCAAAAATCAGTCACAGTGAATGAATCTTTTCTTACCATTGATATTTGTACAAAGATGACAAGGTGTGTCACAAATTTGTTTTCTTTATTCATTCATGGTATGTGGGCTTCACGTAGCTGGGCCAGTATTTATTGCCCATCCTAAGTTGCCCTGAAGATGATGGTGAATTACCTGCTTGAGCTGCTGCTCTCCATTTGCTGCAGGTGCACCCACAATACTATTATGTAATGACATATCTTTGAACCAGTGGCATGGAGGGAACTGCAATATGTTTCTATGTCAAAATAGTTAATGGCCGAGTAGGGAACGAGTGGTGCTGAGCCCTTGCCCTCCTTAGTAGTGCTCATAGATTGGAAGGTGTTGTTTCAACAGCCTCAATTATTTTTAACAGCATATCTTGTAGATGATACACTGTAAAGTCATATCAGTGGAGAGGTTTTGTGGCTGTGGTGTCAGTGAGCTTGTGTCAAGCTGAGTGAGTGTTGTTGGAGCTGCGGTCAGCGCAGGACAGTGGGAAGTCTTCACAGTCGTGACTTGTGCCGTGTAGATGCTGCTAGATTCCAAGCTTTTGATCTGCTATTGTAGCTACAATCACTGACAAATTCACGATGTTGATCATAGAGGTGAGATTATGACAATGCCAATGTCAAGGAGTGATAGCTAGATTCTTTTTGAGAGAGATGGGCATTGCTTGGCCTTCAAGTGGCAGGACTGTGACTTGCTGCTTGTCTTGCTCTTGCTGCATTGGATCATGGACTGTTTCAGTATGAGTGTTCTGGTATATGGTGCTAAAAGTTATACAACCGTCAATGGAAAATCCCCACATCGCATGTTACGATAGAAGGAAGGTCCGTGATGAGGCAACTGAAGATGATTGGAACAAAGACAATGCTGATGAATTAGTTATTATGCTGCAGTGATAGTGAAGATCTGTCTGTTTCGCGATCAGTCAATAAACACTAGCAATCTGTCTGGTCTTAAAGACTTCACAGTTTATTACTCCCAGCCGGGCACAGATCATCACAGATCACACACTTCCATGTTTCTCAGAGGAACTGCGTACATGGCTTAAAACAAAGACATTTTAATACTTTTCTTAAAGAGAGGTATAGGCCATAATTGTACATAATTACCAATTAATTAACAAAATGGTTTTATTGACAGCAACCCAACCCAATGATATTTCTGGGGACCAACTTTGTTTTCCAAAACTTAAGCCATTCTGATCTCATGAACCGAGTTTTTGCACCTGCGCTTGAAGATCAGTTAGGAGGGCCAGTAGTGTCTTAACTAGACTAGTTCTTGACATGCTGTAAAGGAAGCATTGTCTGCTGTTCTTTGTTGAGACAGACTGTGTGGTCAAGTCAATTATGCAGCTATAGCAGTGTTAAAAGCCATTTTATGCAGCTTTAAGCAGAATTGTCAATTTGTAGCCTAGAAGCCATTTTATGTTTTTGCATAAAGAAGCCTTATATTTACAGCTAAATTAGTAAGAATATGTATTGAGTGGTTGTCTTTGACAACAACTAGTTACCTCAGCCTGTATTCAGGTTTTAAATTCTCACTCGTATCCCTACCTCTGAGCCAAAAGGCCCAGGTTCAAGCTATCTGCTTCAGACCTGTTTCAGAACATGGCTGAACAAGGTCATGTAAAATACCTACCCTGAGGAATTCCTGAAGCAGTGTCTTGTAGCCGCAAGACATGGCTTCCTCTTATGCTCAACCTCCAGCATGGCAGACTTCCAACAAACATGATCATCTTCCTTTATGTCAGCTTTGACTCAAGTTAAGTTGGATACCGAACAATTCACAATTGCTCTTTCGATGCAGATGTGTCACTTTATGGTCAAAATGTCTAACTGCTGCTTTGAAACTCTGCCTGAGTCCATTCAATTTATTTGAATTTACTTCCAATTTAACTGCAATGCAGAATCCACTACCTGTTTTGCCTTTTGTGCCCTCCATTCTTGCTCTGCCACTTTGTAACGGAACAGTATCCCTATTGGAATAATCAAAATTTTTGTCCTTTTTAAACCACACATTTGATAAGATCATTAGGTATTGCAAATCATAACTAGCACTCAGGCCATTTCTAACCCATCTCCCAAACATTTGAATGTCATCTGGATAAGTGGACAATCATTTGGGGTCCTTAACTAGAGGAGAGTACAATTACCACATTCAAAACAAGTTTGGACACATATGTGAATAGCCAAGATTTAAACACAATAAAAACCGAACCAAGTGCAGATGCTGGTAATCAGACACAAAAGCAGAAATTGCTGGGAAAGCTCAGCAGGTCTTTCAGCATCTATGGAGAGAAATCAGACTTAACGTTTTGGGTTCACATCGGGATAGAGGCCAAACACAGACAAGTGGAACTAGTTCAATTTAGGAAATCTGGTCCACATAGACAAGTTAAACCAAAGAGTCTGTTTCTCTGCCGAATGACTCTGACTCTATAATCATCTATGTGAACACAATGTACTAAAATTCAGATATACATGTTATGCTGTCAGTAGTACATGGTGAAGTTACTTTCTTTTTTTAGACATGTCATGAGTGGTTTTTTTGAGAAAAGTACAACTCTCACAAGTCAATGACCAAAGAAGAATTAGGTCTGCAGGTGAAGTTTGGGGTATATACCCTATTATGCTAACTTTCGCTGGGATATATTTGAATAAATAGCTTTCTCTGCTCAAACCTGTCTAACGTTCTCAATTATTCAGTATCAAATACAATCAAATGTATTGATTACGTGTGTCAACCACACCTGCAATGAGTAACAGATGACTATTATTTCAAAAACGTGTAACTGACTTCAGATTAATTACTTCAATCCTCTGGCGATAGACTGCATTATATTGTGGGAACTGATGCATTCCCGAATTCCATCATGAATTATGAACTCTGTTCGAAGATATAACAGATTTATTCATTATAAAATATAGTGTATAGTAGACGAGAAAGCACCCTATTATACATGTCGGCTGGAACACTGCATTTTAATAAATGACCATGAATAAATGTCCAAAGCCTTTCATACAAAAGATCACAGTTGAAAAGAGAATCTAAGATGTTGATTAATTTATTAATGTTTAAACATTGCTAGATTGTAAAAGGAATAGCAAGGTTTTTAAAAATCCACAATGTTTCAAGTTTTTCAAAGATTATGGTGAGCTTTCATTAAATGCATTGAGGAAACATGTTTTAGTTACAAAAGCAAATTCAGGAGCATAGCGAGGGAACTATCAAGATGGCAAAAGGCTGGAGGTGACAGGAATCAATAGTCATAATTACAACTCTTTCATATTTCCTTCCAGGAATTGGAGGTTCAGCAGAGCTTGCTCAAATGTGCAGTAATGTTCACCTGCTAGATGGAACTTGAGGTGTCAGTTAAAGAGAGTCCACTACCATTTCTTCAAATAAGAAGTTGCACTGCAGGTATGAGTTCTCAACACATCACCATGCCACAAGGGACACATTCATTGAACATTCATGTTTTAAAGAATGATTAAGTAATTGTTGAAAAGATCATTTTTAATTCCTTGTAACACCCTTGCACAAATAGCACTTTTGCTTAGAAATGCACCATTATCCTCACACCTGAAAAAAACAGGGTGAACAAATGTGGAAAACCAATGAGAAAAAACAAGCTGTCAAGCTCTGCTATTATCAAGAACAGTAAGACTTGGCTATTGGGAATAAACATGAATCATTTTGTTCATATCTTTAAGGTTTCATGAGGTGTGTGATAAGAGCCTAGCACCAAATGAAGGACTTGATTAATGAGACTAATGTGAGGATTGTACAACACATACATGATAAATCCTTAATCACTGCATTTGTATTTCAACATGGTCACTGAGCAAGTATGGATTGCTAATGTTGCTCAGTAATGACTTGAGGTCAGTTGTTGGTTTGGTTTAAATTTTGGACATATCCTCTCCCCTCACCACTGACTGAGGACTCAGTCACGGTGTACTCTCTCAATTTATCCAGTTCCAAATCCTTTTGCAATGACTGGACTGCCCACTGCCTACTCATCCCATTCACAATGACACTGTCAGTTAAGTTGTCCACTATCACAATGTGAACAGAAAGGAGAAATCATAAGCAGATATCTGAGAAATTGTGGAAATCCAGAGTGTACAGCTACTTGCAACATATTTACAATTTCAAGATGTCCACATACACATTCCGAATGCATGATCAGGATAGGAAGTCCAAGTGGAGAGTTGAAGTATCTGCCAGCAAAAAACAACCATTTTGACCTGGGGAGAACACTTAACGATAAAATGGCATTAGAAAATTGTCCATGTATTAAAAAAGAGAAATGAGTGCCATGTAAATAACATCTATTCGAATGGACTCTGAGTGGAAATGTAAATATTACATATCTGTTAAATAATTCTGCTCCCAACCTAGGAGCAAAGGCTCTGTTTTCAGTCAGCTGACTGTATTATCTTTAATGCATTCCATCATTAATGGACCCATGTCCCTTAATATTTTCTGATATTCCATTAATGCTTGACCGTAAGTGTCACGCTCTGTTACAAAGGACCGGAAGAGGTTTATAGGCTCTGCATACAGAAGCATTTCTGGAATTCCCATTTGTTTAGGAAATGTTTGATTTCCGATCATAAATCGGGAGAGCCGTTTCTCATCCAAGCATTTTCCGAGATACTTCAAAATGTCTCTGAGCCGATATTCCAGGTGACACTCATGCCAGTTTGAATATGGCTGACTTAACAACAGATGCATAAGGACAGTCTTAAAAAAGTAGGACCCAAGAATGTTTCGCTGATCTGGAGTGCTGCGCAGCTTTTCAGTTAGAAAGATCAATATTTGAAGGCACTTGAGGTGACAACTGTTTTTGGGAACGCTTTTTGCCATGATTTTCAGAAACCTGTACTCGCAGACAGCACAGGATATGTGCCAGTAGGTAGTGGATGGCACTGTATTCTTGGTGTAATCAGGAAAGCTCGATACGAGATAGACATCTGAATCCTTCAGCCTCACAGCAGGGAAGGCTTTAATGTAGATGTTTCGTCCCGATTGATACTGGACTTTTAAACCACAGCAACCAGTAATATTGTGGAAGGAAAGATCAAAGTCATACTTATGACAAACATTGTTCCAGGATTTTGCTAGTGCGACCCTGAACCATTTTAGTACTTTCTTGTAGTCCAAATACCACTCGGAACACACAATAGAAGCCAGGCAATTTGCACGATCATCAGCTTCAAACCTTTTACTGTGAATAAGACAAAGAACATCACCTTCAAGTTCAGTACTCTTACACAGGCAGCCCAAGTCAGCGCTGCCAGGTGTTACCATAACAATCCGGCCATAACTTTGCTTATCAGGTGGGAGGTCACAGCAGCAGATCTCTGGTTTAAAGCAATACCCATCCTGAAGAAAGATTGGAACCAAAATATCATACACAGATGGTGTCTTGCAGCCCCATTTCTCAAACTGACTACCGATGCCAACACAATCTTCAAGGATCAGCTCAGAATCCCATTGGCAAATATTCCTGCAGGCTTCCAACAGGTTGTCGACAAAGCTCTCGACAAATTCACACGTCTGCATTGGCTCTTGGCTCACGTTCTGAATACATACATTGTAAAACTGGTCCAGAACACATTTGTCAGGAATATTCAAAATGTTGCTGTATATTCTTTGAGGAAATTCATTTTCCTTCTCTCCTTCCTCCTCCTCTTCACTGTTGTAGTCCTGTGGTGTATGTGGCCACGTGTCCTGTCTCCACAGTTCCAAGAACAGAATTGTGACCATCAAGAGAATATTCCAGGTATTCCAATCAATCGGTGTTGAGTTTTCTGCTTTTACGAGTGTACTGACCTTCATTTCCTGTTCAGGATCATTCTTCTCATCCACTTCTTTCTGGAGCCGCTCCATTTCCAGCTTATACTTGCTCTCCTGCTCCTTTATCCTTGACTGAACCTCTTCATTCTCAACTTCATCACTCAGGAGGCGGGGGTGGTACAAACTTCCCGTGATCACCAGGAGGCACACACTGAAAAGCCCGAGTAGTGCTGGCATCCTACAAACAATAAGCAGAGAAAAGATTTTCAGAGGATATGTACAGCACGAATTAAATTTGTACATCTATAAGAAGCTGAGGCCCCATTGAGAGATCTTGTCAGTAATGCAAATAATTCCTCCTCTTCACTATTTCATGATATGCACCAGCTTCTTTTCCTATCCTATAACTGCCTCAAGCAATTAATAATGCGGTGTACTGATGGTGTCATTTTAAGAGCTTGCACCAAACGTTTAAATTCTCATCCACCAATGTTGACAGCACATAGCCTTGCATTAAAAATTAACTGCTTGAAAGCCACAGATGGCCCATGCAAATTTTTGATATGGAGTGGAGTGACAAAGGTAGGAAAATTAGGCATAAAAGGCTGGGAATGTAAAAATATGCAACACCCAGTGTGAAAATACACCGTTCACAGAAAGACACAAATATTTACAAGTCCATTTTCATATTTCAGCATATCTGAATTAATCTGGAGCAATGTGACTTCAGGTTTGGTATATGTTGTGAGTCTGAGTAACTTCTGTTCTGGACTGCTGGTTTTTAATTGAATACTGGGGACTCTAACAATTTGACATCAGGCAATGTAACCTCCATGCCTCACTCGGTCCAAGTTTTGTTTTCACCCTCTGATCTGTATGTCCTCGCTTACTATGATTTATCTGAACTGTTTGTAAAGAAAGCTTTTCATGGTACTTAGGTCCATGTAACAATACATCAAATCAAATGGAAGTGCAAGACATTCATGTTGTAAAGTTTTGCAAAGATAAGTAGTTGTCATGAGAAAATGGCAAGCTTTGATGCAAACAGCTGAGATAGGAATTAAGCATTTTTGGTGGTTTGGAGCTCCACAATTGTGAATTTTGGGGAAGGGACAAGATGGTCGAGAATTGGTATGTGAACGTTGATTTACAAAGCAGGATTATGTAGCTTGGAGAAAACAAGTCGAGGACAGGATATCTAGGAACAAGACAGCAAAGGGGAGAGACCTGACAATGGAAACATGAATAAAATAGACAATAAATGTTGTACTGAAGATCAAGGAAGCAGGAGGCAGAACTCGACAAGAAGTATCACCACTCAGGCAGCAGGTATATGAACAGTGGTCTGTCCAGTGTGCCCCAAATAACAGCAATGCACTCCCTCTGCAATAAAGGCCATAGGAATCCTCAGAAAAAGCTATTATTGGGAAAATCTGAAATTCCTCCACTCCTCTGTTTTGACCCCTTCATCACTAAGTTATCACAACAAATCTAGGAAACCATTCTACTCTAATTAATATTGCAGTGACTTCCTATGAAATAAAAATTGTCCCAGCTGGAAAGATTCAACAATCCCAGAAAGAGTTATAGAGTCATATTGCATGGAAACAGATCTTGCAATTCAACCAATCCATGACAACCATAATCCCATACAGGGCAAAAGTGAGGACTGCAGATGGAGATTAGAGTCAAGAATGTGGTGCTGGAAAAGCACAGCAGGTCAGGCAGCATCCGAGGAGCAGGAAAATTGACAATTTGGACAAAAGCCCTTCATCTGGAAGTGCTCTTGCCCAAATTGTTAATTTTCCCTCTCCTCGGATGTTGCCTGAGCTGCCATGCTTTTCCAGCACCATAATCCCAAACTAAATTATTCCCACCTGTCTGCTCCTGGCCCATACCTTTGCTATTATTATCCTTATCCAAATGTCTTTTAAACATTGCACGTTTACCCACATCCACTCCTTCCTCAGGAAGTATATTCCACACGCCAACCATCTTCTATGTTTAAATTGCCCCTCATTTCTTCTTTAAATCTTTCTCCTCTCATCTTTAAAATTTGCCCCCTAACTTGAAGTCCCGCATTCTAGAGAAAAGGCAACTACTATTAATCCTGTCTGTACCCCTCATAATTTTATTAACTTCTGCAAGATCACTTCTCAAACTCCTACACTCCCGTGAAAAATGTCCAACCAGCCCCAGTCTTTCTTAATAACTTAAACCTTCCTTACCTGGCAACATCCTGGGAAATCTTTTCTGAACTCTCTCTGGCTTAATAACATCCTTCCAAGTCTGGGTGACCAGAACTGGACAAAGTACTCACAAAAAGGCCTCACCAATGTCCTGTATAACCTCAATATGACATGGGGAAAAAGAAACTACCTCAACACCCATCATAGTTCTGTCCTTTTGTAATTTAACACTTTAACTCCAGTAATGTATTTATTTGAAACAAAATGATTGGACAAGCACAACATGTTCTCATCAAATCTTAGAAACCTCAGTAAATTCAGCATCTATTGCACGAATGAAGTGATAGATACAATTTTAATGGGGATGCACGAACACTGAGATCTGAGGATACCCACAGATAAATCTCAAGATGACAACAAAATTTCACCAAGCTGATATAAAAATAGCGATCTGGTTCTATTCACGGATGAATCGAACACAAAAGAAAGAAATTATGAAATTTCATAAGGTTCAGTACAACCAAATCTGCAGTATCATGCTCAGTCTGAGCACCAAACTTTAGGAAAGACGTCAAGGGCCTAAGAGGGTGCAGAAGAGACATAAGAACAGAATGTTAGAATCCTCACTGATTTTTTTGTTATTTTCATTTTTTTTCAGTTTTGGTTTGGAGCTGTGAACTGAGAGGTGAAGATATCCTTTGGACTGTGAGAAGCCAAAAACAAAAGAACAAAACAAACAAGCTATTGTTTGTTTCTAAGGCCAGGCCTGAAAGTTAATTGCAGGTTGGTTCTTCATAAAAAGTATTCTGCAGATTCTTCACAACACCAGGGACAGACAACTAGATAGCAAATGTGTGGCCATTAATAAGGTCATTACCTGGAAATTAGTGCTACCAAGTGTGCAAAGGAACATGATGGTAACAGAAGTAAGGGCAATAGTTTGAACCGACTTTTGTGTGAAGTTTGGCTCTTGATGTTACAGGATAAAAATCAAAAAACTCCCTGCCTAACTTCCCCTTATCAACTGTTGCACATTCAGAGAACAGAAACAAAGTATTACTGATTTCCTCAGAGTGAACTCAAAATGTCACCCTGATCGACATCACCTTAAAACCAATCAAGAAACAATCACATATGCCTCAACAACAATGCATTGTGAAAACCAGTGACGTAATTTGACCAGTTTTGTTATTTTATTTATTCCTTAATTATATTTGATTCATCTATTTTTTTGTGTGAGACTGAAAGCAAAGATTTTTGGATTTAAATCAGAGATATGAATTAAATTATTTTGTTGCTTAATTTTGCTCTGCTAAAGTATGAGTAATAAATACTTAAGCCTTTTGTTTACCGTACAAACCTGATGTCTATAATTATTCAGAATCTCAAATTGGTTATTCAAAAGCAATAGGTGTTGATTGAAACCTTTGGGGTCAATTTTGAGGGTCTTTGAAAGTTTTAAGTTTACTGTGTTGTGAATATAGAGATAGGAAGGCTGATTTGATTTGGCTGTCTGTCTCCATGTTGTAACAGCAGTATCAGGGATGGGGGATTTCAGTTATGTGGACAGATGAGAGAAGCTGAAGTTGATCGCCTTGGGGCAGAAAGGTGAAGAGGTGATTTCTTTTGGGTTTCAAAATTGATCATTTTGCAAGTAAATAATCATCTTTAACGGTAAAAAGATCAGGAACCAGGATACACTGATATAAGGAGACGGGCAAAAATAAATCTAAGGTCACGTGATAAAACTTTTTCTTTGACACAGATACTGTACTTGGGATTGCACTGCCTGCACAGATGGTAAGAGCAGAGTCATGAGCAACATTGAAAGGTGAGAAAAATTTGGAATGGCAAAAATATAGATGACACACAAACAACAAAAAAAAGGAATTAAAAGCAATCTGCAGATGCTGGAAATCTGAAATGTTGGACACACTCAGAAGGTCTGGCAAAATCTGTAGAGAGAGAAACAGTTAACACTTCAGGACTGATATGACTTTTTTTCAGGACAAGCAGTTCTACTGAGTTTTTCCAAGAGAGCGAAATGAATTGGACAGCACTCCCTCTGTCCTCCATCTGTGTTATCTCAGAGTGAAATGACCAATAAAAATATATCCCAGCACCCTCAATATTCTTGCCTTAGTTTTAACTTCAGTGTTGAGTGCCAGAGAACAGCCAGATCTTTCTCTGTTACCACCAGTTTCATTACTTTTCTCTGAAGATCAAATGTACAGTACAGGATTTACCTAATCAATATTCATAGCCTTGCCAAGCTGAGCATCATTTGCAAATGTCACGAGCTCAAAATCCAGCATTTATTGTTTTGCCTTAAGTAGCCTTTGCTCTTCCAATAACTTTACCAAATTTAAATATCTACCCATCACATACATCTAGATCATTAAAAATAGTGAACAACAACAGTGTCAAGGCAATCCTGCACCTCAGTACAAGACAGTGAATTCCAAGCAAATTCACTCAATCTCGTGCAAAAGATTGGTATGAATACCAAAGACTTTTGCCTTGTAAAAATGCTCTTTTTCAGTCAAAAGATTTTTAGAAACTTCCACAGACAATATGTATTAGCTTGGTGACTTGTCAAAGTACAAAATCACATTTATAAAATGGAACTGTTTATTTTTGAAGCTAAATTGGCAATCCCTCATATTCCCCCTGTCCAATGGTCATATTTTGATGGTTTCCAGCATCCTTCCTGACACAAAACAAATTAGCCAATAGCTGCAACCATCTTCTTTTACAATCTTGAGACTACATTCACCTCCTTACAGTTGACCAACAAACTATGAAAGAATCAGGAAAGGGACTTGCATAAAATTTGTCTTAGCTTCCCAAAAACTTCTGAGTGGAAAATGTTCAATTCGGATACTGTTCATTCAAGGCTGCTAATTCCATTTAAAAACAATATGTTCATCATGAACTGAAACAGAAATTGCTGGAGAAACTCAGCAAGTTTGGCAGTATTTGTGGAGGGAAGCAGTTTTACCAGAGTCCAGTGGCCCATCTTCAAAGCTGGACTCAAATAATTAACTTTGCTTTCTCTCCAGAGATACTGTCAGACCTGCTGAGTTTCTCGAGAAACGTCTCATTTTTTTCAGAACTCCAGCATCCAGAGTTCTTCTTTTGTTCTGATGTTTATCTCTAGTTTTTTGGTACTAGAGAAATTTAGCATTGCTGGAGAAAGACATTGTCAAAATTTATTATCCCACATTCATTAGGATAATTTATGAGAAATATAACATAAAAGGAAAATGTTGTTTATACTGTATGAAAGGGAGTTCTGATTGATTGGTAGATGCATTACAATGGAGAATGCACAAGTTTGTGGTGATGAAGATTAACATCGAAGCTTAGTTTACATTTGAAACCAGTCAGGTTGATTCTGATTGATCAAGGCATTATCCTGAAAAATGAACGAGGGAATGTTCATCATCTATTTTGTTCAGTTGAAATAGACACAGTGTGTGTCCATGTTCCTTCTGTTGCCTGGAACAGGACCCTGTGTATTACAGCATGTACACTCCAGTGCAGGCAAGCATCATATACTGCTACAAGTTTGAGCAGCATGTGAAATTCATTTCACACTTCAGGTATCCCCCACTTTGAGAGTTCGCTTTATGCCACTTCGCTTTTACGAAATACCTACATTAGTACCTGTTTTTGCTCAGCAAAAGAAATCCAATGAGGATTTTTACTTTTATGAATAAAGGTGAAATTTTTCCCATATAAAGAAATTAATGCTTCTTCACTTTATGCCATTTCAGCTTAGGACAGATTTCTGAGGAAAGCTCTACTTTATGATTTTCAGGAATATATAAAAAAATACAAAAATATAACAGCCAACAGAAATGGTGTTCACCACTACCAATGCTGCTTTCAAATGAGAAAGACATGCAATGTTTGGATTCCCTAGTGCAGATGGTCATTGGCTGGCTCCAGAGTGGTGCAAATGTTACTTGTCACATGTCAACCCAAGTCTGGATATTGTCCAGGTCTTGATGTCCTTGGATATGCTTCAGTATCGAAGGAGCTACAAATGAAGCTGAACTTTGTGCAATCATTTGCGAACATCCCAACTTCTGACTTGATGATTGCCTGAAGATCATTGATGAAGCAGCTGAAGATGGACATTACCCTGCAGAGATGTCTTGGAGCTGAGATGACTGACCTGCACCTACCACAACCATCTTGCTTTGTGCAAGGCATGACTAGAAGCAGTAACGAGTATCCTCCCAGATTCCCATTGACTCTAATGCCATACAGTCGAATGTCAACTTGATGTCACTGTTGCCTCATGTCTGGAATTCAGCTCTTTGGTCCAGATTTTAATCAAGGCTGTAACAAGGTCAGGAATTGAGTGGTCCTTGCAGAACCCAAACTGAGAATCAGTGAGCCAGTTATTACAAAGCAGGTGCTGCTTGATATTGCTATTGATGCTCCCTTCTATCACTTCACTGTCAATCTAACATAGGCTGGCAGGGCAGTTTATATTTGGCTTGTATATATACAGGACATACCCAAATAATTTTCCACATCCCCAGGTTGATGCCATCTCATGAATTAGCTAGGCTCGGGATGTGGCAAGTTCTGAATCACATGTACAATTATTGACAAGGCCCATGGCCTTTGCAGTATCCCATACCTTCAGCCATTTCTTCATGTGACATGGAGTGAATTGAATTGGCTTAAAACTGGTCACTGTGATGCTGGGGACCTCCACCTGGGGCCAAGATAGGTCATCCATTTGGTACATCTGGAAGATGATCACTGCAAATGTCTCAACATAATCTTTTGCACTTGTGCCGGGGTCTTCTCCATCCCTCCTCCTCCTCTCCCTCCCCCGCCAGTTTTGCACATCATGTTCCAGTTAGTTGATTTCTATCTCCAACAAGAGAAATTGCCTTTGGACATTGAATGGCAACACAATTAGCTGAATCCCAACTCTGAACATCTCGGGGCTTTGGAGCACAAGACTTGGAATCATTTAATAGTCAGGAAAATATACTGTTCAACAATTAAGATGTCAGCTTTGTATTTCTAAAATGGATGGACATTGATGAAAAAATAAATTTCAAAAAAAGCTTAAGTAAAAGCCAAAATGAGGGACACATTTTCAGGTCGTCTTCCAAACAGTCCAAAATTTACAAAACATTTTGCAACACCAGGAGCAAAAAGCTGAAAAGTTGGTGGGAAATAAACTCGTGAAGAGACTGTAATGATTGGAATGGGAACGTCTGCAAGCATCATCCGCAACTTTTTCTAATCCTTGCTCAGATTCTCAACCAGAAGCACATAGCATATTAGTGAAATTCCTGGTCACACGATCGCTCCAACATGATTTTAGCCACAGGCTGCAATCTTAAAACAGTACGTACAATCGTGATTCGACTGCACGTACATCCCAAATACATGAATTGAAATGTCCAACTATTAAGTTAGCTTAAAAGAAAAATATAATGAAATTACACTCATACTCTGTTTTGCTTCTCACCAGTTTACCAAAACACAAGATGAAAAAATGTTGTGCAAATGGTCATTGGGATTCTATGCGCAAAACAAAAAAAAAGTCTGTGGATTAAAATTGAGTAGGTAAATCTGGATTCGCAATTGGCTGGGATGTGACGAATGGACGTTAATGAAATACACAATGAAAACTGCTGTTTATCTCCAGATCCCAGAATTCGAAACGTGGAAAAGTGGTGAAGAGTGAACCTGGGACTTAAACTGGGCGTGAAAGAGATGAAGCCCCCAACCCAAATTCCATTGGCTGTGGGCCAGGTCGCACATAATAGTTGCTCAAAGGTTCGTGTGTCTGGAATGTGAGGACAGGATGGTTCAGAGGAAAATGAAAGTAGGACAAACTTTCAGGCTGACTGCAAGCAGAAGCGGCGCTACTTTGGAACTAAATGTTTGCAATTTGGTCGGATGCAATTGCTGTTGAACCGGTGGAAGCCAGGCCAGCCCTTACCTGGTCACTTATGGCCCCCGAGCCCGCTTCACATGGCGCTGGGGCCTCGCTGCACGGGCGGCGCTGCTTAGTTTAGGCTGCCATGTCTAGGAAGCGCCTCCTCTGCCTGTCCTCATAACGCTGAGGCGGGACAATACCTTCCCCTGTGACGCCACTAGCCAAGCCGGCCAGCTTGCTCCCCAGACAAGCTCAGAGATCATCGGTTTAACCTGTCCCCTGCAAGCAGCAACAATACGGCCTGCAAGGCAGGGTGACCGGCCACTCACTTCCCTTATTCGCATCAGTCACCTCCTGCAGAATGTGAGCCACTTCCGGGTTTCAAAGTCAGCAAGCTCACCATGGCTCAGACTGTGCTGGGACAGCTCCTGTTCGCTTGCTGCGTTTTGTCCGGACTGCACTCATTCGACCTAAACCAGAGACCCATTATCGGTGAGTCTTGATTATTCAGGCGACATTCAGCTGACACCTTCCCTCTTCAGATTTTTAGTATTTCTTGTTAAATTCCTCTTTCTCACATCTTCTCCCTTCTTGTTAAGAACTATTTTGATTTGCTCCTGATAGGACCAGTATTTTTGGTTTGTGCTAGTTTTCTCTCTCCGAGACAGCCGGAACATCCTCTTTTTACATGGATTGTTTTATTTGACTAGTGAGCGTCACCAAGACGGTTCTCGCTTTGTGTCCCGTCGCTGAAGAGGAAGTACGACTGAAAAACGCTAATGGTCCGCTTAAATTCAGAGTTTGCAAGATCAGAAATGATTGCTCAATGATCAGCACCACCATTTCCTCAGAAACTGATGTAGTCCACACCCAAACTCTTCAAAATGTGGACTACATTCGGGCTTTGGCTGTAACATTTGTGCCACATAAATGCCAGGAAATCACCATCTCCAACAAAAGAGACTTGTCATTGCTCCTTGACATTCAATGCTCCTTTACCTCACTTTTGCTAAGATGGCGGTGGACTCAGGTTTGTGAGCAAAGAGTCTGTCTGTTTTTCTTTTTCTTTTTTGGGGTTTCTTTTTTCTTTTTCTCTTGTTGCTTTCCTCTTGTTGAAGAGTTTGTTTGCAGCAACGGCATCGGTGGCAGTGAGTGAGCCCAGTGTGGACTTGTGGTGGCGTTGGAGTTTGGGTTCCTGGTGGCTTCTGAATCGATGAGGCAGTCCTAGCGCCGGTATGGCTGCTGCAGCGGAGGCAGGTTTGGGTTCCCGGTGGCATCTGCAGCTTCATGGAGGCGAGCTTGAACCCTGTACGAGACTCAGTGGCATCTGCATTGGCAAGGTCCAGCAAAGAATCATTGTGGCGCAGAAGAGTGGAGACTTTGGTTCCAGCAATGGCACAGCGCAGGAAACTTGTGCCTGGCTACCAGGCCTATGGTCCATGGCAGAGCACTTAAGAAGGATTCTGAAGTTGAGCACATTTTCTTCATTTTTCTGCCTTTACTTTTGATGTTTTGGTTTACTTTTCTGTGATTAAATATAGTATCACAGAGTGATGACACCATACAACACTTTTCATTGTGTTTTGTAACAAAATAAACATGACAATAAATCAAATCAAATATTAATATCAAAAAGTTGAAATGAACTAGCATAAAAACTGTTGAGTGTGTGGTGCTGGAAAAGCACAGCAGGTCAGGCAGCATCCGAGGAGCAGGAGAGTTGACATTTTGGGCAAAATCCCTTCATCAGGAACGGCTGCAAGAGAAGGTCAGAGGTAAGGAGTCCTATGACAAGTAACTGGTTCCCTAAAGACTGTCCTTTATCTGCATACTGTAAGCCAGGAGTGTGATGGAAGATGCCCCACTGGCCTCTATGAATGCAGCCCCAAAAAACACTGAAGAAGCTTGACACTGTCCAGGACAAAGCAACCCACTTGACAGGCACCACATTCACAAACATCATCTTGCTCCACCACCTACACATGGTAAAGTATAGGTAAAGGAATAAAGTTGTTGTAAGCTTTTTAAAAAGTATTAATTGAGTTGGTTGACAGGGAGGAGAAAGTGAGGTCTGCAGATGCTGGAGATCAAAGTTGAAACTTTATTGCTGGAACAGCACAGCAGGTCAGGCAGCATCCAGGGAACAGGAGATTCGACGTTTCGGGCACAGGCCCTTCTTCAGGAATGAGCAGAGAGTACAGGGAGCCTTTTACAAATGTTATGGCTGGAGTCATGTTTTTCTTGGTTTATTTTGTGTTAACGAGCATTAATGGAACTGTCAACTGAATAGAGAGATTCAGAAAGGTGTGGAGGAAATGGATTTATGAGTGCAAATACTTGACAATTTCATGGAGGAGCCACTTTTAAGGACTTGCACATCTGCACACTGAAGTTGGTTTTCCACTCTTGAAAATCTTACCATTTCTTTGCCGTTCCCTTCATTCAAAAACATTTTGCTCACAATTCTCAACACAAAACTGAATATGCCACCAAACTGCACATCATACTCTCTTTTCTATAGCTTCCTCCAGCACTGTGCGCCATTTTGGTCAATTGATATACTTGGACTGGATGTAATTCATTGAAGGTTCACTCGGTTTCTTGGTTGGGGGAAACAGACAAAGGGCTTGGCAATGTTTATGACTAAGTAGCTGCTTTCGCAGTGCAGAGCATGGTGAGATAGAGCTGGCAGGAGAATGAAGTTTAGACAGAGGGTCAGCAGTGTTTGCACTGAATAGTGCAGTGGGCATGAGGGACTCTCAAGTCTTCTGCTCTTGTTCCTTCTATTGTGTTCTCTGAATAAACATTTCTGCACTGTGAGGAATTTATTTTAACTGATATTTTTGGGTCAGATTCTACCTCCAGAACTGCAATGAGAAACTTACAGATGAAGGTGAGGGGAGAAAGTTTGAAGAGAAAATGATAAATATTTTGCATCAGTATTTACTGTGGAAAAGGATATGGAAGATATAGACTCTAAGGAAATAGATGGTGACATGTTGCAAAATATACAAATTACAGAGGAGGAAGTGCTGGATGTCTTGAAAAGGGTAAAGGTGGATAAACCCCTGATCAGGTGTACCCGAGAACTCTGTGGGAAGCCAGAGAAGTGATTGCTGGGCCTCTTGCTGAGATATTTGTATCATCGATAGTCACAGGTGAGGTGCCGGAAGACTGGAGGTTGGCAAATGTGGTGCCACTGTTTCAGAAGGGCGGTAAAGACAAGCCATGGAACTACAGAACCGGTGAGCCTGACCTCGGTGGTGGGCAAGTTGTTGGAGGGAATCCTGAGGGACAGGATGTACATGTATTTGAAAAGGCAAGGACTGATTAGGGATAGTCAATATGGCTTAGTGCATGGGAAATCATGTCTCACAAATTTGATCGAGTTTTCTGAAGAAATAACAAAGAGGATTGATGAGGGCAGAGCAGTAGATGTGATCTATATGGACTACAGTAAGGCATTCGACAAGGTTCCCCATGGGAGACTGATTCGCAAGGTTAGATCTCATGGAATACAGGGAGAACTCGCCATTTGGATACAGGGAGAACTCGCCATTTGGATACAGAACTGGCTCAAAGGTAGAAGACAGAGGGTGGTGGTGGAGGGTTGTTTTTCAGACTGGAGGCCTGTGACCAGTGGAGTGCCACAAGGATCGGTGCTGGGACCTCTACTTTTTGTCATTTATATAAATGATTTGGATGCGAGCATAAGAGTTTCAGTTGGTTAGTTTGCAGATGACACCAAAATTGGAGGTGTAGTGGACAGCAAAGAGGGTTACCTCAGATTATAGCAGGATCTGGACCAGATGGGCCAATGGGCTGAGAAGTGGCAGATAGTTTAATTCAGATAAATACGAGGTGCTGCATTTTGGGAAAGCAAATCTTAGCAGGACTTATACACTTAATGGTTAGGTCCTAGGTAGTGTTGCTGAACAAAAGACCTTGGAGTTCAGGTTCATAGCTCCTTGAAAGTGGAGTCGCAGGGAGAGAGAATAGTGAAGAAGGCGTTTGATGTGCTTTCCTTTATAAGTTAGAGTATTGAGTACTGGAGTTGGGAGGTCATGATGCGGCTGTACAGGACATTGGTTAGGCCACTGTTGGAATATTGTGTGCAATTCTGGTCTCCTTCCTATCAGAAAGATGTTGTGAAACTTGAAAGGGTTCAGAAAAGATTTACAAGGATGTTGCCAGGGTTGGAGGATTTGAGCTACAGGGGGAGGCTGAACAGGCTGGGGCTGTTTTCCCTGGAGTGTCAGAGGCTGAGGGGTGACCTTGTAGAGGTTTACAAAATTATGAGGGGCATGGATAGGATAAATAGGCAAAGACTTTTCCCTGGGTTCGGGGAGTCCAGAACGAGATGGCATAGGTTTAGGGTGAGAGGGGAAAGATATAAAAGAAACCGAAGGGGCAACGTTTTCACGGAGAGGGTGGTACGTGTATGGAATGAGCAGCCAGAGGAAGTGGTGGAGGCTGGTACAATTGCAACATTTAAGAGGCATTTGGATGGTATATGAAGAGGAAGGGTTTGGAGGGATATGGGCTGCGTGCTGGCAGGTGGGACTAGATTGGTTTGGGATATCTGGTCGGCATGGACAGGTTGGACCGAAGCATTTGTTTTCATGCTGTACATCTCTGTGACTCTGACTCTAATAACTCTGTAATTCAGTGCACAACATAAGGCCATAAGATCATGTGAGATGTTGTGTTTTGAGCTATTGTGTTATACAGTATCTTTCCTGACTAACTCACCAGCTTGCTATATTCATTAATATTCATTCATAACCCTTTATTAACCCTTGAGTATAACATGGTTTCATTAATTCATTCAGAAATTACCAGTTCTGTGATATATTTTACTATGCAAATTTAAAACAACCCTTTGTAATCAAAGCAACCGTTTGGAACCCATTACTGGTTTTTCACACCTTATCAGTCCTTGCTACAAGCAGTGTTTACCTCTGAATAAGGGTAGCATACAGAACAATACTATCCCCATCAAGTCTCCACAAAACATTATAATATTAATCAGTCCTAACCAACCATCTCCTGAACGTAAAAGATTCCCCAATTACAGTTATCTCCCGCTTTTTGAAAGTTCACTTTACGTCACTTCGTTTTTACGAAAGACCTAATTAGTACCTGTTTTCACTAACCGAAAGAAATCTGAAGAGGATTTTCACTTTTAGAAAGAAAGGAGAATTTTTTCCCATGTGAATTAATGCTTCTTCGCTTTATGTCATTTCAGCTTACAAAAGGTTTCATAGGCTTTACTTTCAGATAGCGGGGGATAGTTGCATGAAGTACCTGTGAAATACCTTCAAGAAACTAACTGACCAAAACAGCACTTCCATGAAATTGCATGAATGAATGAATGAATGAAAGTCACAATGGTAAATAATAAGCAAAGCTCACAACCAAGCTGCAGAAATCAGTTTAATATACTTTATTTCTTTATTAAGTACAGGAACAATTTCTACTTAGACCTTATAGGCCTAGTGCTTTTACTAACATTTACTAGCTTAAAAGACAAAAGAACTAACACCTCTTGATTGTGCAAGCGAAAGACACTCTTAATCCCATCTGAAGTAACAGCCAGCACTTCGCACATGTTTTAACCCATCCCCTGTCTCCCAGGACATAAGCCTGTGAAACCTTGGCAAACAGTAGGTAAAAAAATGTAACACCAGAGTAATGGAATTTTAATACATGTAAGAACTGTGTGCAAAGGGACTTTTATCAGAAATGTATTTTGGAATTCTATTGTCACTTCAAGCTTGTGCTGTGATTGCTGAATAAAAGAGGCTATTTTTGCCACTCACCAGTCGTTATTTGAACAAAATCTCACACCAGAAGACATAGGAGCAGAAATTAGGCCACTCAGCCGATCGTGTCTGCTCCACCATTCAAACATGTATCTTGCTTAAGTTTGATCTTAGCTGTGTCCCACAGGCATATTGGTCCAGGAAACATTTGATCCAAATCTCCTTCCATATGGGAAATATTACATTGCTGCACCCTATGTGAAATATCTGGAGTCTGCTGGCTGCAGAGTGGTACCAGTCAGGTAATATTCATACTCTTTCATAACTCTAATGATGATAGCACTGTCTGAACAGGATAGAATTGAATGCACCATTGCCCAGTGACCTAACGTTGCTCCAACTCACTGCAGAGGCACCTCAGATTCCTTGGAGATACCATGTTCATTTTAATATTTAATATGTGTATGTTGTGGAACTGAGGTTTATATATTATATATTTAATGTATATATGTCTGCCTCAGACTGACCAACAATAAGGGTATACCATTCCCTTAAACTCATAAAGGAGAAATTAGACAGCATTCTTTACATTACAACAGTGACTCCACTTAAATATATGTTTCATTAGTTATGAAACATTTTAAAAACCTGTAAGTTTTCAAAGTGCCATTCATTACCATGCTTTCTGGAAAGCCACTCCATAGACTGAAGGCTGCCTAACACTTCCCATTCACAGGTTATGGGCATTGCTGACAAAGCCAGCCTTTATTGCCCATTCCAGCTTGTCTTCAAAAGGCAAAAATCTACCTACTTGAGTATAACTGAGTGAACTACTAGGCTGTTTCAGAGGGCAGTGAACAGTCAACCATTTTGTTGCATGTCACGTTGGCCAGACTGTATAAAAACAGCAAAATTCCTTCCCAAAAGGATCTAAGTAGGTTTTTAAGACAATCGTATTGCTTCATGTTCATTATTGCTGATCCTGATTCCAGATTAATTGAGATTCAAGTCTCCTCTTGCATGCTGGGATATGAACTTGTCTCTGGCTCATTTGTCCAGACCTCTCGTCCAGTACTTAGCTCATACACAGTACCATATGTTCTCAAGAGCTCATGCCTTCAGAAAAGGGAGAAAGCAAAACTATATATTTTAGCAATAAGTAAAGATTTAGCAGATGTTTAGTTTCGCAAGTCTGGGATGCTGTCATCATCAAATTGACGAAGATATGAGGTAAGTGCTTCAGTGCCAGCTTTAAAATATTCAAACTGAAATGTGTTTTTTTTTATTGGTTGAATACAGGCTGAATTTGACAAACGACGAATATGAAAAGATTTTTTCTTCAATAAATGGGTAAGTAAGTAACAATTTGAACTGGTTACCAAGTGTTGAGGCTGAGAGACACTGGCTGCTAGATTTAGTTGAGGACACAGCCTACCATTGTATTAGTTAGTTACTACAGTACCTAAATCACCATCAAAGAAGTTCCTGGGCTTTCATTTTTCTGTAAATTAGTCTGTCATTAACAGCTTCTACTATGTTTTGGTACAAAAGCTTGCAACTGCATTGTCATCCATTACAAATCTGAGCCATTTTCTGTGTTCTTTCCTCCTTTTGAACAGATACTCATCAGCATAGTAAAATCTTTGAATTTATAGAGCAGAAATTCTGTGCTGTTAGAGTGCTTCATATAGCATCTGTGCCCAAGGATAGCAAAAGCAATATATCCTCAGAGATACTTCACTGGTAGTCACTGTCAAGTCTTACACCCACATACATATGCAACACAGAACTAGCTGATCCAACAAGTGTTCGTGTTTCTCCTGCATCCAAGTCTCCTTCTATTTCATTTCCCTAACTTGAGCTGTTCAATATATCTTTCTTTTCTTTCCTGACTCAGCTCGTTTCTTTTGGTAACTGTCCAAGATTGGAGCCTGAACTACGATCTGTGCAAGTCCACATTTGAACCATTCACTGAGTGGAGACAGTTCTCCATTTTTCCCAATTAGATTTATTGGTAGCTATCTTTCTTTATCAGCATTTGTGGCTTTAAACTATGGATTCTTCCTATATCGATTGTGGGATTAATATTGAATGGGACACCTGAAGACACAGGTTCTGCTTTAAAATAATGGCATGGAGTCTTTTATACCGATTTGAGTTAAGGCCTCGAACCTCGGTTTCATATCTCATCCATTGACTATTTTCTTAGCATTGCAGTTTGGACTGTTTGACCAGAAGTGTCTAGTGAAGTAGGCTTTAAAAATACAGGCTTCTGACTCCAGACATGAGAGTTATGCCTCATAATCATTCAAATTAATATTTCTGAGAATATCTCCATTTAATTTTATAAATCTTGTTAGTTTGAAGAATAAAAACATCCATTCTTGAATACATGCATAGAATTGTACCACATAAGGGATGGGGTATGAAAATTGTTGAGGAGCTTTGGAAAAGGAAATGAACATTGTATCATCCATTTCCCCTTTGGCTTCTCCCAGCATCCTCTTTCCTGGTGGATCATCTGATGTGAAGACATCTGCCTTTGCCAAAGCTGCAAAAACATTTTACAACCTCGCATTAAAGGTAGGTCTGAACAACATATCCTTGTACTGAATTAAAGCCTTCACCAAATTAAGGGGGATTTGTCCACTGCTCCAACATTTCCACGTTGTGAATTATTATATGCTTCACTCTGCTTTCCCCAAGCTCTTAACTGCTGACTATGTCTGTCATCCTTGTCATGGGGATTGATTTGGTTTGGTGTGGCAAGGTGCAGTAAGTTGCTTCATTTTAATCTGGTCATGATTGCTAGAGGATTGGAGAGGTTTAATTTGCTGTCCTGAGAACAACTTATCAGTTGTCTTTAATATCTGAAAAAAAATCAAAAATATTATATAAAGGCATTATAATACAATGTCCAAAGCGAGGAACGAGGCATAGAGCACAGAGAAGGTACCAACAACGTAGATAAAACTAGGGTAGAGATTCTCCTAAGGGAGTATGAACAGTTGGGAGCGAAATTGAAAAGTAGAACCAAAAAGGTAGTAATCTCTGGATGAGCTAATGGCGCAGGGTCAATAAGATAAAACATGTAAATGTGTGGCTCAAAGATTGGTGTGGGAGAAATGGGTTTGAATTCATGCGACACTGGCACCGGTACTGGGCAGAAGGGATCAGTTGCAATGGGACAATCTTCACCTGAATCCTGGTGACACCAGAGTCCTAGCAATTTGCATAATTAAAGTTGTAGACAGTTACAGGGGGAATTAGAAAACCAAACTTAAAGGACGAGGTAAGAGTGCAGGTTAGTGCTGTGGTGGATGGTTACCAGACAGTAAAGATAAGGGCGAAAACAGGTGAATATCTTTGTGCACCAAGGAATTATTAAAAGGTTTGGAAATTTAACAGTGGAATAAATTTAAAAGCTTCGCTTTTTAAAAGCGTGAAGCATTTAAAACAATATTCATGAGTTCATAGCACAAATAAAAACAAAAGGGTAAGTTTTGATAGCGATAACTGAAACGTGATTACAAGGAGACTCGGTCTGAGAATTGAATGTCCAGGGGTAATCAGCATTTTGCAAAGATAGACAGAAAAGCAAAGGAGCTAGTGTGGCCTTGCTGGTGAAGGAAGGGATCAGGGCTGTAATAAGAAATAACATACTTAGAAATCAGTCTGGGTAGAAATAAGAAATAGCAAAGGGAAGAAGTACTTGGTCGGAGTAGGTCCCCAAATTGTTGTTCTGCAGTGGAACACTGCATAAACCAGGAAAGTTATGGCAATAATCATGGATGATTTTAACATGCATACAGATTGGAAGAATCAAATCGGCAAGTATAGCCTGGAAGCAGAGTTCATTGAATGTATTCAAGATTGTTTCAAGGAGCAGTATGTTGTGGAACCAACCAGAGAGCAGGCTACTCTGGTTTTGGTTTTGTGTGATGAGGAGAGATTAATTTATGGCATCACAGTTAAGGATCATCTCTGGTGTAGTGACCATAGTATAATAGAATTCAAAATTCAGCTTGGGGGTGAGAAAATGGAGCCCCACAGATTTGGCCTGAGTAGATTTGGCAGGTAAGACAGTGGATGAGCAGTGGCAGATGTTTAAGGAGCTACTCAATTCCTCGCAACTGAAATATATCCCAGTGAGAAAGATGGTAAGGGGTGTAAAAACATCCATGGCTCAGCAAGGAAGTCAAGGACAACATTAAAGTCCAAAACTAAGATAGACCAGATTGCAAAGGCCAGTGGCAGGCGAGAAGATTGGGAAACTTTCAAACATAAACAAAGGGATACTAAAAACGAGAGCCAAGATAAATTACGAAAGAAAACTAGCACAAAATGTCAAAAAGGACAGCAAATGCTTCTATAGTTATTTAAAAGGAAAGAGAGTTGCTAATATCAAGGTTGGTCTCTTGGAAGGTGAACCGGAGAGTTAATAGTGTGGAACACTGAGGTGGCAGAGATGCTGAATCAATACTTTGCCTCAGTTTTCACGGTGTAGGACAATAGTACCATTCGTGTTGGATCAGGCAAGTCAGAGGCAATCGATAAGGTAGAATTTAGAACAATCAACTGTGATAGCAAAAAGGTAATAAGCAAACTATTAGGATTGAAGATAGACAAGTCCCCTGGGCCTGATGGCCTACATGCGAGAGTATTAGAGGAAGTGACAATGGAGATAGTAGATCCATTTGTAACAGTATTCTAAAATTCCCTGGACACAGGAAAGATTCCAGTGGTTTGAAAAACAGCAATATTCAAAAAGGGAAGAAGGCAAAATGTGGGAAATTACAGACCAGTTAATTTAACATCTATTGTTGGGAAAGTGTTAGAATCATCTATCATGGAAGCAATATCAGGCCATTTGGAAAGTCAAATGCAATCCATCAGAGTCAGCACAGTTTCATGAAGGGCATATCATGCTTGACTAATTTATGAGAAGATAGAGAATCGGGATGAGTAGTTTTTTTTCTGGATGGCAAAATGTAACTAATGGAGTGCCACAGGGTTCAGTCCTTGGACCCCAGCTATTTACAAGCTGCATTAACAACTTCAAGACAGGGATGAAGACTCTATAGCCAAATTTGCGGACAACGCAAAATAGGTAGGACAGTAAATTGCAAAGAGGAAATAAGAACCTTACAAATGGTTACATAGATAAGTTAGGAGAGTGGGCCAAAATATGGCAGATGGAGTTTAACGTGGATAAGTGTGAGATGATGCATTTGGGTCAAAAAAATGGGAATGCAACCTATTATTTTAATGGAGAGAGACTTCGAGTGCTATGATACAGAGGGATCGAGGTGTACTCACTCATCAGTCACACAAAACTAGCATGCAGGTACAGAAGTTAATGAAGCAAATGGAATGTTGGCTTTTATAGCTAAGGGAATAGAATATAAAGGTAGGGAAGTATTGTTACAACTATACAAGGTATGGTGAGACTGGACCTGGAGTATTGTGCATACCCTTGGTCCCCTTATTTAAGCAAAGATGTAGCATTGGAGGCAGTTGAGAGGAGGTTCACTAGATTGAACCCAGAGGTGAGGAGTTTGTCGTATGAAGAGATATTGAACAACTTGGGTCTGTGGAATTTAGAAGAATAAGGGGAGATGAAATTGAGGCATTCACGATGATATAAAGAGTGGATAAAATAGACGTGAAGCAGATGGTTCCTCTTGTGGGGCATTCCACGATGAGATAAAGCGGTCGCTCATTTAAAACTGAGTTGAGGACAAACTACTTCTCCCAGAAGGTTGTGAATCTGTGGAATTCATTACCTCAAAGTGTGGTGAATGCTGAGACAATAAGTAGCTTTCAGGAGGAGTTAGACAGATTTACAATTGGTAATGGGTTGAAGGGTTATCAAGAGAAGGCAGGAAAATGAGTGTGAGGAACATATCAGCTATGAATGAATGGAGGAACAAATTCGATGGGCCGGATGGCCTAATTCTGCTCCAATATCTTAGGAACTTAGAGAAGTTTAATTAAGAGCTTGGGGCCGAGGCATCTGATGGTGAAGCCACCACTGTTGGAGCAATTAAAATTGCAATGGCCAGGAGGTCAGAGTTAGAGAAGTGCAGATATCTTGGAGAGTTAAAGTGATGGAGGAGATTGAAGAGAGGGAAGGGTGAGGCATGGAGTGGTTTGAAACTATGAATGAGAGTTTTAAAATGACTTTCCTCAACTGGGATCCAATGTAAGTAAGTGATCACAGAGATGATAGATGATTGGAATTTGTTGCGTTAGAACTGGTGCAACAGAATTTCATATGAACTTTAGTTGTTGTCGGGTTGATTATGTCGGCCACTTAGCGGTCTGTGAATATTCAAACAGTGGTATGGATGGAACTGTTTAATGCTGTTTCTATGTTATTACTACAGGCATTTGATGCTGGTGATTATTTTCCAATATGGGGAACCTGCCTTGGAATGCAGTTGCTGACTGTGCTTACTGCTGGGAAGAACTTACTAATAAATACTGACACAGAAAACATTGCTCTCCCACTTAACCTGACTCATGGTAGGAGTACTTTGTGATACAGTATTATGACTTGGGGATTACAATGTTAAGAGGATTTCCCAGTCATGTGTTGCAATACAGGTTTAAATAGGTTTACACAAGGTGCACAACTCCAGTACATCACAATTGAGTTTTTTAGGTATTAGTTGAATAGTTAGAGTGAGTCTGTTTCAGCTTCGAACACTTGGTAAGATGCTCACTGTCAGTTAGAAGATTACATTTTGAGTCAGTTCATGATTTGAATGATCTTGCCTGACTAGTGTGAGCAGTGGAGAGGAATTGGGGGTGCTGTCTTTCAGATGACATGTTAACACACTATTCAAAGAAGAACAATATTCCCTCTTTAACTTGCATATCCAAAGATGTGAACTCATACTTTTCTGATGGCTATTTGTGGGTTTGGCTGATGGAGGCATTTAGCTACAGAACAACAGTCAGTACGTTTTGAAAATAATTGTCTGGGAGATGTCCTTTGAGATAGAGATATGCAGTAAAATATTGCACCAAAAAAGCTTTATCGTTCTAAGATTTTAAGATTGAGTTAAACAGAGGGAGTGAAATGTTAGTTAACTGAGTTAGGAATGTGAATGGAGATTCACATGCAAAGGAGATTCAAGGTCTTGGGTCTGCATGGATGATGGAGGATAGATCAGAAGTGTTCCTGCTGTTCACTTGAAGAGGATGAAAGAATGGGAACCTTTCCACAGACAACAACTGGCTGAGTTCAGCAAATTTATTCCTTTTGGACATGTATTCAAAGGAATGTTGAATCAGGAGTATCGAAAGAAACAGTTAAAATGTGGGCCTATTTTTCAATTCCCTTGAATCAAAAATTGCTCTCACCAGAGATGGATTTCTGATTTGAATTTCACCAAAAATTTAACTGCGTTTTTCTCTACCTCCACCTCCCTCCCAGCTGCAGAATCAAGTAAAATGTTTCAGAAATTTCCTCCAGACGTGTTCCGGGCTTTATCCCGTGAAGCACTGACTGGGAACTTCCATCATTTTTCTCTTTCTGTGAAGGTAATATTTGAAAAGAGGATGCAATCACGTGAGTGTGTCACTAACTCGATGGAATACCATAAATTGTTCCATTTGTGTAGTTATGGATAATAATGATCATTCAGCCCACTTCACTTGATTCATCCATGAAGACCCGAAACTTTGTCTACTGGGGCGGTTTATCGCTTCACTTGCACTGATTTGATTGTTCTGTTTTGGCAGGATTTTCTACAAAATGAAGAACTGAGGAAATTCTATTCAATTCTGTCCACTAATTATGACAGAAAGGGTGTGCAGTTTGTGTCGACTATGGAGGGTAGGTTGAACAGTGCAACTGCTATTATATAATGAACATAACTGGCAGGGGCATTCATGACAAAGTGTACCACTTCTGTTCTTTAGACATCTGTTTCTAGATGAATATCATCCAAACATAGTATCCATAAGGACACTGTTCAGATCATTGTGGCAATCATGTTTTCTCTCCATTACTCTGTGTAAATATCAAGCTCATTCTGCAATCATGTTTTGGTTCTTCGAGCTTGACGTATTTCTCATCACTTCATTTAATCACACTTTTCAAGTTCATTTTGCATGCTCTTTGCAAAACTTTGGTAAGATAAAAGCATCCAAGATATTGTTTCTTTTATACCAAGTTTCTTTCAGTTTTAGAAACATTATTGTCCTCTGCTTCTGTGGAACACTTATGACTTGTTTTGTATTGTTTGTTTAAAACTTTTGTTACTTTACTGATTGACTTCATTGTTTGGCGTCAGAGGTAACATCAGGTTTCAAATTTTACATTCTTGTTCCCAATAACCAAGAACTAAGATACTTTTTTTGTATTAGTTAGTGCTCTCTTCCCCCTCCAAAATTGCATCCCGTTATTCAAGTCAGCAGTTGATGATCATGGGTTTTGAATTTAGAAAATAACAAATTATCCAAATCTATTGAGTGTCTTGATTCTTGGCACAATGAAAAAAATTCCATCTCATTTTTACAAAAATAGCCCCAAGCTCATCTTTCTAGTTCTGAGTTGGGAGCCATGAATACAAATGGACGTGGGTCAGTTCTGCATCAATTATAACGCATGAGTGATAAAGATGTACAGCACGGAAACAGATCCTTCACTCCGACTCATCCATGCCGACCAGATGTACTGATTAATCTAGTCCCATTTGCCACCATTTAGCCCATATCCCTCTAAACCCTTCCTATTCATGTACCCATCCAGACGCCTTTTAAATAAGGTAATTATACTAGCCTGCACCACCTCCTGAGCCTGCTTATTCCTTACACACACCACACCCTGCATGAAAAAGTTGTCCTTTAGGTTCCTTTTAAATCTTTCCCCTCTCAATTTAAACTTATGCCCCCTAGTTTTGGACCCCCCTACTCTGTTGAAAAGACCATTACTATTCACCCTATCCATACCCCTCATGATTTTATAAACCTCTGGAAGGTAACCCCGCCGCCTGCAACGCTCCAGGGAATAAAAGCCCCAACCTATTCAGGCTCGGTGGTCATCAAGTGCTTTGAAAAGCTGGTCATGGCATGAATCAACTTCAGCCTCCCCACTACCCTTGACCCACTCCAATTTGCCTATCAGACCAACAGATCCACGTCAGATGCCATATCCCGAGAACATCTTGACACCAAGAACAGCTACGTAAGAATCCTACTCATTGACTGCAGTTCAGCCTTCAACACTATGATCCACTTGAGACTGATTACTAAACTTAGTGATCGCGGACTAATCCTGACTCTGTGCAACTGGATCCTCAGTTTCCTGACCCACAGGCCACAATCAGTGAAGATTAGGAACAATATTTAATCCTCACTAACACTCAACACTGGAGTCTCCCAGGGCTGTGTATTCAGCCCCCTGCAGTACTCACTGTATATCCATGACTGCGTCGCCAAACACCGGACTAATGCCATTTAAAGTATGCTGATGACACCACTATAGTCAGTCGCATCTCAGATGGCAACAAAACAGACAACAGACGGGAGGTGGAAGACCTGAAAAAATGGTGCACTGAGAACAACCGAGCCCTCAATGCGTGCAAAACCGAGGAACTCATTACTGACTTTCGGCAGGTCGTTACTTATGCTGCCTACACATTAAGAGCACAGAGGTGGAACGAGTGGAGAGCATCAAGCTCCTGGGAGTGGTCATCCACAACAAACTTTCTTTGTGGACACACTGGTTACAAAGGCCCAACAACGTCTCTCCTTCGCAAGGCAGCTGAGGAAATTTGGCATGATGGCAAATACCCTTGCCCAACTTTTATAGGTGCGCCGTTGAGAGCATTCCGTCTGGATGTATCACAACCTGGTATGACAACTGTACCCTTCAAGATTGAAGACAGTTATAGAGAGTGGTGAACTCCGCCCGGACAATCCCAAATGCCAACCACCCATCTATAGAATCCATCTACCATGCCCGCTGTCAAGGAAAGGCCACCAGCATTCTCAAAGATCCATCCCAACCTGGCAATGTTTTTCTACAACGTCAACCATCAGTGAGATGGTCCAAAAGCTTGAACTCATGCATCAGCTGGTTTCAGAACAGTTTCTACCCTGCTATTGTTAGAATACTGAATGGATTCTCAAACTCTTAAACATTCGCCTGTACCTGTGTTTTTGTTTTTGCCGCTGTTTACCTATTATTTACTTATCTATGCTACTTAACTCTGTGATCTGCCTGTATTGCTCACAAGACAAAGCTTTTCACTGTGCCTCGGTACATGTAACAATAAATTAAATTCAATTCAATTCAATTCTCTCCCTGTAGCTCAAACCCTCCAAACATTGCAAAATCCTTATTAATCCTTTCCGAACCCTTTCAAGTTTCACAACATCGTTTCTGTAGCAGAGACCAGGAATGCAGTGATCCAAAAGTGGCCAAACCAATGTCCAATACAGCTGCAATGTGACCTCCCAACTCCAATACACAATGCACTGAGCAACGAAGACAAGCTATCATTTTTCAGTGTTTGTATCATCTTTCCAAGTTTATACTCTAAGGTTATACTCTAACACCTCTGGGACACCCGGACCAACCAAGCCAACCACCCTGTAGCTCAACATTTCAATTCCCCCTCCCACTCCACCAAGGATATGCAGGTCTTTGGACCCCTCCATCGTCAGACCACAACAAAACGACGGTTGGAGGAAGAACACCTCATCTTCCGCCTAGGAACCCTCCAACCACAAGGGATGAACTCAGATTTCACCAGTTTCCTCATTTCCCCTCCCCCAACCCTCTCTCAGTCAAATCCATCGAATTCAGCACCGCCTTCCTAACCTGAGATCTCCTTCCCGACCTCTACTCCCCCACCCCAGTCTGACCTATCACCCTCACCTTGACCTCTTTCCACCTATCACATTTCCGACGCCCCTCTCCCAAGTCCCTCCTCCCTACCTTTTATCTTAGCCTGCTGGACAAACTTTCCCCATTCCTGAAGAAGGGCTTATGCCCGAAACGTCGATTCTCCTGTTCCCTGGATGCTGCCTGACCTGCTGCGCTTTTCCAGCAACACATTTCCAGCTATACTCTAAGGTTCTTGGTTTCAAAGTTCTGATTCCAGTTCACAAGTGGACCAGATTAAAGTGACTAAGCATTGTTGATGTCAATTCATCATGGAGGTTTGACAAGTATTTGCGATTGTTTTGGAGATGCTCTTCAATGCAACAAATGTGGATCAGCTGTGATTTGCATTGAAAAATCCCACAAACCACAGCTACAAATCCTTCACGTCAGAAGAAAGCAACTTACTAGAAGACCTCGCCAGGCATAAGAACTGCCTCCCACGATACCCATCAGATCAGATTTAACCAGCAGTTACACCAGTGCATTCATGTTCACAGCAGTGACAGTCAAACTATTAAAATCATTGTTGACCTCCTCGCAGTCATTTGAATCTTAAGATGTTTGCCTTCAATCAAATGCCTTGTTGAGAATTGGAAGATGCTTCTTGGTTTTATTGGACAAAATAATATTTAATTCTTGTCAAACCATGTTAAAACTAGTTAGAAATTCCACCATGAGTGATGATTTTTTTTACTTAGAGTCATAGAGATGTACAGCATGGAAGCAGACCCTTCAGTCCAGCCTGTCCATGCCAACCAGATATCCCAACCCAATCTAGTCCCACCTGCCAGCACCCGGCCCATATCTCTCCAAACCCTTCCTATTCATATACCCATCCAAATGTCTCTTAAATGTTGCAATTGTACCAGCCTCCACCACATCTCATGGCAGCTCATTTCATACACGTACCACCCTCTGCGTGAAAAAGTTGTCCCTTAGGTCTCTTTTGTATCTTTCCCTTCTCACGCTAAACCTCTGCCCTCTAGTTCTGGACTCCCCCACCCCAGGGAAAGACTTTGTCTATTTATCCTATCCATGCCCCTCATAATTTTGTAAACCTCTATAAGGTCACCCCTCCATCACTCCAGGGAAAATAGCCTTAGCCTATTCAGCCTATCCCTTTAGCTCAAACCCGCCAACCCTGGCAACATCCTTGTAAATCTTTTCTGAACCTTTTCGAGGTCAAGCGTCGTAGGAAACCAACCCAGTCAAGGTCGCGATCAAATTCTCCTGTTAAAGCGACCCGTTCCTGGTCTGGTTCTCGGGAGCAGTCCCCTGTCAACAGTGCAGAGTGACCACCGTGTTGTAGAAGTGTTTTTATAATTTGCTAAAGATTTTCTATGAAATGTTGGCCTCATTTTGATTTTTTTTCTGAACCTTTTCGAGCCACAACATGACGTCACAACTCCAATACTCAATGCACTGATCAATAAAGGTAAGCATACCTAACGCCTTCTTCATGTCACATCAGGGTCTAATATCAGTGACAAGGTTGGTGAACCGTTGTGATATAGACTGCAGAGCTTCACTTGAGTTCAAGTGTACGGAGCACACCAGGTGGGGCGCTGGCCAGGACAGCACTGGAATAATGGAGTCTTGAGTTAACAAAAGCAAGGCTTTGCCAATTGCCTGAAGCAGGGGCATGGACAGGCAATGTCTTAGTAATGGAGAAAATATGGTGGTGGAAGTCCACTTCTGGGTCTAACAGGATGCCAAGATTGTCCTTGCCTTTCCAAATACATGTACGTCCTGTCTCTCAGGATTCCCTCCAACAACTTGCCCACCACCGACGTCAGGCTCACTGGTCTATAGTTCCCTGGCTTGTCTTTACTGCCCTTCTTAAACAGTGGGCCCACGTTTGCCAACCTCCAGTCTTCTGGCACCTCACCTGTGACTATTGATGATACAAATATCTCAGCAAGAGGCCCAGCAATCACTTCTCTAGCTTCCCACAGAGTTCTCGGGTACACCTGATCAGGTCCTGGGGATTTATCCACCTTTAACCGTTTCAAGACATCCAGCACTTCGTCCTCTGTAATTTGGACATTTTTCAAGATGTCACCATCTATTTCTCTACAGTCGATATCTTCTATATCCTTTTCCACAATAAATACTGATGCAAAATATTCATTTAGTATCTCCCCCATTTTCCATGGCTCCACACACTTATCTATGAAATCTACACAAATGGTATTTCTATAGGTACAGGCAAACTGTGCAGTGACAGATGAATTCAATACCTGGAGGCATTCCAGGCGCTCAGGTTGGCCCAGTGTTAAATCCATGTAAATAGTCAACCAATTCTATCAGTCTGTTTCCAGCAATGCAAGCCCTTTGATTTTGAGTCATTCATTCAGCAACCAAGTCAGTACATATTTACCTTCTGAGTGAAGGATTTAATGTTTCTTAGCAGTATTACCAAGTAGGAATTTTGAACCGAAATTCAACTGAAGGCGAAAGAAGCTCTTGTTGGGATGGGAGAAGTGTTGTCTCACATTTCAATTCAAACAGTTAAAAATCTATTGAAGACCAATGTGCACGTGTAAGCAGCTTGCCAGAAGTGAGGGGCACGGATAGGGTAAATAGACAAGGGGTGGGGGAGTCCCAAACTAGAGGGCATTGATTTAAGATGAGAGGAGAAAGTTATAAATGGGACCTAAGGGGTACCTTTTTCATGCAGAAGGTTGTCTATGTGTGTGTGGAATAAGTTGCCAGAGGAAGCAGTGGAGACTGTTACAATTGCAACATTTAAAAGGCATCTGGATGGTATATGAATAGGATGGGTTTCGAAAGATATGGGCCAAATGCTGGCAAATGGGACTAGATTTATTTTGGATATCTGGCCAGCATGGACGAGTTGGCCTGAAGGGTATGTTTCTGTACTGTATACCTCTATGATTCTATTATGACAGAGGCCACTCATGAGTCATCCCCTTTAAGACAGACCACCCAAAACCTACAAAAAAATCAGGAACCTTTGACAGTTTTGTATTTTCAAGTTGCCCCTTTAAAACAGGAAGATTCTTTTTCTGACGATGAATAAATACTTATCCATTTCTGGCTACTCTCCGGATCCAAGATTTCCTGCAGAAAATAATTGATTTTTGCTTCCTTGTTCTAAAATTTATTTTTTGTTTAACACCAATATATCAATCACCAATAATGAACAACCTTCAGTAAAGACGTGGGATGCGGGAAATAATTAGTATGTTCGATCTAGTTTCACACGTTTATTTTGTTCAATTGTAATGAGAATCTTTAATTTGCTACTGCAGGTATCCAATATCCTTTCTATGGGGTCCAGTGGCATCCAGAGGTTAATCGATTTCAGTGGCAGCAGCATGTATCTTTCCCACATTCTCCGAATGCTGTTCAAGTCTCCTATCTGCTGTCTGACTTTTTTGTGAATGAAGGTATTTATTTGTGGTCAAAGCAAAAAACGGAGCACAATCACTTGTTGCCTTTTGTTGCTTCTCGCTTTTTGTCCTTTAGCTGGTCACATTGAACTTATGTCCTCTGGTTCTCAATCCTCCTTTAATCAGGACTGATTATAAGAGGGTGATAGTTATCAGGTTGAAAAATAAAATAAACCCAATTGCAGATGTCTTGAAAATTTTGAGGCAAATGTCAGAAGAATTAACACATTGATACTGCACCAAAACCTGGGAATCCTCAATACTACATCCTTGTAACCAGGTGAGTTATCCAATTGGAATTGCATTCTGCACCCTTCATGACTTGTATCATATTTAAAGGCAAGTGTAAGGTGCTGTGTTCCAGATATGATTGGATGATACAAACTACAAGGCTTTCAGCAAAACACTTTGTTCTTAAACCACAGTTAAAATTCAAACAAAAAAAGAAGAATTGGCACAACCTTTAATAATTGAAACACTTAATAAAATGATATTATTTAATAACTACATACCAACTCTTCCAGTATAGTAGCAACCCATAAACATACCCTTGGCAAAGGCAAATTGAGAAAAACCGATTCAGTCACATGCTATCTCCAGTTAAGAAGAAAGGAACCTGGAGAAAATTAAACTTGCAGCAGAGAGAGAAAGCTGTATCTAGCAGCTTCAAATCCAAAACCCCAACTTGTTCAACTGAAAGCAAAACTAAAACCCTCGATCTCTTTGAGTGAGACTCCATTCCCTCATGCTTGTTTTGTCTAATTTGAAAAAACACAAAGCTATTTGCTCTGCTTTCCATGGGGCAGACATCTCAACACCAGGTTAATAACACCCTTTTCAAGTGAAACAGGACAGAACAAATCCCTCTTAAAGACCCATATTGTTATCCAGTATTCCCAGTAGCTGAGTTCAGGGAGGAAGTAAGTTTGCCATGTAGACATTGAAGAATCTCAGTGTAATGTTTTCTCTGTTCAAAATATTTGAATTTTATCAGCTTTGTGATTGGGATAACTCAGATTGAAGGAAGTACTCTTTGTTTAAAGAGAGAAAAATCTGCCTCTCACGTTAAAGCCTCTGGCAAAAAGATCAGTCCAAGAGTGTAAATGTGGACGTATATATCATTGTCATCATCTCTTGATTTCTTCACAATTTCCTGAGTTAGTTCCTCTCCTCAAGGCAGCTTTCTTGGCTTTAAAAATAAATCAAGGTTCATGGAGAGAGAGAGAGAGAGAGAATGTGAGCAACGGTGCTTAGTTCATGTTTCCTGTGAATGGATCACAAGGTGCCATGACTCATGAATTGTGCCAAGTGATGGTGTTATGCTATCTGTCCATGCAGTGAGAATCAAAAACATGAACGGTGTGCTAAAAATGTCATTACTCCTGGTGTTTGATGTGAACCAGCTCTGAGGATACAAGTCCATTGTTTTGATATACTGCATTCTGGGCATTCTGACCTTTCAATATTTTCATTTGTTTTTTCACAGCCCGGAAGAACTTCCATCATTTTTCAAACCTGAAGGAAGAGGAGGCAGCTCTGATCTATAACTACAGTCCACGCTTTGTGCCCACATCCAGCTACATCCAAGTCTATTTTTTTTAAAGAAATTTTATGAATTATCCACAAATTAAATTTGAGCAGGAAACCCAATATTCCCACTTCACAATCATACTTAGCTGCTTGGACAGAAAGAAGCAATCTGACTATCAACTGGAACCAAAAGGACAGTTTAAAGTTAGGACTCTCATTGCATTACCCAAGTACTGGGGGAAAAATATTAATTTGGTATTTAATCACTTGATAAGTTAGCCACTTGTTCTTTGTATAATTTTCAGATTAACTTTCATTACACTGTTATTCTGGATTAAGTATTCAACTTGTTCTATTTTCCATACTACTGCAGTTAAAATATTATGATATCAAAATTGCTTCACTGGCGGTCAAGTGATTGAAGGTGTTTGTGACAACCACAACCAAAGAGGCACTTATTTTATATCAACAGTGCAGATTGCATCATTTCTACAATGTCTGACTAAACCGCTTCAATAAACATTCTTTCCACAAGTTGGGATTCCATGGCTTTTAATACTCTGGTTTTAAAACTCCAGAAATCGTGTGTGATCACAGGTCAGATGTTTGTGTGGAATTTGTTATTGTGTGTGAAAATATGACTTGATCAAAAGCTGTTGGCATACTGAAACAGGAATGTTCTCCTTTTAACACAGATTCCAAATTCTAATCTATCAGAACAACACAGATGGCAAACGCCAGGCGAAGAGAGGCAGAAGGCCAATTTTTAAAAAATCAAACAAACAAACCTGAATGAAAGCACAGAATAAAGTGAAAGGAGACAGGAAGGAAGGTTTGATCAGATCTTGTGATGATAAAGCCAAAACAGCACTCTGCTGTCTTTAAAGATTCTAGTTTCTCATGGTCCCAACTGAATGAATAAAAGTAGTTGCTGGGAAGAGAAAGGTAAAATTCAAAGAGTAAGTATAAATATTAAGACATTTTTATCCAGGATTACAGTGTTATAGAGCTACGGTCATTTTCCCTCAGTTAACCTATGCGGATGTAAATATCTGAACATCATCTACTTATGGGCACTTTTTGTCAGTATCAAAAGATGGACAACTTTCAACAGAGTTGGTCACATTGTGAGGTTTTTTCTGAGACAGCAGATGCCACAACTATTTAAAGGTTACGAATCTCCAGTTGCCGACTTTGTGCACATTGTGGTAGATTCTGCTGTTGTCCAAATATGACCATGGACCAGAACAAAAGCCAGAGATTGAATTTTAAAGCTTTCCCCCATTCTGAGGGAAAATGGTATTATACCACCTCAGCAGCAACTAATTCATGTTCTGGTTATTTCACCACAGTGGAGATTGAGTGATGTTTCCAGAAAGAAGTGAGACAAAATTGATGCAATAAATCCAGAACAGAAAGCAAAACAACATTTTGTGCAGAGATTTTGAGAGACTGAGTAGGACTGAGCATAGTGATTTAGCTTGTGATCAAATGAGCATTTATGAATAGATTATGTAAGACATTGGAGAATGAAGACAAGGAGATTGTGGGATTTGGACAACTGTTTGTCTGGAAAAGAAACATCAACTAGAATTCCATAATGTCTTGCCATTGCTTGCAATGGGCCTTGGGTTTGCACTCTAGGGTAGGGAAACAATGGACACTGGTACTCTCACTGTCAGTGCAGTTAAGACATAAGTTAAGTGCATCTATCTCTGTCTGCTAGTTGGACAATATCTAATCTTTGCATCACAGGCTATTCCATTGTGCAATCATACAGGTTGATCTCCATTTTCATTCCTGCATCAAATGGTATGGGAGACAAAAATCACATCGGTGAGGAGAGGTTTTGCCACATTATGTGGAATGGCATGTACATTAATGAAAGTGGATTTCATTGTTGACCTGTGTGCTATCTTGAAGCTCTGGTATATTCTGTGCACCATATGAGGTCACTCACACTCAATCACTTTACACTGTCTTCTTTGAGACAGATTTGGAGTAAAGAGGATCTCACTGAATTCACATTGTTGAGATGAGGCACCTGACACTCAGATGTTGGAAGTGAGTCTCATTTTATTTCCTTCTGGCACACTCTGCACTTCCATATTTGAGTGAGACAGATTTCCAGGACTTTTGCAAATTGGTGATGGTTGACGTCCTGGAATGACAATTTATTTGTATTGATTTGTTTCAAAGCCTGACAACCAACTACAAGGCGAAGTCAGGAGTGCGTTGGAATAGCCCCCACTTATCTGGATGAGTGCAGCTTCTGAAGAGACCATCACCACTCAGCAACACCATATCCACAAACATTCACTTTCTCCACCACTGATGCATAGTGGTAGCAGTTCACCATTTTCAAGATGCAATGGAGTCACTGACGCTTCTTAAGCAGCACCTTCCAAACCCCATGTCCACTGCTATCTATGAGGACAAGAGCAGTAGATATGTGGGAACATGATCACTTCCGAGTTTGCTTCAAACTCACTCAGTAATGTGACTTGGAAATATATCACCATTGCTCCATTACCATTGTGTTAGAATCTTGGAGCTCTCTCTTAAACAGCATTCTGGATACTCCTACCCATTTGGCACTGCAATTCAAGAAGGCAGTTTATCACCACCTTCCCCCACCCCAGCCCCCAACCTTCTCAAGCACAAATAGGGATTGACAATAGGTGATGGCCCATGAAGTGAAGCACAATCCCACAAATTAATGAAAAGACTTGGAAGGTAGTAGACTTGATATCGGGGTGTAAATTTCATCTTGATTAATTCCACATAACCCTATGTGCCAGTATCTCAGCTCAGTGCTCAGCTTAGATTGATTCAATGCTGAGCTTTCTGCAGTGTGACATTAGTAGGTTCGACTCTTTCAATTCAATTGTGCATGTTTCAAACTCCTTGTGGTGAAGAAATATACCAAGGCTCCTCATAGAGCATCTTCATGACAGCATCTTGGGCAGGAATGCTGTTTGATCCTGGAACAGATTGCAGAAGAACATGATCCTGTCTTTATCCACTGTGGGAATTCAAGTTTCCAGTCAGGCCGTTGACTAATGATCAGAAGTAAGAGTTGCCCTTACTTAATCCAACATTTCTCAGACAAATTGTCATCCAATTTTTGCCTTCCTCACTGAAATCGGTTCACTCAACATATTGCAGATGGAAGCCAGGACCATTGAGTATTGTATGGGTCTTTGAGCCACCTGGGAGCTTCATAAATTAGCTTCAATCAGAGATGTTAAGTGAAATATTGATACATCCTATCACATTGCATATGTTTCAGCATTGCCTCTCAAAATGGAATTACAGAACCAGTTCAGCTGTGCTGTATACTTAAAATGTAACATGAATGTGTTCTGTACATTTAAGAACACAATTGGACCCATAGAAATATACTCTACATGTTTCTCGTAAACTGTGTATGCCCTTGCTGCCTTGAGCAATAGATACATAAAGATGTGACCAACATCTCTGTAAAAGTACTTGCACTTTCTTATTGTAACATGGTCTCTTATCCCACTGAAATGCAAGTCCTGGTCTGGGATCATTTTTGATATGAAAAGAACCAATATGAAAGGTGGCACTTGCAATGCAGGTGTTTCACTGCACGACTGCAGGGGAGAGCACTATGTACCCTATGGTGAGTTAACACTTTCGACTTGATATCACAATGTGACGACAGGATATAACCACAAGCTGCAATACACTGTAAAAGCAGAGGACACGACAGTGCTGTGACAGAATGTACACTCATGGTACCTAAAAGAGCAACCGTTCCCTCAAATAAAGTACTGCATGTTAGGCTAATCAATAAAATCAGACCCTACGTGACTTGGGTGATATATTAGCATGGATGGATTAGCTAGGACAACATTTCCATGATGGCTACATGTAATTGGTGGTAAGTCACAAAGGTCAGCGTTGGAGCAACAATTACTTCCAATATAAATGGCTTGAATGAGGGAAATTAATGTACTGTTGTCATAGTGACAAATGACCAAAGAAGTGGTGGTAAGGCAAGTGGTGAGTCTGACAGAAAGAGACCACACAGACAAGTAATTGGGCCAAAACTCAGCCGGTGGATTTAATGTGGAAAAAAATGGCATGTTATGCACTTCAGCAAGAAGAGCAGAGAACTGAAAATTATTTCAATTTAGAAAGGCTGTAGCACAGATGAATTTGGGGGTCTTTGTCCATGAGTCAAAGAAGATAACATCCAAATTCAGCAGCCAATAGGGAAGACATTTGTTTCAAAGGGAATTAAATATGAAAATAGGCAAGTCTGGCCAAAACTATACAAGGCACAGGTTACACCACAGCTGGAATACTTGGAACACTGTGGTCTTCTTATCTAAGGAAAAATATGCTGGCATTGGATGCAGTCCAGAGAAAATTCAGTAATTTCATCCCAAAAGTGGAGGGACTGTAGGAGGAGGAGGGGTATGGTAAATTTTGCTCATTCATTCGAGTTGAGAAGAATGAGAGGTGACCTGTCCAAACATATAAGATTGTCATGGGGCTTGATCATGTCGATGTGGTGTGTTTTTCCCCATGTGGGAAAGTCTCGAACCAGAGGGCATAATCTTGGAGTCAGGGGTCATTGAGTTAGGACAAAAATGAGAAGGAATTTCTTCTCTCAGACTTTGACAACCATCTGATGAAGGAACAGCACTCCGAAAGCTAGTGCTTTCAAATAAACATGTTGGACATAACCTGATGTCATATGATTTTCTTTAACCTTCTTTCAGAGGGTCGTGAACCCGTGAAAGTCTTTAACACAGAGGGCTGTGGAGGCTGGATGGTTGAGGAAATTCAAGACTGGGAAAGGGTTTTAATCAGAAATAGAATCAAAGACTTCAGGGACAAAGGTGGAAAGTGGAATTGAGGATAATCAGATCAATCGGGATCTTGTTGAATGATCTGGAAAATGTGGCAGCCTCTGAGGAGTGAAAAAGAATTTCATCAGGTCCCCTAGTGAACATAGAAATAAAGAGATGAATGTGAAAAAAAGGTCAAAGAGAGAAATGGAAAAGCGGTGCAAAATTTCAAAGTGGGCACTGGAAGAAAAGTGGCACTGAATCGAATACAACAGTACTAATAAAGTCAAAAAACTAAATGCACTGGAAAATGTTGGAGCGATTCAGGAGGTCTGATCCCATTAATCAGAACTTCCTAAACCATACCTTGTAATTTTGTTCCCACCAGCAAGGTTGAAGACTTTAACTAATTTATAAGGCAATTTCATGTGCAGTATTGCCTCTTGGTCTTGAGCGTTGTTTGACATAATCGGACAGTTACCTGAATGTGCATCCCTCACTTTGACCTTTCTGCTTGCTCAGTGCTACCATCAGCAAGTCACATATTTTCGTCTTCCGATTTTCTTGGGCAGGTGGGATAGAAACCCAAAGGAAACCTGCAGTTTGCAATTGTATGCCTCCAAAGAGTGCATCCAGAAAATTAGTCCTAATATGTGAGTCAGACGTAATCATCTCTGTCTTTATCCTGTTCCCAATGTCCTCATTCAATCTCAGCAGCTTGGGTTGAGCTCTGTGCCTTCAAGACAAGGATGGTTCCAAACTGGAAGCGGAATACTTGTAATGCTGGAAATATATGGGTATTTGTCGCCTTTCCTTGTGTCCTCAAATCCTGAGGTATAACCGGGACTGGGGTAGATGGCAGTGAGTTGGGACCCCGGCCGAGTGCGGCTGTAAGGTTCTGCTTGTCGCTCGATGCGAGGAACATCGGCACAAGCGAACTGCCAACAGGAGATTTCTCTCGCACTGTGAGGTGAGGGTGGATGTGGGTGTGCTCGCCATCCTGCTGCGGTCTCCCTGCTGTGTTTGATCCCCGCCCCCTTCAGGCGCTGCTCTGACTCTCCGACTTGTCAACCAGAGAGGCGTGCAGCGAGCTGAAGCCAGTGTCCTCTGCGGCTCCTCACGCACTTGGCCTTGAGTGGGAAAGGAAGAGGAAGACTCCGGGCTTCTCGGAACGTTCGCTTGAAGTCGGGCTTCGGGTCGGGACGGGGAGGAAGCGTGCAGGAGCTGTCTGATCCAGGCAGCTGGGCCTTGTGCTTGTGTTTCTGGCAGAGGGACTCCCTGGAGTTTATCCGTGTCAGTTTGCACGGTGCAAGGCGCGGACTTGCTGCTGGAAGGGAGGGAAGCCGCCGAAATTCAGCCTTTCCCCCGGCTCCCTGGACACCCCACCTCGTCCCATCTGCATTTCTGCGGCCGAGATCTGTATCCGGGACCATTGATGCACCCTTTCCAGTGGTGTAACGGTGAGGATCGCCCAACATGTCTCTCTTTCTTTTTTAAATTTCGATTTTTCTGACTGATATTTCAGGGTTTGTGGATCTCTGGTCCGACGGAGCTCGGGGCTGTTGGGAGGGTCATCCGGAAAGAGAAAGCCTGAGCTGCCGAAAACAATGAGATGAACGAAGCAGCAGAGCCAGCGGTCAGCCATCACCAGACGGCAGGCTGCTTGCTTTGTCTGCCGTCTCTCCCGCACACCACAGCCGCCTGGCCCCCGGGTCAAGGGAGACACAGCCCGTCTGGAGCCTCCCGCTCAAGCTCATCAGCCGCACTGCAGCGTCCCCGGGCTCGGGGACAGGTCGGTGACTGGGCTTTCAGGTCAATGGAACGGATAATTCCCGGGGTTTAAAGGTGTGGGAAAGTGGGGTTGTTTCAGAGAAGGAACAATGCGAGGTGTGGACTGGATGTCGTTTTGGTTCAGTAATGCAGGCGGGATGGGGAAGGGGTTCCGAATTACTGGCGTACAGAGCGCTGGGGTCAGGGGCTGGAGAAGAGGGAACGCAAGTTAGAGAAGGGTAGTGTTTCTAAAAATACCACCGAAGCAAATGTCAATTTAAGGGGCACTGCGCAGAGAAAGATTTTGCGAAAGAATGTATATGTATATTGGGGAAAAGAATCTCAATGCAATGTTTGCTGATGTGTTACATGTGTCTTAAAACCGAAGAAAATGCTGTACATTAGTATCACTCACTCAAAATTGCATTGCATGAAGAGTGAGGCCGGGCCGGGGCAGAAACTGGGGATGATTCAGAGGATTGTACAGTGAAACATATTGAATCCCGGCACAGAAATAGGTTTCTCGACTAATCTGACGAATGCCAGTGTTCATACTACACATAGGCCTCTTATTACTCCTGTACTCCTTCCTGTCCTGTTCCCACATCCCTCAATTTCCTTCTGTCTTATGTACCCATCAAGGCTCCCCTGACAGACTTGAAGCATTCTGTGCGTCACTGGATTCCATATTCTCACCTCTCAGCAAATAACGTAGGGATATTCCTCCGAAAACCTCACTTCTTTGTGAGAGGCTTTCTTGTATTTATACCTGTCGTTCACCCAGAATGGAAACACTCGTTCAAAGATACGATTTTGAAGAACTCGAGCCTTGAGACGGGAGCCCAAACCTGATCAATGCTGCCTGATAGTTTCATCCTATCAAATCTTGTGATGCCCTTGTCAATTTTTGCTCACTTTCTTTAATGCTTCAATGATGCTTGTGTAGCATGAAGACCAGAACTAGACACAACACATTACTTGCAATCCAACGAGGAAAATTTAACATAGCCTCTGTTGCTGATGTGATCTATTCTTCAAGAAATGAATATTTGCCCTGTATTTGCACTGCTATGGTTTTAAAAACTTATGATTTATTTTTCTGATTGACAGGAAATAGTTGATGCCAAAACATTGAATGTATTCAATAGGGGGCTCAATACAGCACTTGGGGCGTAGGGGATCAAAGGTTATGGGGAGAAAGCAGGATTAGGCTATTGAGTTGGACTATCAGCAATGGTGGTGATGAATGGTGGAACAGGTCAAAGGGCCGAAAGACCTCCTCCTATCTTCTCATGCTTCTATATCTTTCTTCCTGTATCCCTATTTTGTTTCTTGTCTTTCAAGCAACAAATGGCTTCCTTCACCCTCCTATTAAAGAGAACCACCTCCCATTTTCCGATAGTGAATATCATTTTCCATTTAGTTGCTGACTCTGCAAGCCTGTTGATTATTTTCATATTCACCTGCAAATAATTACAAGCTCCTTTTTTCTTCTTTTGTGGGATGTGGGCATTTCTGGCATGAGCAGCTTTTATTATCGATCCTAAATTGCTTAGGTAGTGAACTGTCTCTGACTCCTGGAGTGGGACTACAATCACCTCAGAAACAGAAAGTCCCACTGATCTGAAGTAGTTATTACCTTCCTTCCTAATTCTGTCCGCAGGCTCAAAAAACCAAAATGCGGCATCATCAGTTCATGACTTACTTCACTCCGTCCTCTTTTCATGTTGAATAGTATCCTGCACCACAGGTCCTGACTCTTCATTGAGATTTTTGGATTGTTCGTAATTGTCTATTCATCGCTGAAGTGGAGGCAGGACAGAACTGCCTTCACTGGACTTTGCTTAAAGTTGGAAATATCAGTCAGATCTGCTGTTTCTGAATACCCCTGATGGAAATTAAATGTACAGTATGTGGACATGGCTGGGTTTTTTCTTGTTGACTTTCCTGCATAATTCATGAAATAGGCAGTAAGCAATAGTCCCTTCAAGAGAACGGGGGAAAAATATGCATGGAGGGATTATGGGGCAAAATAGGCATACAATCCAGCTAAAATCAACAAACAGACAAGGTAGGGAAACAAAAGCTTTGAACCAAAGAATTTGTGTTAACCAGTGATTCTCATTTCTGTTTCTGTCACTTTCCAGGATGTTTCTGTGGCTTGGGGTTGATTTACTCGAATAAATCGTGCACAATGCCACCAATAACCTTTCAGGATCTTCCATTGAACATCTACATGGTTATATTCGGTACTGGAATTTTTGTCTTCGTGCTGAGTCTGATATTCTGCTGTTATTTTATCAGGTAACTTCCACCCCACTCTTTGCGCTTTTTGCTCTTTCTTTTTCTGTAAGTTATTTTTGTACTTGTTAAGGTATGTAATGTTGGTGCTGGGTAACAGCGAGTTCAGTATCAAACTTCATTTAAGGTTCATTGCCTCAATGTATTTGTCGCCAGAACAATATTCTTACTGCACCAATGACAATTTTCCAGTTCCTGCATCAGCCGTCCAGAGATTGCTGAATTAGGAACAGTTGTAACTGGTTTTGTCTATACATCCCAGAGGTGAGAGGCCAGTGCTTGCTTCTTGAATTGCTGCCAAACTATGATTTGTATTGCTTCCCCTGCAGTTCTTTCCTGAGCTCACTCTGTGTAAGCGTGTGTGGTGTTGCCGATCGTTATCTTTACTGGTTAGGATTCAGTGCCCTTCTTCTGAAAGTTGTATTCTGACCCCATGAGGATAGAAAACAATGCAGCTCCCTTGAGACAAAGTGTATTTATATTCTGAGGGCAGGCAAAGCAGAAATACTCAGCAAATAGATGGTCAGGAAACGACCATTGTGTTTATAAGAAAAGGCTGTTCGGACAGCTGCTGTTAACTCCCTGTGGTGCAGAACCTAAAAATGCAGAGGAAGAATTGAAGGGAAGGAACGCATCACTGCTCCATCATTTCATGTTTCACTTTCAAATTTAGACAGTGAGCTGTAAATGCACATTCTCGGTGCCCATAGTGCACCAGAGTAGAACTGGGACTCCCTTGGGTAGATATCAACAGATTGATGAATGTCTTTCCATCACTTGCTTGATGGACAACAACAATAATACTTAACCTAAATTGAGCCTTGCGTGTAATAAAGCATCCAATGCTTGACAGGAACAAAATTTGAAATTTGGGTACATGACAACATGATAAACGGTACAAAAAATGAATCATGTGGTTTGCTTGCTTTTGTAAGTAAAGTTGAAGATACCAAGAGGAAAGAAGTAAAACAAACAAAACAGAAATTACTGGAAAAACTCAGCAGGTCTGGCAGTGTCTGTGCAGACAAATCAGAGTTAACATTTTGGGTCATAGAATCATAGAGTCATAGAGACATAAAGATGTACAGTACGGAAACAGACCCTTGGGTCCAACCCGTCCATGCCGACCAGATATCCCAACCCAATCTCGTCCCACCTGCCAGCACCCGTTCTATTCATATACCATCCAGATGCCTTTTAAATGTCGAGTGACTCTTCCTCAGAACTGATGGTAGTGAGGAAAAAGTTGTTTTTCATGCAGAAAATAGGTTTGGAGGGGTGGTAAGGAGTAAACGATAGGTGGAGGTAGAACTCAAGGATAAAGAAGAACAGTTGGACAAAGGAGTCGATAACAATCAGCCAAGAAGAATGAACATCTTATAATGGGGACTATTAATGGCCAAAAATGGGTTGCATGTATTAGAAGACCATGTGATAACAAGGCCTGGTGTGTAGCGGTTGGGGTAAGGGCATGGCAGAAGGTGCCTCAAGCCCTAAAATTGTTGAAGTCGATATTGAGTCCAGAAGGCTGTCGAGTTCCCAAGCAGAAAATGAGGTGTTGTTCTTCCAGTTTGGGCTGAGCTTCACTGGAGGACTGCAGCAAACCTGAAACACCAATGTTGGCCAGGGAACAAGGTGGTGTGTTGAAGGGACAGGCAACTGGAATCTCAGGTTCTCTTTTGCGGACAGAATGTAGGTGTTCTGCGGAGTGCTCATCGAGTCGACACTTTGTCTGCCCAATGTTGAGGAAACCATGTTGTGAGCAACAAATGCAGTAGACTATATTGTGTGAAGTGCAGGTAAAGAGCTGCTTCACCTGTTTTTGATTTTGATTTCCAGCATTCACAATTCTTTCAGCTGAAAAAAAAATACCATTTGTCTTTCCTCCTATCCTCATTTCTGAAGATTGGGCCATTGTATTGGAATGGCCCACGCTTAAGGGCAAAATACTGCAATGATTTGCCACTGCCTTTCCCAGAATAGCTGGCCAGAAGACATCCCCACTTTGATCATTTGCCATTAGGCATATTGAAAAGCGTTAAAGGCTGACAATTAACACGTACAGCCATATTATGAATGGCATACTGAACTTCAAGACCTCTGGAGGTAATGCTTGCTGTGAACAATTTATAATCAGCAATAACTTAAAAGTAGCAATCCCATCTCTCAGTAAGAAGCTTTTGAGTTCAAAAGTTCTTCAGAAACTTGAATGCAAAACGGAGTTTGATATTTCAATGCAACACCACAGACATTTGTTTTCTTTATTCATTCATGGCTCGGCAGCATTTATTGCCCATTTCTAATTGCTCAGAGGGCAGTTAAGAGTCAACCGCTGTGCTGTGGGTCTGGAGTCACGTGGAGGTCAGACCAGGTGAGGATGGCAGTTTCCTTCCCAAAAGGACATTTATGAACTGGATAGGTTTTTCCACCAATCAACAATGGATTCATGGTCATCATTAGACTTTTAATTCCAAATATTTACTGAATTCATATTCCACCATCTGTCTTGGCAAGAATCGAACCCAAGTCCCCAGAACATTATCTGGGTCTCAGGTTTAACCATCCAGTAATAATACCACTAGGCCATTGCCTCCCTGGTTGCACAGTCAGAGGTGTCAGTTACAGATGAGAGGCTAAACTGATAACTTGCCCAGCAAAAAGGAGTTCAGCCTGCCTCCTGGCTTATATTTAACCCTAAACAAACATTATCGAGGCTGCTTCTCTCATCATTTATCTCATTGTCACTTTTGGGAGTTGGTTGTATGCAAGTTGGTTGCTGTATTTACTACATTACAATAGAAAGGACATTTCAGCAAGTACTTGGTTGACTAGGAACCATGTAAGGTCTTTCAGTCACCAGTTGATTTTCATGGCAGAGGCAGGTAGTGGGAATATCCTGTGGAAAAAAATCAATGAAGAGAAGATCTCACACTATGTTTCATAATATCTTGACTTGGACTAATTATTTTTGGGAACGATGTTAAACGTGTTGAATGGATGCCAACATCATTTCCCAAGATGTGACACAAGGGACTGAAGAGTTTAATTATAAGGATTTATTATAAACTCTGTATTATAGATCTGATAAAGTTATTAAGAATTATGAACAATTTAACTGGTTGCTAAGTGGCAGCCAGACAATGTAAATTTGACCCTTGCTAAAAGGAAGAAAGAAAAAGTTGAGAAATTTATTTTTCATGCTGATGGTTGTGAAGGCATGGGCTTTAGCAAAAATGTGATGGAAGGACAACCCATAATAGCTTCGACAAAAAAGAAAAAGTAGTTGGTTTGGAGCTACAGCATATGGATCGAGCAGGGAAATGGGAGAGAGTGCAGAACTGCTGTAGAGAGTTAGATACCATGAACTGAATAATCTTCTGTACAGTAAAATTCCATTATTCATGGCACACTCAGTAACAAACCGTTTTTATGTTGTGATTTTTTTTCCTGTATAAAAACTTTTCAAGGAATTTTATGGGAGAGTTAGCAAACAAAATTGGCTTGAGGTGTAAGGACAGTTGACCAAAAGCTCAGTCAAAAAGGAAGGTTTCAAAAAGGGGCTGAAAGGACCAGAAATAAGTCATGAGACAAAGGGGTTTCGGAATGGAATTGCAGACCAGAGAACCAAGGCTGCTAGTGATGCGTTGATCTAAAATTGAAAATGTACGAGAAGCCAGAATTGGAAGAGCACAGAGACCTCAAAGACAGCTTGGGCTGGAGAAGGCGATAGTAATTAAGAGGTTTTAATTCTGTGTCTTTGTACGTGAACCATGTAAACATCAAATCAGTGAGACCCGAGTGATAAAATAAGCAAATTGGAATGGGCTCAGTTCAGGCGCTAGAGAAACATTATAATTTTTCTGAGGCAAGCACTGGATCAGGCTGTGACCAATTGCACTTGATCATAGTGCCAAAAGTAGCCATTGTGTACTGTGTTTCTAATCCTAGTAGTGGTAGTGCCACCATTTCCTGACATTTGCAAATAAACACTTACCTCTGAATCCACATCTTTTCTTCATGGATTATTGTTTTTCCTGTGTCTCGCCTGGGAACTTGATGTACAGGCCTGTCAAGGTGCCGGAAACTTGGAACACATCCTGCAAATTATAGTCAGCTTCCTGGAGCAAACAATTGGGCGAAAGGCAGCAGGCAGCTATCAAATTTTCAGGGCTATTTTGAGCATTTTTGGCAGAAGGTACAGCTTGCTGCTGAACGAATGCGTTTACCTCACACTTAACCTTACACTTAACCCCCTTCACACAGCCACAGCATTTGAAAGCTGAGCTTTGACTTCAGACAATGTGAAATTCACATCTGAAATCTCGAAGCAGGATGAGATCTCTCCATTTCATAGTCATTGAGTCACACAGCATAGAAAGAGACCCTTCGGACCAACCAGTCCATGCCAAACGTCGTCACACCTGCCTGCTCCAGGCCCATATCACTTCAAACCTTTCCTGTTCATGTACTTAGCCAAATGTCTTTTAAATGTTGGAATGATACTCACATCCACCACTTGCTCTGGAAGTTCATTCCACATGCGAACCACCCTCTGTATAAAACATTTGCCCTTCATGTCTTTTTTAAAATTTCTCCTCTCACCTTAAAAATGTGTCCCCTTGTCTTAAATCTCCCATCCTCGGGAAAAGACAACTACCATAAACTCTACCAATACGTCTCATTATTTTATAAACTTCTATCAGGTCACCTCTCAAACTCCTATGCTCCAGCAAATAAGTCTCAGCCTATCCAGCCTTTCTTTATAACTTAAACCTTCCGTACTTGGTGGTATCCTGATAAATTTCTTCTGAAACCTCTTCAGCTTAATAATATCCTTCCTAGAATTGGCCAACCAGAATTGGACACAATTTTCCAGAAGAAGCCTTACTATGTCCCTGTGCAACCTCAACATGGCTTCCCAATTCCTATACTCACAAGACTGAGCAGTGAAGGCAAGCATACCAAACACCTTTTTAACCACCCTGGCTATATGTGACGCATGCTTCAAAGAAGTATGTACCTGAACCCTGAGGTCCTTCTGTTCTACAACACACCCAAGGCCCTACCCCTGTATGTTGTACTAAAATGCATTTTATACTGAGTTGAAGATCCCCAGCTGGATTACTGTTCATGCCCTCAGAATTAAGGTGGCCTGAACCTTCCCCATTTTCCAGATTTAGATCTTTTCAGGGTGGTAGCGCTTGCTGACTGACAATGGAACATGCTTCCTTCTGCACAATGTAAAGGCCTGCAGAAGCTTACAGGGTCAGCATAGCAACAGTTCTGAAATCTGATTGATCACATCAAAGGATAATGTTGAGATTTGCAGAGGGACGGAAACCGGTCTGCCTAGTTCAGCAAAAGCAGCTTTTTGTGCTTCTCCAGAATGGTAGACACATTAGAATTTGATGTGACCAAATTTACAGGACATGATGGAAAGAGCAGAAGGATGGAACACATTGACAGCTCCTTTACAGAGCCAACTGAAGCCCGATGGCCTCCTTCTGTATGAGATGTTTCTCTGGAGGTTGCACTTGTTATATTTCTTCTCAAAAATGTACTTGGGATCTTAGTGTCATTGACATGGTCACTATTTATTGTACATTCCTGGTGCAATCTGTGAACTGAAAATGTGTTGCTGGAAAAGCGCAGCAGGTCAGGCAACATCCAAGGAACAGGAGAATCGACGTTTCGGGCATATGCCCGAAACGTCGATTCTCCTGTTCCTTGGATGCTGCCTGACCTGCTGTGCTTTTCCAGCAACACATTTTCAGCTCTGATCTCCAGCATCTGCAGTCCTCATTTTCTCCTCACAATCTGTGAACTAATTTGTCGATCCTGCAGTTTTGTTTTTGAAGATGAAATTCCAGTATTTTGATCCAGCAACAATGACGGAATGATGATTATATTTTCAAGTCAGCATTGTGTGACTTGAAGGGGATCTTGTAGATGGTAGTGTTCCCGTACATCCACTGCCCTTATTTCTGCAGGTGGTAGAAGTCAGAGACTTAGAAGGAGTTGCCAAATGAGCCTTTGATTTGATTGGATTTGTAATATTATTGTTTCATGTACCGAGATACAATGAAAAGTGATGTCTTGCATGCTACCAAGACAAATCATACCTTGCATAAGTACATCAGGCTGATAGAACAGAATGCAGAATATATTGCTACAGCTCCAGAGAAAGTGCAGAGAAAGATCAACTCTAACACGAAAGGTCCTTTCATAAGTCTGATAACCACGGGGAAGAAGTTGTTCTTCAATCTATTGGTATGTTTTGAAATTTTTGTAGCTTCTGCCAAATGGAGGAGGGCAGAAGAGAGTATAACCAGAGTGGGAGGGATCTTTGATTATGTTGGCTGCTTTCCTGAAGCAGTGGGAAGTGTAGAAAATGCTTGAGAGTTGCCTTGAGAAATTGCTGAATGTCAGCTTGTATATCTTCTTTGTTGGTGGTCCTTCTGTTAAGGATGACTTGTTTGTGTTCTGAGGGTAGGGTGGGTTCTGTGGTGGTGAAATGGTCCAAACCTGGAGCCTCATAATGTGCCACAGTGGGGCATGCAGTCTTCAATGAGGTGGGTCATTAGGATGCTCTTGATTCTATACACTTTTCTGCTGCTCCTGTTTAGCCTCCATGATCTCCACTCAGTGAAGGTTGAAGTGGTTGGTGCCTTCATAGCTGGTCAATCTCCAGTTTGTGTGTTCTTGCGCAAGCGATTCCCACATATTAGAGGGGTTGTTGCATTTGTTGAGAGAAGCATTCAGGGTGTACTTGTTGTGGTTTCTCTGCCCTCTTCTTGATGTTGCCAGTGCAAAGCTCGGAGTAGAGCGTTTAGCTAGGGTGTCTATGAATAATGTAGCCTCGCCCATAGCAGCTGGTTGTGTATAATCACTGCCTTGATACTGGGATGTTGGCCTTGCAAAGGAAACTCACATTGACCTATCCTGCCAGTGGATTTCCAGAATTTGTAATGGCAGTGCTGGTGATAACACCAGGACATGAGGAATCTCAAAGAACATAGAACAGTATGGCATAGAGCATTGCAGTGCAGTACATGCCCTTCGGCCCTCGATATTATGCCACCCTTTTATCCTAGTGGAAGATTAGTCTGACCTACATACCCTTCCTTGTACTATCCTCTATGTGCCTATCCAAGAGTCGCTCAAATGTCCCTAATATATCTGACTCTACTATCACTGCTGGCAGTGCATTCCACGCACCCACCACTCTCTGTGTAAAGAGAGTGACATCTTCCCTACACCTTTCTCCTGTCACCTTAAAAGTATGCCCTCTTGTGATAGACATTTCCATCATGAGAAAAAGTCTCTGGCTATCCATTCTATCTATGCCTCTCAACATATTGTATGCCTCTATCTAGTCACCTCTCATCCTTCTTTGCTCCAAAGAGAAAAGCCCTCAACCTTTCTTCATAAGACATGCCCCCCAGTCCAGGCAGCATCCTGTAAATCTGCTCCGCACCCTCTCTAAAGGTTCCACATCCTTCCTATAATGAGGCAACCAGAACTGAACACAATCTTCCAAGCGTGGTCTCACCAGGATTCTATAGAGCTGCAGCATAACCTCGTGGCTCTTAAAGTAAATCCCTCTGCTAACAAAGGCCAACACACCATTCGTCTTCTTAGCAACCCTATCAAGCTGGGTGGGAACTTTGAGGGATGTATGGACATGGACCCAAAGATCCTGCTGTTCCTCCACACTGCAAGAATCCTGCCTTTAATCCTGTATTCTGCATTCAGATTCGACCACCCAAAGTGAATGATTTCACACTTTTCCAGCTGAACTCCATCTGCCACTCATCAGTTCAGTTCTGCATCCTAATAATGTCCCATTGCAACCTACAACAGCTCTCCACACTATCCACAACTCCACCAACCTTTGTGTCATCAGCAAACTTACTAACTTACCCTTTCACTTCCTCATCCAAGTCATTTATAAAAATCACAAAGAGCAGAGGTCCCAGAACAGATCCCTGCAGAATACCACCGAGCTCCAGGCTGAATACTTTCCATCTAACACCACCCTCTGTCTTCTGTGGACCAGCCAATTCTGCATCCAGACAGCCAAATTTCCCAGTTCCCATGCCTCCTTATTTTCCGAATGAGCCGACTGTGGGGAACATTATCAAACGCCTTGCTAAAATCCATGTATACCACATCCACTGCTCTACCTTCATCAATGCATTTTGTCACATCCTTAAAGAGTTCAATAAGGTTTGTGAGACATGACCTGCCCCTCACAAAACCATGCTGACTATCTCTACTCAAACTATGGGTTTCTAAGTAATCATACATCCTGTCTCACAGAATCCTCTCCAATACTTTGCCAACCACTGTCGTAAGACTGACCAGTCTATAATTCCCAGGATTATCCTGATTCCCTTTCTTGAACAAGGGAATAACGTTTGCCAACCCTCAATCATCTTGCACTACTCCAGTGGACAGTGAGGATGCAAAGATCATCGCCAAAGGTACAGCAATCTCTTCCCTCGCTTCCTGTAGTAACCTTGGGTATATCCCATATGTCCCAGAGTATTTATCTATCCTTATGTTTATCAAAATCCATGTTTCTGATTCATGCAGGAAGATCGGGACTATAGCTGTTGTGTACAATGTGAGTCTTGTGCTGATGAACAAAACATTTGAAGTCTGAGACCTCAAATCCAGCATTAATGTCACACTGTCGATTGCATACACTACAGCCACTGTCCATTGGTCGAAAGGATGAATATTTTAAGTTGCTGAATAGGGTGCTGATCAAGCTGGCTGCTTCATTTTGTGTGGTGTCAAACCTCTTCAATATTGGTTACCTGTTCCTATCCAAGCAAATGGAGAGTATTCCATCAAACCAAAGACTTGTGTTTCTGGACAGGCTTTCAGAGTAAGCAGTTGAGTTAGTTACCACAGAATTGTCAGTCTAGTGCTTGCTTTGTTTGGTCACCATGTTTATGTGGCAGGGTCAGTTGAATTTCTGATCACTGATAACGAGTTTGTTGACAATAGGAAATTCAACACTTGTAATGCTGTTGAAGAAAGATGTTTCAATTCTCTCTTGTTAAAGATACTCATTACATGGTAATGTTGCTTGCCACTTACCAGCCAAAGCTTCAGTGTTGTCCATGTGTTGCTGCGTGGAACACAGACTGCTTCAACATCAATTTAAATTATACTAAGCATTTTTCAATCATCCAATCAAGATTTTCATTTCTCAGCTTATGTTGGAGACAACATGTTGGGTGGCACGGTGGCACAGTGGTTAGCACTGCTGCCTCACAGCGCCAGAGATCCGGGTTCAACTCCCGCCTTAGGCGACTCTCTGTGTGGAGTTTGCACATTCTCCCCGTGTCTGCGTGGGTTTCCTCCAGGTGCTCCGGTTTCCTCCCACAATCCAAAAATGTGCAGGTTAGGTGAATTGGCCATGCTAAATTGCCCGTAGTGTTAGGTGAAGGGGTAAATGTAGGAGTATGGGTCAAGGTGGTATACGCTTCGGCGGGTCGGTGTGGACTTGTTGGGCCGAACGGCCTGTTTCCACACTGTAAATAATCTAATCTAATCTAAAAAAAACAAGGTTGTTCAAGCAGTTGGAAATCATTCGGCCAAGAAAACTACTTTGAGGACCTCTTCCAGTAATCTTGGAACTGAGATGATTGGCTTTCTGCAATCACAAGAATCTTCATTTGGTCTTGGTATGACTTCAACCAATGGAAGGTTTTATCTGATTCATGATGACTTCAGTTTTGCTCGGGTTCGTCAGATATAGATATGACAGCAACAACAGTGGCTGGGAGTAAACTGCAAAAATGACAACTGAATATGCAAACAACTCAGTACTGCAACAAATTTAATTATTCTGTTGGGAAGGGAGGATAAGGGGAATCAACAGCACATAAAAATCTTCATTGATTTGGTGTTCACTTGACTGACTTGCTTCTTATGAGTGCAAAGACAAAAAGTGCAATGTTCTCATGAATGCTGAGCCTATCTTCAATACGTTTATTGGCTTTTCTCCCCAGAATCTGATGAGTTTCTTGCTTACAGTGATAAAGATGTCTCAGGTTTGGACACCCTGTTCCAACTCTTCATACTCTGCACCTCAAAACCAACCAACTTACAGTTCTACAACATTGTCATCTGCGTTCTGCTGCTGAAACCCTCTTCAATACTTTCAAGTATTCCAAAGTATTGCTCGCTACATGCCCATTCTCCATTCTTTATGAACTTCAGCTCATCCAAAATGATGCTATCTATATCTTGTCCCTCATTCAGCCCATTTTTTACCTTTCATCTTTCATGAAAAGTGGATGTCATTGATATATACAGTATTTGTCGCCTATCCCAAATTACTTTGAACTGAGTGGCTTGCTAGGCCATTTCAGAAGGCAATTAAAAGTTAACCATATTATCAAACCACATCCTTCTCCAGTCTGCAATCACATGGAGGCCAGACCAGGTAAGAATGGCAGACTTCCTTTCCTGATGAACATCAATAAACCAGATTGGTTTATATCAAAATTGACACTAGTTAACATTGTCCCTATTACTGAGGCAAAATTCTACCAGCTGCCATGGTGGGATTTAAACCCCTGTTCCAAAAGCATTCATCTGGAGCTCTGGATTACTACTGTAGAAACATTACCACCGTGTTGCCATTTCTTTCTAACTTAATGCTTCTACTTCAAATAAACTTATTGGACGATGACCTGGGGTTGTGTGATTTTTAACTTTGTCCACCCCAGTCCAACACCAGCACCCCCACATCATTACTTAATACCTATATGTCCGCTGACTGACACTGCCGCCCAGTCCCAAAGACCTCGACTTCTTGGTCAAATCTTGATGGATTTTGCCCATCCTGATCTTCACCTATTACCCATCACCAAACCCTCACCTTTTCCGACTTTCACTTCTTCGTAATCATTTTTGATCATTCCACCTCCATATCTGTTTTGTTTCAAAGTTGACTTATTTGCTGACTTCCGTTCTGTCAAGAGCCTAGGACATTTTACCAAGTTGATGGGCCAGAAATTTGAGTTGCTTTTGATGTTACCTTCCCTCCTGGCATTTTGTGAATAGCGTTCTCTTTGAATAAACGTACAAGAAGGACTCTTGGGTGTCATGAGGTGTGGCAAAGTACTAAGCAGACAACAACAATGGGAAAAGAGTTGAATACACCATGCAATCGTATTCCTTCAGAGGCTTTTTAAGGGTAATTGCCTGTAAGGTTGCACGTGATGATGTATGCTATTTTCTGGGCTTTGATCACGAAGCTTTGAAGCACAAAGGCACTGAACATTGTACATGTAACTGATTTGCTTGGTTTCATTGTTCTGGTCAAGTCATCAACTTGGTGTTTGCTGCTCTGAGAGACTAGGTGTGTTGTCATGAAAGACTGACACATATCAATATCATTTTTAGAGTACGGAGTTTAAAATAGTGGCATACATGTTGAGTATTTTTATGCAGGGTTGATTAAAAAAATAACTTGGTCAGACAGTCCTTCTGCAGTCTTCAAAGTGACCTAATTCAATATGTGTCAGAAAGCTGGGACTCCCTGGAGTGCTCATGCAAAGTTGTTTTTACTATGTTGGTTTATGATAGATTAGATCACATAGAATACAGGGAGAACTAGCTATTTCAATACAGACTGGCTCGAAGGTAGAACACAGAGGGTGGTGGTGGATGGTTGTTTTTCAGACTGAAGGTATGTGACCAGTGGTGTGCCACAAGGATCGTTGCTGGGTCCACAGCTATTTGTCATTTATACAAATGATTTGGATGTGAACATAGGAGGTATAGGAAGTAAGTTTGCAGATGACACCCAAATTGGACGTACCGTGGACAACGAAGAAGGTTTCCTCAGAGTACATGGGATCTTGGGCCAATGGGCTGAGAAGTGGCAGATGGAGTTTAACTTGGATAAATGTGAGGTGCTGCATTTTGAAAAGGTAAATCAGGACAGGGCTCATACACTTAATGGTAAGGACCTAGGGAGTGTTGCTGAACAAAGAGACCTTGGAGTGCAGGTTCATCGCTCCTTGAAAGTAGAGTCTCAGGTACATAGGATAGTGAAGAAGGCATTTGGTATGCTTTCCTTTATTGGTCAGAACATTGAGTATCGGAGTTGGGAGGTCATGTTGCAGCTGTACAGGACATTGGTTAGACCACTTTTGGAATATTATGTGCAATTCTGGTCTCCCTCCTATAGGAAGGCTGTTGTGAAACTTGAAGGGGTTCAGAAAAGATTTACAAGGATGTTGCCAGAGTTGGAGGATTTGAGCTGACGGGAGAAGCTGAATAGGTTGGGGCTGTTTTCCCTGGAGCATCAGAGGCTGAGGGGTTAAAAACCTTAGAGAGGTTTTTAAAATAATGAGTGGCATGGATAGGGTAAATAGACAAGGCCATTCCCAGAACTAGACAGCATCGATTTAGGGTGAGAGAGGAAAGATTTAAAAGGGACCTAAGGGACAACTTTGTCATGCAGAGGGTGGTAAATGTATGGAATGAGGTGCCAGAGGAAGTGGTGGAGGCTGGTACAATTACAACATTTCAAAGGCATTTGGATGGGTATATGAATAGGAAGGGTTTAGAGGAATAAAGACCAAATGCTGGCAAATGAGACTACATTAATTTAGGATATCTGGTTGGCATGGATCAGTTGGATGGAAGATTCTGTTTCCGTGCTGTGCATTTCTATGAATCTATCTCTATGACAGGATGTGTGAACTCTACATTGAAGGCCTTTTCCTGCTTTTGGCTGAACATAATTGAGCATTGCTGTTAGCTTCGAAAATCTGGAGATTAAAAGTTTTAGCTAGTTTGGAGGAGACTAGATGGGTCAGAAGCAAATTCAGTTTTCACTTTGAGAAAGACAGTCAGAGGAGTTCAAAAACCATACAGTTAGCTCAGCATAAAAGTTTAGTTTGTGAGACTCCAAAATCAGGAATATTTGGTTTAAGATCTACAGATTACAACAGTTTGAGAAAGTCCACATTCTAAGTTTTGTAAGCATTCGTGTCAGAAGATTTCACAGTCTACTAGAAGGAATGAGAAAGAATCACTGGTGTCAAACTTAAAGATTTGATGGAGAGGGCAATTTCTCAGGGTTTGAGTCTCGGTTACACATGGCATCAGGAAAGAGGATGGCATTTGATTTTGCTGTGTGTTTTCAGATCTTTCAAACAGGGTTTTATATTCAGCTTGATTTTTTTCATCTTCCATTTTTGCAATAAACTTTTGTTAATGGAACTCTTGAGCCTCATATGAATGTTTCAGTAAGTGTCCACCATGTTAACTAAATTGTTAGTTTCAAATTTATGTATGAAGGCAGATTTTTTTCTGAAATCTGACTTGTCCTATAGTATCATTGCTTGAGAGTATAATAATGTATAGGATCACTGTTTGGTCCCGGCTTCACTGACCCTCTGATCTGCTCTGTTTAGGTCCCTCCATTTATCCACTTTGAACAGTACATTCTGTCTTTTCTCTACCTGCATCAGGAATTTGTCAGTATGAGAATCAGCAAGTAAAGGATCCCCATCCTCTGCAGGAAGACTCTGCCCTGTGAGCAAATAATGTTCCATGCTGTGGCCTTGTTTACAAGATGTTGTGTTTTTCTAAGCTGCTGTAAAAATGCACAAGTCCTGGTTAGAGGTGTGGAAAATAATATTCTGGGTTTCAGATTTTTTTTCTACATACATTTTGTACTAGTGCTGCCTGCCTCAATGAAAAATAATAACTTACTTTGTTTAAGTTACACACACAGTTCATAGACACCAAAATGCCACAGCACATTGTTTGAAATGAAATAACTGAGTAAAAGAACCTGTTGCAATGTAGGTGCAAAGACATGAATATGTATTTGTTCATCACAAATAGACATCGTGTTCAACCATGTGTTTGCAAGTCCATGGCTGTAATTTGTTTTCACATGATCTGAATGAATATGTGGCAGTAGATGTTGACACTCCCTTGTACTGGATCCTATTTCTCAAAGATGCTGCAGTTTAGAGATTGCAACTTGTGTTAAGATGTGATCACTCCACAACCAGCCTCAATGTGGAGAGTGTCCAATTCCCAACAGAACTGTCGGGGCAGTCATGTTAGTTCTTCTGCTGGTTGACGAAATAGTGTTTCAGCTTCTTCTGATCTGAGTAACTAATCATCTGCCTGTTTCCTTTCAGTAAACTCCGACACCAAGCGCACAATGAGAAATACGGATACAAAGAGGTAAATAGAAAAAAAAATGACATTGATCATAGGAACCAAGGAGAAGGAGGAGGAAGTTTGGCCCTTCAAACCTGCTCTGCTACTTGATTAGGCTGTGGCTTACCTGGGATGTGGTCTCAATCCCACTTAACTGTCTGCCCCTGTAACGCTTAACTCCCTTGCCAATCAAAAAGTTAATAAATTCACTGACTCAGCCTCCACTCTTCTCTGTGGAAGACAATTTCAAAGACTTGACTGGTCTCTGAGAGAAGATGTTTCCCTTCATCTACATCTTATTTTAAACTGTATTCCGTGGTTCATGTCTCCCCCAGAACAGGAAACACCTTCCAAGTATTCTCCCTGTTCAGTTCAATCAGGATTGGTTGTGAAAGGAAATTCAGATATTCACGGGCACTAAATCAAAACAAATATAAGATAGCATCAAACTTCAAAATGTATTGCCTGAGCCTCAGATCTAGCTCAGACTGTCTCCCAGTTGGGAGGTTTTGCATCCATATTTGTCATGTTCCAAAATCGAGGAAAAGGAAGACGGAGGCTAAAATTACACTCCTTTTTTTTTCCCCCCAACAACCATCAACATCATTTGATGAGACATGAACCTCTGGATTGCCTCAAACTCATTAGCACTGCTGATGATTGTGACTTTCAAAAAGGAAGAGTGGGCAGGGAGTCTATGCAAATATTCCTTAGTGCTTGACGGTATACCAGTGCAGTACACATCACGCATTTCATTGACCTCAACTCAGGTCATAACCAGACTGATGCAACAGAAAAGCTTGGAAGAGGAGGAGGCAATATAGCCCCTGAAGATTGCTCCATGAATCAATAACGTCATTTACCTCAACTCCACCTATCTACCTGGTCACTGTATTCCTTTGTTCCTTAGTGTCCAAAGATGTATCCATGTTTTGCTCTGAAGTATTCCACGAGTGAGCATCCACAACACTCGGGGATAAAAATCCAAATTTCACATCCTCTAAGTCCTAAACATTTGGTCAATTGTTTTAAGACTCTGCTCTCGTATGTTAGTCTACAGTCTGAGGAAAATTCTCCCCTTTGAAGTCCTCTCTAGAATTCTTTTTAGTTTTTAACAAGATGTCTCCAACTTTCACTCCAGAAGATTTTGGTCCACTCTACTTGTTCTGTCCTGCTCAGACAACCTCTCCATCTCAGAATCAACCCAGTGAACCTTTGTTGCATCACCTTAAAGGAAAGTAGATTTTGATTTTTGGTAAAAAAGATTAAAACTAACCTTTTAGATAATTAAATCACAACAGGAAGAACTCTGTCTCTCTGTGGCAACAAGAAAACCTCCTTGCCCCCTGTGGAAAACTCTGCAAACCACAGGGCTATGTGGGGATCATCTCCCCAAACAGGTGTCCATAGACTGATATGACCTGGGATAAGTGGCTGGTCATGCTCATGACTTAAATATGTGGATGTATGATGCTATAATGCAGGAGAAGCTGTAGACTTGTACCTGGGACTCAATGGATTGGTGGTCTGGTATTTGGAATAGCTTTCTCACTGTGAACGTGTTTTTTTTCTTTTACTATCTCTTCAGGTTATAACAAGAGGTGATGCTAAAAAGCTGAATTTACATGGGGTAAGTCATAAATCTTTATCTGGAAGCAAACACTGAGTTCTGCTGTATTTGGATGATGATTGCAGGACACCATGTTGAACATGTCTATTTTCATTGAGTTCTCATATGTGAAATGAAACCTCAATGTTTTGCTTATTCCACAGCAGACATGCGCTGTGTGCCTTGAGGATTTCAAGATTAAAGAGGAGTTGGGAGTGTTACCATGTCAACATGCCTTTCACAGAAAGTGAGTAACATTTGAGTCAAGCTGTAGTTCTGTTTTTCTCCAGTGAAATGTTGTTGTGAGCTCTGAGCAGCAAACAGGCCATCACGACAGCACAGAGATGGAAACCAGACAGAACAGCAATGTATTACAGGCAAGAAAGAGCAATGATATGTTGCAGCTCATAAGAAGTTAGTCTGATTTCAAATCTGATTAATGCAGTAAATTTGAGTCAATTGCTGATGTTTATGCTGATGACTGAATGACTGCTGACACCAATGCACTGTTTCCACTGCTTCCCCCCTCTCCAGTGTTGGACTGCTTGGACCCAGTGTTTCATTCCGTACATTGTCATAATGTTTTTGTTGACTTTCTTTGTTCAGTTCCACACTTAGTAACAGTGTTTTATTCAATGCAACACTGTATTATCTGCAGACAATGTTGTATTTTGTACAGTGTTCCTTCTGCATGCCCAGTGACTATGCTGCAAAAATAGTTAATTGACTGTGAAATGCATTGAGAGGTCCAGAAGACATGATCTAAACAAAAGCCTTTTTTGAACGCAGTATTTTGCCTGGCCTAACAGTGAACTACTGAAGTCCAGTGCTTCACACTGTACAGTTGTTTGACCGTGTACAATATTGTGTCAAATACAGTACAGCACTGTTTCTCTGCAATGTTTCACTAGGAGCAATGGGAGACTGCTTGTACACAATATATTCCTCTGTAACATGTGTCACTTACATATTTGGTTTCTGCTTCTTTCCTGTCCTCTAGATGCTTGGTGAAATGGCTGGAAATTCGCTGTGTCTGTCCAATGTGTAACAAACCTATTGCTGGAGCACCTGAGCAACAGCAAGCAATTGGCACACTCCTGGATGAACTTGTTTGATGCATTTTAAACTTCATACTGACAGCAGAATCTCGGAATAGCCAAGAATCAAGAGTTTTCTGGATTTTTTTTTTAAATTGTGATTGACTGCTGATGAAGCCAGTGAGAGTGTGAGAGGTTCTGAGCTGAAGAGTGCCACAGCAATGATGTGGCTGGAGTAAACATTGGCATTGTGTATGATTGGGAAACCTGTCTTCTGAAAGCCCCTTCAACACATCTGCTGAGGAACAGAGCAACTTCCAGACTTGCCGCTCAGGTCTGAGTTCCTTCATACTCAACAGCATTGTGCTTGGTTGATCAGGGCATTGCTGAGCCATACAAACCAGATGGTTCCCCCCTCCCGTTCATGATCTGTGGTAACCTGGCAGATCTCATCTGGTCCAAAATCTCGGGCTGCTGAAATTGGGCACTGCCACCCAATGAGAGAGGGCTCACACTTTTTGATGGGTATTCTATCATCCCCAAAGATATTGGTGAAAGTGTGGACAGGCAGATCTGTCATGCCCTCCAGAGCTAGAAATTGTGCCAAGTCTGATTTTCGTTCCAAGTGGAGAACTGGCCCTCTGCATGTGTCATAAGTTACCATGCAACAGCCATGTGAAATTGAACCTCATTGTGAATTGGGTTTTCAGAGGAAATGGGAAACATTTGCTTAGAGGCCCAAGTGCTGAACTGTTCTCAAACCAGCCAAAATCAATATAGATAGACTTGCACTGGGGCGCACTGTACTTCTAAAACCCTGCTACATGGATGCTCATTCATCCACCCTTCTGCATACAGATTGGAAATTCACCTGAAATATACCCATTCACATGGAGTCAAACTCTGTGGATCCAGCGAATCTGTGTTTCTCTGACGATAATTATCCAGGAATACTGTCACAGCATTACAGGTTCCCATATCTGTGAGCTCTGATGGGCCAGAGGAAAATTTTTGTTACCCATTCACTCAATTTAATCATGTGTGTTGAGCTGTTGTCAAAAGTCATGCAATATTGCAGAACTACATGGAGCCTGATGATTCAGAAATAAGCCATCACCAGCTCACCCTTTGAACTAAAGACGTATCTCCCTTCTCTAAACTTTTTCCAATAAACTGACCATCAAGCAACAAGGGACATTGAGTTAAAGGTCTCAGTCCAAGACTGTTTCAGGGAATGGAGCTGTTATACTGGTGTGTCTGGAAGTGCTACTCTGGGCTCAGGATGGGAACATGCTGTTAGAATAGAACTGACAGAGAGTTTCACTTTGCAGTTCACTGCAACATGGGACTCTGTGAGGGTTCTCTGATTATCGTGCTAAATATTGCACGTTTTTGTTATTTACTGGGCACGACTGTTTTTGTACAGATTTTAACTAAGTGCTTTGAATCCATTCCTTCCTTTAAGAAGGATTTTCTTTTATTGTAAAATACTTTTAATAAAAATATGCCTTCACCGAATCATGCTTGAGTGTTTTTTTGGACGAACTGTACAGTGTTACAGAAGGAAGACGGACAGACAAAGCAAATCAGCTTCAGTATTACTGTATGAGCAACTCACTCAAAATAAAATCTTTGAAGACCCTCAAAATTGACCCCAATGGTTCCTTACCAAACTTTTTGAATCCCAGACTCTGCAAATAATCAATTCTCAACATTGTTTTTTGCTGAAACAAAAGACTTCGCAATTTATTAACAATCCAATAACTTTAACAGCAAAATTAAACAACAAAGTAATATAACTGATGTGTGTTCAAACCCAATAACCTTTGTTTTCAGCCCCATTCACATAAAAGACTGACGGACAAACAAATACCATTTAGGAATAAATAGAACAAACTTACTTAAGCAGTTTTCACAACATGTTGTTCCACAGGCATATGAGATTGCTTCCTGGTTCATTTTCTCTAAATGTCAATCAGGGCTCCCTTTCAGTTCACTCAGAATAAGTCAATGATACATATAACTTTGTTTCTATTCTCTAAACTTCCAGGGACTGATAATGGGCAGTGAGGCAGGGAGCTTCATGCTGTAGCACCAATAGCCAAAATCTTTTTCACAGAAAGAGTTCAAACTCTAGCCTCTCCCTGTTGGACTCCCTGCAAGGTCCCAGTTACTGTTCAGGTTGGAGCAAATAGCATCCCAGACTGGGTGGCAACAATTTCCAGGTACTGACCTCATCAAGGGCCAAACATCTGCTATTTGGTTAAAAATTCTGCTCTCCCCTTGTATCCAAGACTCTCTCATCAAGATCTAACCTGCAATTAACTTTCAGGCTTCGCCTCACAAACGACAGCTTGTTCTGTTCTTTTATTTTTCATACAAGCTGCTGCCCACAGTCCAAGTTCACAGATCCAAATGAAAATCAATAATGAAATATTGGCAAGGTTATTGGAGATCAAATAAACAGTAAGAAACTGAAGGATGTGAGGGCCAGAGCTCCTATTGCATGGCCTCACACATCAACGTGTGGTTATGTGGATGAAATACCATATGGTATCGGTGCCACTGTGTCCTAACAAGAAGCTAATATCAGCAGACAATGATGAGTTCTGTCAGGGTGACAGATGGTGTACAACAAAGAAACACATTGTTCACTGTCTGGTTGTTATTGTCTCATTTGTGATGTAAAGTCAAATGTTTATTTACACATCCAATTGCAAGTATTATTCCTGAAAGTCATTGTTGGTGGAATGGGTGACTGCACGAGCTTTGTAGTATCCCACTTATCCTGTAGGGACCAAATTCTGTTCTCACGTGTTGAGATTGCTTCTTCGTGGACCTTTCTCCTTTTACTTCTGTCCGGGAAACAGGTGAAAATTAGCTGGAAAATAAGGATTGGGTTTGACCAAGTTTTGTTTCTTCCACTTCCCTTGATTGACAGTTTTTGGTGGGATGTGCCACACTGCTTTCTTTTCTGTTAATTATGTCTTGAGCCCATTTGTCATAACACCATGTTGCAATATCACCACACGAGGGCGCCCTCTGCCTCAGTGAGTGATTCAGATTGCTTTTCCAACATCCAGTTCAGGAGGTAAAGCATTCTCTCCCAGTGAAATCAAAGATCATTAACCTTAAAACAGACTCCATTCCCATATTCATTGCACTCCCTTGCTGCGATCTCAAGATGAAAATCACCATTCAGAACTTGTATGTCCTATATGATCTTGAACTGAGCTATTGTCTGGTACAAGGGTGCCAACAACCACAAGAACTTGATCTGTCTTTTCAGCTTTAATCCATCGTCCATGAAATCGAATTCTTAACTGATATTATCTGTAAATCTGGCTATTCCAAACAAGGCAACAGGAGAAATACAACTCAATTGAAGTTCCATGAACCTGTTTTAAATGTGGAACATTTCATTCCACAGTTTCCTTGGTTAAATCAATATTCTTTTCCTATTTTAGTCCACAATCCAAAAATAAAAGTGATTCACAGAATTTTGAGGCATGTGGCTTGACACTACGAAAGGTTCAATTCACAATGTTCATTAAATGTTAAACGATGAATGAATGATTTTATTGTCATGTGTATTTTACAGTGCACAATGCAGTAAAAGACAGTGAGAAGTTACCATTGTCACCGTGATCTGGTGCCATTTTGGACAGTTGAAGGATTTTTTTAAAAAGATATAGCTTGAAGAGAGTCCATAACTATTCTCCCGCTTTGCCACTTCCATTTGGATACAATCAATGTCCATGTCCCATTCCTCAGGCACTGTCTTATACCACTGGGTCTACCTTGCCACTGTTGCTTCTTCCAATGTAACAGGTGATGCTGGGTCCTGTGCTTGATACCCTGCCAGTTGCCTTCTTGACATTACTGCCAGAGCTCTCTTTCTGCCCTCACCAGCCACCATATCGCTGTCTGCCAGAGTTCCACTCCAGGCTCACCAGCCGCCACACTCCAGATTCTAACAAAGCTACCTTCCTACCACGTTCCACATCAATGCTGCCATAACCAAGCTCTTCCACAGTAGGTAAGGAGATGCAAAATCTAAAACAAAAATAAACAAGAAAACAAAAGAAAAAGCGGACAAAGTGGATTTGCCTTGGGGTCAGGAGTCTGGACGCTGCCTGCCCTGCCACTGCCATCTTATGGACCATATCAGCATACAGGCTGAGGAATTTTGCACAGTTTCCATACCCTTGGTATACTCTGACTGAAATGCCATTGTGACATTTTCCCTGTTAGGCGTCTCAAGGCAGCTGCCCCAACCTTCAGTGTGCCTTTGCCACTTCCTCTGGGTGCTCACAAGTCCAAGTCAGCAGCATTTAAAATCGTTGACAGATTTTTGCACAGGAAGACCAACAGGTTTCAGGCAGATGAACAAGGAGGCATCAGATGCAATCCCAATTCTGCTACCTGGGCTCTGGAATTCCCTCTCTAAACTTCTCTACATCATTCTCCTTTGTCATTGAAGGTGCTCCTTAAAACCTCAGGTTTTAACTTAGCCGTCTATCCAAATATTACCATACACAACTCAATAACAACTTTTTATCAAATGCATTTCCTGAAAGACGGGACATTGTTAATAACCTGGGCTCTGCTGCAGCTTTTTCAGTGCAGTGAGCACTTCCGCACAGGCGCAATACGTCAGATGACGATCACGCTGTGCGTCATGACTTAGGTTCGTATATTTACATACATACAGCGCTGGTTTTCGGACATAAACCTGTCAATGACAACACACCTCAATTAAATATTAAACAATCCACACAGTTAGCTTTCATTAGTGGTCATACTTCCCCTGAACTACCACAGGATGGTCGGCTGCGGTTTGGTTCACCCTGACCTAACACGGGTTTGTTCAGCGCCAGAGTCCTGACGGTGAACCAGGACGGACGATCCTTTCTTTTCAAATGAAAATGATGATTGGGTTTGTCACGCTTTAATTGTGTGAGATGTGTCTCCTTTTTGTTACGTGCCGACACATTACCCATCTGATTTTTTTTGTTGCGGAAGGATTTTGTTTCTTGTTAATATTATCTTAAGTAATTTAGTTTCGCGTTCGTAAAGCCTCTCAATTGTTACTGGTTATAACTGTCATTGTTTTAGTTTTGTCCAATGTTTTTGGTTTTGTTCATGAGGCAACCAACTTTTACCCAATATCTTTATCTCCTGTTTAAGTTTTTTACCATCTTTTAAATCTACATTATGTACATATGTAGTTGTTTAAGCAGTTTGGTTCTGTTCATTCCTTGCACATTTAGAACGACCAAACATTGGGGTCTGACTTTATAGTTGGACCAAACCCAAAGTCATTTCTTTATCAGAGCTGAAAATGTGTTGCTGGAAAAACACAGCAGGTCAGGCAGCATCCGCGCAGCAGGAGAATCGACGTTTCGGGCATGAGCCCTTCTTCAGGAATCAATCGACGTTTCGGCCATGAGCCCTTCTTCATTTCTTTATTAGGCAAGGTACTATTTACATATATTTGAAGCACCGGGGAGAGTCTGATAATTGAATAGGCTCCCATTGTAGAGCCATAGAGATGTACAGAAAGGAAACAGACCCTTCGGTCCAGCTCGTCCATGCTGACAGAAATCCTCACCTAATCTCATTTGCCAACACTTGCCCCAAATCCCTCTCAACCCTTCTTATTCATATACTCATCCAGATGCCTTTTAAATATTGTAATTGTACCAGCCTCCACCACTTCCTCTGGCAGCTCATTCCATGCATGGAAGACTTACTATTTAGGTCCCTTTTAAGTCTTTTCACCTTAAACCTATGCCCTCTAATTCTGGACTCCCCTACCCTGCAGAAAAGACCTTGGTTGTTTGCCCTATTCATGCCCCTCATGACTTTATAAAGTTTTAAGGTCACCTCTCAGCCTCCGACATTCCAGGGAAAATAACCCCAACCTATTTTGCCTCTCCCTATAGCATAAACACTTCAACCCTGGCAACATCATTGGAACTCTTTTCTAAACCCTTCCAAATTTCGTAGCGTCCTTCCTAAAACAGGGAAACAAAAATTGAATGCAGCATTCCAAATCTGGTCTAACATATATCCTGTACAGCTGCAACATGACCTTCCCAGTCCTATACTCAATGCATTAACCAATAAAGGCAAGTGGACCAAATGCCTTCTTCTCTCTCCTATTGTGGGAGAAAAACACCAGTCTCAGAGTCAGAATCGGGATTCAATGACAAAGAAACTGGAGCTCCGGGGAGAGAGAGATGTCCGGCAGGACGGCTATCAATTGCAAGCCTTCTCTCCCCCTTGGAGCACATGTCACAATATTTTATACATCTCATGGGATAATGGTCCAGATATGGACTCTTTGTTTGTGCAACATAGTTTGTTTACAGAAAACATTACAGAATCATTGTCACTTTCAGAGGAAATTTACAGAGTCATTGTCAGTTTCAGCAGGTACGCATCATTGCTGCAGTAACTGGTCGTGATCGTTCTTCCTGAGACGGAAGATCGTTTCTCATTACTCCAGATCTAAGGTCTTGTACACAAGCAGTCTCAGGTAGTTAACCTTTCTATTGAAGGTGGTGGCTGGACTTCGGCGGGCAGTAGATATTACTGATGTGTATTCTCTCCTCCACCTGCTTTAAACTTATCTATGTTCTGTGTCTATTGTGCTGGTATCCTGTTGGCCTCAGGCAGTACCAGTGTATACTTCGCTGTACTTTTCCATGTAATGGCTCAGTGGCCATCTTGTCTGCTAAGTGACCAACTTATGGCTCAGCGGTCATCTTGTGTCTGTGTGCCCCGTGTTAGCATGCCCTGTCAACTCCTACTTCACTATCTACTTGTGACTCCACTTTCAAAAAACTGTGCATCTGCACACTTTTTTCACGTCTACTTCCCTTGTCTCATTTTCTCTTATGACAAAAAAGGGACATGTCAACACAGCGACAAAATTGACTGAGCAACTGAGTAGAGTGGTGAATGGTTATTTGGACAGGAGGAAGATTCTTTTGTGAGGTTCTTTAGCACTTGGATCCATACTGTTCTTGATTAGATTACCTACAGTGTGGAAACAGGCCATTTGGCCCAACAAGTCCACACCGACCCTCCAAAGAGCAACCCACCCAGACCCATTCCCCAACATTTACCCCTGACTAATGCACTTAAAACTACGGGCAATTTAGCATCGCCAATTCACCTAACCTGCACATCTTTGGACTGTGGGAGGAAACCTACGCAGACACAGAGAGAATGTGCAAACTTCACACAGATCGTCGCCTGAGGCTGGAATTGAACCTGGGACCCTGGTGCTGTGAGGCAACAGTGCTAACCACTGAGCCACCGTGCTGCCCCTTGACATCTATATTTCTAGACTGAGACATTGACACACATTACATGAAATTTGTGGATTAAACTAAACTTGGAAAATACTGCAAACAGCAAGGTGTTTAACTCCAATCGACATACAGTTGTCCAATTGATTGAAAGAATGGGCAGACAAAAGGCAGATGAAATGTAATGGAGAGATGTGTGAAGTGATTTAATTTGCTGGAAGGAGAGACAACACAAAATAAAGGGGACATTCTAAATATTCACAAATCAGAGATGCTGGCAGGGTCAGATAAGACAACAATTTCAAATGTCTGCAGGCTGTGGGGCCTTTATAACGGGAGCACAGAAAACAAAAAGAAGGAAGATGTGACAAATCTGCATAAAACACTGGTTCAGCCTCAACTGAAATGTGGTATTCAGTTCTTGTCACCAGATTGAACCATGTTTGTATTTTTGCAGCATGGATAAAGACCATTCAGCTAATCTCTTGCTGTGTGAAGGGGGCCCATGCAGTAAGTGGGCTCCGCTGACGCCTCAGCTCAACATATGGATATATGACCGGTATACGTACAGACCTGTATGTTCAAATGATAAATTCTGATCTCTGTATGCAAAGAAATGGAATGTTTATGTATGTATGGCATGGCCAATTGTACAGCTCATCAAAATATTTTATGAGTAAAGTATATTTTTGAAATAAAAATAAAATTGCTGTGTGAAGGAGCTATTCACCTCTGCCAGACCCCAGTGACTTGCTGGAGTCCTGCACATTCTTCCTTTTCATTCCTTCTGGAATGCTTCATTTGAATCTCAGGCAACGCATTTCAAATCCAAACCACTTACTGAGTAAAACTAAAAAGATTCTTCTATCATGAGTTGATTCTTTTGGCACAAAGGTAGAAATGACTGGAGAAACTCAACAGGTCTGATAGCACCTGTGGAGAATAGCAGAGTGAATGTTTTGGGTCCAGAACAATTCAGAACAAGGGTCTGTTTCCTTGCTGTACATCTCTATGACATTACAATGGGAGCCTATTCAATTATCAGACTCTCCCTGGTGCTTCAAATATATGTAAATAGTACCTTGCCTAATTAAGAAATGACTTTGGGTTTGTTCCCACTATAAAGTCAGACCCCAATGTTTGTTTGTTCTAAATGTGCAAGGAATGAACAGAACCAAACTGCTTTAACAGGAAGTGTTTGGAGGGATATGGGACAAATGCTGGCAAATGGGACTCGATTAATTTAGGATATCTGGTCAGAATGGATGAGTTGGAATTACAGGACTGTTTCTGTGTCGTACATCTCCATGTACAGCACAGTGGCTCAGTGGTAAGCACTGCTGCGTCACAGTGCTAGGGATCCGGGTTTGATTCCAACCTTGGGCGACTATCTGTGTGAATAATTGCACATTCTCCTCGTCTCTGTGTGTGTTTCCTCTGGGTGCCCCCGTTTCTCCCCACAGTTGAAAGATGTGCAGCTTGGTTGGATTGGACATGCTAAATTGCCCATAGTGTTCAGGGATGTGTAGGTTACGTGTATTTGGGTGCTGAGGATTTTCGATAGAAATGTGGAGGTCTAGGAAGTGGAGGGAGGAGTCTGAGACGGTCCAGGTAAATTTGAGGTTGGGGTGGAAGGGTTGGGGTGGAAGGTGTTAGTAAAGTGGATGAACTGTTCAACCTCCTCGTGGAAGCACGAGGTAGAGCCAATACAATCATCGATGTAGCGGAGGAAAAGGTGGGGGATGGTGCCCGTGTAGCTGCGGAAGATGGACTGTTCCACATATCCGACGAAGAGGCAGGCATAGCTGGGGCCCATGCGGATGCCCTCCTTTGGTTTGGAGGAAGTGGGAGGATTGGAAGGAGAAGTTGTTAAGAGTGAGGTCAGGGGTAAATATAGCGTAGAGAAATGCATCCAGATGGGTTACTGTTCAGGGGGTCGGTGTGGCTTTGTTGGGCTGAAGGGCCTGTTTCCACACTGTAGGGATTCTATTCTATGACTAAGCGGCCTGCTGCTGTTATCTTTTCCACAAAATGTGTTTCATTCAGACAATTTGGAAACAAAAACGTGCAAACATTCCAATTTGAACATTACAGCTTTGGCAAAGAAGTCCAAACTACCATTGCAATTACCTCCATCTTTAGAAAATACATTCCACCTCACGTATGCATTTCAAACGATAAATCACCAAAAGTGCACCCAGACAAAGTTCTCTACACAGTGCAAAGAATTTCCCTTTGTGGTGCCTCACTCCCTCGCCCATCTTTTTTTGCTGAACACCATCCAGTATTTGTTTGGCACAGTGTGAGGGAGATTCCAGTTCCCAGCCCTTTGGGTCCTCCCCAACAGCTGGAGGATGTCTTCTCTGCCACCGCCACGCTGTCCGGCTGAAGTATCACTTTCCCAAGGGGTTGCGCCGCAGCCCGGCTTGCGATGAACGTGCGCCACCCGGTGGCCGCCAGGCCTCAACTGCAGCCGGCGGTGATGTGTGATGTGGGGTGACAGCGGCCCCCGAGCGGTCGGAGTGAGGACTGCAGGTCTTCCTCCCATCAATCTCCGCGCGGGGGGGGGCGGGGACGTCCAGGTCTCGCGAGAAGTTGCTGGCGGCCGGTTGCCATGAGGGGCAAGATGGCGGCGGCTGGTGTGTGAGGCGGCGTGTGGCTCGGCAAGGCCCCAGGGCTCTCCTCGCTCAGGACGGAGCCATGCAGCACGACGATGTGAGTTTTGGGTGGGTGGGGTCGGGTTGTCGTGTTGACCTTGTTCAACACGGACATGCAGTCGGTCCCAGTCCCACGTGGGGGTGGTTAGGGTTAGGGTTCATGCCCCAGGCTCCTGCTGATAAAAGATGCACTTCCTCAGAGGGCCACCGGACCCCACACCTTCACTCTGATTGCTCTCCGCAGGTGCTGCCAGAGCTTTCCCAGCAGGGTCTGTCCCTTTTCTCTCGGTCAAAAGCTTTCCCCGTCCCGCCTCCATCAGGACCCTTAGCAAGAATGCCCACGTTCACTCCTGATTTGGACGTGCCGGTGTTGGACTGGAGTGTACAAAGTTAAAAATCACACAACACCAGGTTATAGACCAACAGGTTTAATTAGAAGCACACTAGCTTTCAGAGCGTCGCTCCTTCGTCAGGTGATAGTGGAGGGCTCAATCCTAAAACACAGAATTTATGGCAAAAATTTACAGTGTGATGTAACTGAAATTATACACTGAAAAATTGATTAAGCCTTTCATCTGTTAGAATACCATGATAGTTTCACTTCTTTCACTCCATCAGACTTGGAATGTGGGCAGAGAGGGTGCCTGTGAAAGGGTGTTTTTCTGACTAGGGGAGGTCTGTGAGCAGTGGTGTTCCCTCAGGGTCAGTGCAGGGAACACGGTTGTTTGTAGAAATGATTTGGATGAAAACGTCAGTGGACTGAGCAGTAAGTTTGTAGGCAACATGAGAATCGGTGGACTGGTGGATTCCAGCAGGATATAGTTCACCTGGAAAGTTGGGCAAAGAAGTGGCGGTAATTAATCCAGACAAGTGTGCAGACGATGCATTTTGGAGGTCAAATGAAAGAGTGTACTGTGCAGAGGAACCTCGATTATCCGAACAAGATGGGCGAGCGCTTTTGATGGGCTATTCGGTTAATTGATTTCCTCTGGAGCTCGGGGTTTTCTATGAGGTCTGCTCCCCGTTTGGGAGACTAAACAGTAGCGCACCATGCTCGAGCCCCACCCCTGTCTGCTCCCCAACCCCATCCCCATCTGGCCCCTAGCCCCAACCTCATTTACTCCCGCCCCTGCCTGCCCCAACCCTGTCCACTCCTGCCCGCACCTAACCCCATCCAACACCGCCCCCCGATTTCCGGCTAAGCCGCGCCCCCCTCCCCTGGCACCTGAACTGCACACCAGTAGTAAGATTGCTGCTGCCTTTGTGGGGTAAGTCTCCAAATAGCGCATGCAAGCACACACAGCTTTTTACTGCAACTTTTTGCCCTGTACAGGACAATGTTGGAGAGATTGCCTGGGGATGAGGGGTTTAGGGATCATGCCTATGTAGAACTCCAGGAAAAGTGTTGGGGGAGAGAGAGAGAGGCTGAGGAGCAACCTCAGAAGTATCTAAAATTATGAGGTGTGTGCATTGGGTGGATGGTTGGAGTCTCTTCCCCATGATGGAAATGTAAAATACAAGGGGGCATAGATTTAAGGTGACAAGGGAAAGTTTCAAAGAGGGAGGAGATGTACAAAGCAAGTTTATTTACCCCAATAGTGGTTGGTGCTTAGAATGTGCTGCCAGGGGAGGTGGCTAGAAGTAGATGACAATAGCAAAGCTTGAGGCATGTCGACAGACAGGTGAACAGGCAGGGAACAGAGGAGACTGACCATGTGCAAGCTGTTGGAAAAAGTTGAGAATAGCATCATGGTCGATAAAGACATTTTCAGCTAAAGAGCCTGTTCCTGTGCTGTACTGTACTCTGTAATGGTGACGGTGTCCATTGTGACACAAACTAATCTGGTTCACAAATGTTCTCGAGGGAAAGAAATCTGCTTTTTTTTTTGCCAGTTTGGCCTACATAAGCCTCCTGATCCACAACAATGTGGTTGACTTTTAGCTGCCCCTGAAATGTTGACTTTTAGCAAGCCCCTCAGTTCAAGGCCAATTTGCAAATCTTTAGTGTAAAACAGTGTGAATGTCTTTGACTTTGGCTCATTGTGATTTTGTGACTTGAGTGCCTCCCTGAGCATATGCTCCTTGAATAAAGTAGGCAGTTCCAATCATCACCTCACTGGAATGATGTGATCACCTTGGAGGAGTTCAAGGGGAGCCATACAAGGTGGTGGTCTGAACTTTAGTTTTGGTGGAAAAATGAGGTTCTTTGTGCTTGTTTTCTGTGGAACAGATGGAGGCTTTTAGGTGATTTCATTCAGGCTCTGAAATCACGCAGAGGGTGGTACGTGTATGGAATGAGCTGCCAGAGGAAGTGGTGAAGGCTGGGACAATTGCAACATTTAAGAGGCATTTGGATGGGTACATGAATAGGAAGGGTTTGTAGGGATATGGGCCTGGGGCTGGCAGGTGGGACGAGATTGGGTTGGAATATCTGGTCGGCATGGACGAAGGGTCTTTTCCGTGCTGTACATCTCTATGACTTTATGTCGTGCACCAGGAGAATATGTTGGAGAAGTTAAGTGTATATTACATCAGCTGGGTGATGTAAGGAAACTTGGAAAACTCCCTGCAGCCCTGTCCGGAAATGGCACAGTTGTTCTGCAATTTGTTTGCAGCAACATTATATGTTAATTCAAACAAAAATGGTTTCACAATGGCTAGAATTATCTTATCCACCAATTATTTCATGTTCCCAGGGATGTTCTTCATAATCTTGACACTTTCTGCTGAATTTAGTTACTTTTCTCTGAAAGTTAGATTTGCTCATTAGAAAACAGCAAGATTAAAATTTAACATGTTTCTCTTTTCTAGGTGCTTTGGGATCTTATCGGAAACAAACAGTTTTGTTCCTTCAAAGTGAAGTGAGTAAAGATTCCCAGAAAAATAAATCTGAAATGCGTCTTCTTCTGGAAAGTTATTTGAATTGTCTGCGACTGGCTGGGATTTGGCCTCTTTGAATGTTGAGCTGGCTTCATTTCTTCATTTCCTCATTTCCTTCTGTCAGACTCAAGCTAAGTGTTTTGTATTTCATGAACAGGGAGAAGCAGCTGTCCCTTCTGAATATGCACCTTTGTGCTCAGGAATGCCCTGAATCCTCTCACCACCCCTCCTCCGTGTATGGGAGGATCTGGAAGCTAATGGACCTCTTTCGTATTGGTGCCTTGTCAGTAAAACAAAGCAAACTCAGTTGGATCGAAGACACTTGTAGCCATTTAGCCCGTTGCACCCAGGATGGCTTTTTGAAGGAGCAGGGCGAAAGTGAGGGCTGCAGCTGCTGGAGATCAGAGTCTAGATTAGAGTGGTGCTGGAACATGTACAGCAGGTCAGGCAGCATCTGAGGAGCAGGAAAATCGACGTTTCCGTCAAAAGCCCTTCATCAGGAATGAGGCAGGGAGCCTCCAGTGTGGAGAAATAAACGGGAGGGGGCTGGGGCTGGGGAGAAAGTAGCCAAGATTACAACAGGTAGATGGAGGTGGGGATGAAGGTGATATGGTGGAGCGGATAGGTGGAAAGGAAGACTGGCAGGTAGGACTGGTCATGAGCATGGTTCTGAGCTGGCAGGTCGGAACTGGGGTAAGGTATGGGGAGGGGGAATGAGGAAACTGGTGAAGTCCACATTGATGCCCTGGGGTTGAAGTGCTCCAAGGCAGAAGATGAGGCGTTCTTCCAGGTGTCGGGTGGTGAGGTAGAGGTGGCCCAGGACCTGCATATCCATGGCAGAGTGGGAGGGGAGGTTGAAATGTTTGGTCACAGTGGTGGGCTAATTGGTCCGGGTGTCCCGGAGATGTTTCCTAAATCTCCCTGCGAGAAGGCATCCAGTCTCCCCAATGTAGCATCGGAAGCAACGGATGCAATAAATGATATTGGTGGATGTACAGGTAAAACTTTGGATGTGGAAGACTCCTTTGGGGCCTTGGATGTAGGTGAGGGAGGAGGTGTGGGTGCAGGTTTTACAATTCCTGCAGCGGGAGGGGAGGGTGGGTTGTTGCACTTGGGCCGTGTTGACAACTTCATTCTGTCTGCAGATCCATGTTTATCATTCTCAACGACTTCTCTGGTCCATTTTAAAATTGTTCACCAAAGGAGATTCTTCCAGCTTGTAGTCATAACAGCGTTTTATGAAGAGTCATTTAGAATTGAAACGTTAGCTTTCTTTCTCTCCATGGATGCTGCCTGACCAGCTGTGATTACCAGCATTTTTTGTTTTCAATCCTAACAATGTTTGAAGCTTTTTCCTTATCTTTTCTCTCCCCCCCCCCCCCCCCCCCAATCCTTTGCCAAGTATTTTATGTTTGTGGCTGCTGCCCATTGAATAATTTTAAACAAGGTTACAGCCTCTATCTCTGAGAAAATGAAGACTGCAGATAAGAGTCAAAAAAAGTGATGCTGGAAAAGCACATCCGAGGAGCAGGACAATCAACATATCGAGCATAAGCTCTTCATCAGGAATGGGGAGGGGGGTGTGGTGGCTGGGGCTGAGGGGGTAGGGAGCTCGGAATGTGAAAGGTAGATGAAGGTGGGGATGATGGTGATAGGTCAGAGAGGAGGGTGGGCCAGATAGGTGGGAAGAAAGATGGACAGGTAGAACGGTTCAAGAGGGCAGTGCCAAGTTGGAGGGTTGGATTAGGGATAAGGTGGGGAGGGGAGGAAACTGGTGAAATCGATCCCATGTGGTTGGAGGGTCCCAAGGCAGAAGATGAAGTGTTATTCCTCCAGTCGTCAGGAGGTTAGAGTTTGGCAGTGGAGCAGGTAACCCAAAATTCACAACCTGACTGACCCGGTCGACCCATCGTCTCCGCCTGCTCCTACCCCACCAAACTTATCTCCGCATACCTTGACAGCATCATGTCCCCCTTGGTCGAGGCTCTTCCCATGTACATGCAGGACGCCACCACGCTTTCCGTCTTCTCCATAACTTTCAGTTATCCGGCCCCAACACTTCATCTTCACCATGGACATCCAGTCCCTGTACACATCCGTCCACTATGACGAAGGCCTTCAAGCCATCCGTTTCTTCCCCTCCCACCGACCCAACCAGTACCCATCCACTGACACACTCATTCGATGGGCTGAACTGGTCCTCATCGTCAACAATTTCTCTTTCAAATCCTTCTACTTCCTCAGACCCACCCGTCTCCCATCATCTCTCAGCTCCACTCCCCCACACACCTGATGAAGAACTTATATTGGAAATGTCGACTCTGCTGCTCCTCACATGCTGCCTGACCCTCTGTGCTTTTCCAGCACCTCACTTTTGACTACTGCCTCAATCTACTCTGTCATTATCCAGTAGCTTCCCTTCCAGGGAACAATCATAATTTTTCATTCAGTCTTCCAAAATAAAGTTCTTGCAACATGGTAGCAACAGCTAAATCCCCCCACCCCCCATGTGCTGCCGTGCCCAGATAGACATCGAAATAACAGATTGATATTTATTCGTGACAAAATTTGAAGTGCAAAACGTAGCAAATGCTTTCCAAACATTGGAAAATGTATTTTCCAAAAAATTAGCATGAACTTAGATTGAGAGAAGTGTGGAGCAGAAGAGGTTAATTCTTAGGTGTCTTTCGAGAGTGTGGCTGAAGATGTTGCAGACCTAAAGGATTTCTGTTCTGGTTTCTCAAAGACACATGGTGTTTGGAAACCTCTGGCCTTTAATTTAAATTGTGGTTGGGCTTCTTTAGTGAGGAACAAAGAGCATGTAAGAAGTCTCCCTTTCATCTGCTGAAGGTGACTTTTAAACAGGGTATTTTTCTTTTGCTGGAACACGATCTCTTGCCTTGCGGTTGTCGTTTTTTCGTTTTGATCAACTGACTTGTGGTATTCAAACCAAAATGTTGTTTATCAAGTGTAAATTGTAAACTGTCTTCCATCATGAACTGTCTCCTTACCATGTTAAATGGTGTCAGCTTTCCATTGTCCCCATCTCAGTGCTCTGGCCTCAAACAGCATAAGATGCAACCTCTCCTTCCAGTCAGTCTGAGATAACAACCTACACGTACAAGCCTGTTCGATTCCTTGCTTCATCTTGCTGCAGATTCCTGTGTTTTCCAGAATGAGACCTTCTGGAAAATATTAGGCTGAGGCTTCCCATCCAATACCCGTCACCAGTTTATACTGTAATGTGTTTGATGTTTGACAGCTTCTTTGAGAACAAATGCTTCATAACTCTTTTCATGTTGATCCTCTTTCAATCCCCTGCAGAACGAAAACGCAGAACTTCTGTCGCAATGAGTACAATATCACAGGCCTGTGTAATCGGTCGTCCTGTCCTTTGGCCAACAGTCAGTATGCAACCATCAAAGAGGAGAGAGGTAAGCAGCCTGACCTGTGATTCATATCATCTTTCTACTGTTGTGTCAAACTTTAACCCGTATTAACATATAAACTAGGAGCAGGAACCCATTGAGCCTGCTGTTCTGTTCAGTATGATCATAGTTTATCATCTGTTCAGTGTGTTCCTTCCATGTTCTCCCCATTATAACACCTTGAACTCGTTAAGTCTCCAGAAACCTTTTTATTTATTTTTTTAAAGATGTTCACTGATTCTCCACTGCCTTCTTTGGTCGAGAACTCGACATGTTCACCATCCTCTTAATGAAGAAATTTCGCCAAGTCTCAGTCCTCAGTGGTCTACCTAGTGTCCAGATGCTGTGAGCCACTGTTCTTGAACCCCCCCTCCCACTGACAAGAGGGATGTCATCCCTGTATCCAGGCTATCTAGGCCTATCAAAATTCAGTGAGAATCCCTCCTATTTTTCTGAAGCCTATAATCTTCTTGTCCCAGGATTCAATGGAGTGAACCTTTCCTGCACTGCCTCTCTGGCAAGTAACTCCTTCCTTCGGTGAGGAGACCAAAAACACATACTAATCCAAGTCTGGTATCACCAAAGCCCTGTTGGTCCAGGAAGACAACCTAGCTCCTTTACTCCAAGTATCTTGCAGTCAAGACCAACATACTATTTCCCTTCCTAAATGCTTACCTTATTGCTCAGTTTCAATGACTGGTATCCAAAGACATCTAGATACCTTGTGTGCCAACATTTCCCATGCTGTCACAATTTACATAATCATTCTTTTGATCATACTGAAGTGAATAATTTCATACCTCAGCAATAACCCCAGCTGATGTTACTGGATAAGTCTGAAATCTGGCTTGACCGCTGATTTCTTTTTAAATTTTATCAGTTTGTATTTCGCTGAACAAAAGCATGCAGTGCTACATATTTGGTTTTAACAATAAAGCCGGAAGTTTATTACACAGAAGAGAAGGTGAAATAGAATAAACCAAGCTATTTATAAACAATACAACACAAAATATTTCAAGATGCAGTAAAAATATGATCCCACCTATCTATCCCATGTTGCTGCATGACAGTACTCAAATACGCGACAGCATTCCCATCTCTGTCTTTTGGATTGACTTGACTGTTTTTTCCAGATAACCCCTTCAGAACTCAAGGCAAACGCTACCTGTGTAGAATTTTCAAACCAAGATTCTTAGACTGAGGTGACCTGTTTCCTAACTTGGCTGAACTGACCCCTTTCTCCTGAAGAAGCTGTTTCATCCATCTAATTTCTGTCAGGACCTGTGCTTTTCGTTCCAGTTCACCCTTTCAAACTGAGTTTTTGGCCAACGGGAAAAAAAATCCTGATCCTTCTGAACTGAAAGCAAGCTCAAGCTCATCAGAGTTTACTCTGTCTGCTCATAAAACTCTCCCAACATAAAGAAATTGTCATTATCACCCCACAGACACGCTCTCACTCCCTGGTTTGAAAAAAAAAGTATGGTTCCGGAAATGCTGACAAGTTAGTCATTATATGCGCAGACCAAAACCCACATGCCATGTTATTAAAATCCAAATTAGAAATATTTCTAATCAAATTAGACTTATCCATGTATCACTCCTCAATTTGTCTGAATTGCACTGAAATGTCTTTGAAACATCCTCCTCATCACTCATAATCAGTGTTCCCACTAAATTTCTTCTGCAAGGACCTGGAACACGACAAGTTGTGTTATGACTTCTGGTGTTCGATGCTGTAAATGGCATGGCATACGGACCGAAACCCACATGCTGTTGGGGCAGGTGTCGAATGGTATTATTACCAGGTTATTAATCTAGAAACTCATCTGAAATTCTAGGGACCTGAGTTCAAATCCTGCCATGGCAGATGTTGAAATTGGAATTTAATAAAGAGTTTGGAATTGAGGGTCTAATGAATATAAAACCATTGTCAATTATCAGAAAAACCCATCTGATTCTCTATTGTCCTTCACGGAAAGCAATCTGTCAACCTTACCTCACCTGGCCGACAGATCTACAGCCATGTGGTTGACTTTTAACTGCCCTGTAGGCAATTTGAGATGGGCAACAAATGTTGGGCAAGCCAGAGACACCCACATTCCATGAGTGATTTGTCAAAAAAAAAGAAAATATTTTGTTCATAATGTTTGTGAAACATTGCAGAAAGTGAAAAAAAAGTTCAAATTTCTTCAGATAGCTAACAGTCTGAAGTTCCTTAGTACTACTGCAATGCTCTTGATATTTCCAGCATTTATAAGGTGTGAAACTGTTTCAGCTGACTTTTGGAGTATTTTGTATGCCTGTTTTTGTTGGAATGCATGCAGGGTATATATCTCCTCCCTCGCAGGTTTTCCATAAGATAAACTTGATATGTTGTATCCTGCAGGTCAGTGTTTCCTGTACATGAAGACAATAGAACGAGCTGCTTTTCCATTTCGATTATGGGAGCGGGTAAGCACAGTCTGTCTGAGCTGGGGAAGTTACCTTTGGTGTGATCATCTTGTTCGCAGTGAGAATGAAATGTTGTATGCTCACAACATAATGAGAAGAGAACACAACAGAAGAGGTGCTAAATGAATATTTTTCGTCCGTATTTACACAGGAAAAAGACAATTTTGTCAAGGAGAATATTGAGATACAGGCTATTAGACTAGACGGAATTGAGGTTCATAAGGAGGAGGTGTTAGCAATTCTGGAAAGTGTGAAAATAGATAAGCCCCCTGGGCCAGATGGGATTGATCCTGGGATTCTCTGGGAAGCTAGGGAGGAGATTGTAGAACCTTTGGCTTTGATCTTTATGTTGTCATTATCTACAGGAACAGTGCCAGAAGACTGCAGGATAGCAACCCTGGTAATTATAGACCAGTGAGCCTTACTCCAGTTGTGGGTAAAGTGTTGGAAAGGATTACAAGAGAGAGGATTTATAATCATCCAGAAGGGAATAATTTGATTAGGGATAGTTAACACGGTTTTGTGAAGGATAGCTCGTGCCTCTCAAACCTTAATGAGTTCTTTGAGAAGGTGACCAAATAGGTGGTTGATGGTAAAGTGGTTGATGTGTTGGATATGGATTTCAGTGAGGCGTTTGATAATGTTCCTCATGGTAGGCTATTGCACAAAATGCGGAGGAATGGGATTGAGGGTGATTTAATGGTTTGGATCAGAAATTGGTTAGCTGAAAGAAGGCAAAGATTGTGGTGTTCTGCAAGGATCTGTTTTGGGTCCACTGCTGTTTGTCATTTTGAAAACAACCTGGATGAGGGTGTAAAAGGATGGGTTCGTAAATTGCAGCTGGCAGTCAGGTTGGTGGAATTGTGGACAGTGCCAAAGGAGGTTGCAGATTACAGAAGGGATATAGATAAGCTGCAGAACTGGGCTGAGAGGTGGCAAATGGAGTTTAATGCAGAAAAGTGTGAGGTGATTCACTTTGGAAGGAACAACGACAATACAGAGTACTGGGCTAATGTTAAGATTCTTGGTAGTGTGGATGAGCAGAGAACTCTTGGTGTCCACGTGCTTAGATCCCTGAAAGTTACTACCCAGATTGATAGGGTTCTTAAGAAGGCATACGGTGTTAGCCTTTGTTGGTAAAGGGATTGAGTTTTGGAGCCATGAGGTCATGCCGCAGCTGTACAAAACTCTAGTGCAGCCGCACTTGGTGTATTGTTTACTCTTCTGGTCACCGCATACTAGGAAGGATGTGGAAGCTTTGGAAAGAGTGCAGAGGAGATTTACCAGGATGTTGGAATGGAGGGAAGGTCTTATGAGGCAAAGTTGAGGGACTTGAGGCTGTTTTCGATAGAGAGAAGAAGGTTGAGAGGTGATTTAATAGATGACCAGAGGATTAGATAGGGTGGACAGTGAGAGCCTCTTTCCTCGGATGGTGATGGCGAGCATGAGGGGACGCAGCTTTAAATTGGAGGGTGATAGAGGACAGATGTCAGAGATAGGTTCTTTCCTCAGAGTAATAGTGGTGTGGAACACCCTGTCTGCAACAGTAGTAGACTGACCAACTTTAAGGGCATTTAAATAGCCATTGAATAGACATATGGATGATAATGGAATAGTGTAGGTTAGATGGGCTTCAGATTGGTTTCACACGTCGAGGGTCGAAGGGCCTGTACTGCGCTGTAATGTGATATGTTCTGACCTATCAGGATATCTGTCAGAGAAATAGATCTTGGTGAAATATTTTCCTTGCTTAGTGTAACTGATCCTGTGACATTTAGTCACTTGGCTCACTGACATAACTGCACTAAGGGGATACTGAACACCGTGAATCCTCTTTTACAAGAGTAAGAATAAAAATAAGTCCATGCACTTGAGGTGCGAAATAAACAAAACACGTGATGAGCAAGGAATAAGGTGCATGTGATATACATTGAGAACATCTTGGATGGATGAGGTGTATGCATGGGATATAGGAATAAAATAAGGGAACAGCTCATCAGTTAAATGAGGAATGTGCTATGGACGAGGCCAGGCAACCCAGACCATAACTTTACAATTTGTTTGTCAGTGTACAGTGAAAATTAACTGGAGTAAGTTAGCTAAGTTGACTACTCGGTTTTAAAACAGACACATTTATTCACAAAATTACACAATGAAACACAAATAACAGAATAAAGAACCCCTACAGAGCTCAGTCTATCCAAACTAGACTTAATTATGCTGTTCCGAATATACACAACAGTCCCAATAAGCAAACCCCTTTAAAGAACAGTTTAAAAAAAAAGGAACAGATGCTTACATGTTGAAGTTAGAAGGCCAGAGAGAGAGAGAGAGTTTCCACACAGCTCACTGTTGAACTCCTGACTGGTTCTGGACTGAACTACTCAGCTGGAGAGCTGACCACTCCCCTCTCATTTTACAGGTAACTTCTAAAACATGACAATTTTGGCTTGAAGTCTCATCTGTTTACATAGCAACAAAAAGACTTCTTAATACCTTTTAATCTCTGTATCAAGCCAGTCTAATCAGAACCGGAAGTGTTTTATTACCCCTCTGAAAAAAACCAAGGACGCAGTATCTGTGGGAAAAGATTTGCTAACCCACGTTAGGCCCACAAAAGCCAAATTGGCCCAACTGTACCAGAACACCCAGAATTCCCAAGCAACTCACAAGCCGAATCAGACTCCCCGCAGACAAGGGAATATACTTTAAGCTCCCATGGACAATGATAGATCACCACAGATATCTCGAAGCCCCAAGGGCAGTTTCACAACCCAGCAATAGCAAAACCACACAAAGAGCAGGACACACACAGAAGCACCAGCATGGACATGCTCCAGACACAGGACAATGGAAGCACCTCACCACTTCAGAAGAGACCTACCTGTGAAGAGGAATGGACAGTTGGTACTGTCAGGATGTTGCATTGTGTGAAGGAACAGGGGATTCATCTGATATTTGTTTACCAATTAGCAACCTTGTAACTAAATTACTCCATTTCCAGATTCATTGTAGTTTCCCATTTCTTAATCAGTGTCATTGTGCAGCCTTACTCTAAAACTGGTCTCATCCTCAGCTCTGGGAAGAGAAATCTGATCTACCTGTCAGTCCTGTGTTAGCTGGTTTGTTTTCTCTCCCAGCGATATTGCTTGCAGTAAACTGTCAATTCACTTTGAGCTGTGTTTTGTGATCTCTAACGTATTGGGCACATTCCTCCGACAGTATCCTTGAGAAAAGGAACAGCTTTTGGAAAAAAGGGACCAGCTTTGTGATAAATGTCATGCACAGTGTGTAAGCAATAGGTTTATGAGGGATAATATTTCTGAACCTTGATGGATTCATGAGTTACTGTGGGTGCAGTTAGGACTAAACATTATACATCGTATAAGTTAAACCCTCAGATGATCACTGCATTTTGGAAGCTGTTCTGCCATTATCCACTTGTGCCTCGTGCAGTGTTTCATGTTTTGCTGATAGAATTGCTACTTATTTATCTGTTTCCAAAAAGTACTTCCATTTCAGCAATTGCCTTTAAATGCAAGTTTGTTCAGCTCAACGCCTTCCTTGCTCAATATATTGCAGGTCAAGTTAAGTAAGAATTATGAGAGAGCTCTGGAACAGATTGATGAGCATCTTATCTACTGGCCTCGCTTTATCAGACACAAGTGTAAACAGCGTTTCACAAAGATCACCCAATACCTGATCCGTATCCGCAAGCTCATCCTAAAGAGACAGTAAGTTTGTTCTGGAATGTGGTATGAGCTTTGGTCTTGGTTTGTTTGGAGTTACAAACAAGCTGTTGCTTTGGTCTTGGTTTGTTTGGAGTTACAAACAAGCTGTTGGTTGGGATTTGGGCTATTACTGCCAGTGAGATGGAGCTTGAGGAAGACAGTCATCCAAGGTGCAAGGGTCATCTTTGTAAGTGCTGATCAGAGAGGGGCACATAATTGTGGAGGTGAAAAAGATATACTGACGTTGGGTCCATTTGTCTCTCAGCCAACTATGGTTACCTGGTTAATTTGAATATTTCCTGGCTCTTAAGGGTCTGAAAAACATTACTCAGGCAAGGAATGTAATAACATTTCAATTCTGGTGTAACATTGGCAAGCTCCCTCCAAGGTAGTTGATGGCTTTGAGCGAGGTAGCATTACCAACTGGACCATGCAAAAGGATCATCACTTTCTGACTCTCGACTTAGTGTGACAAAACCAACTTGTGTTAAAGCAGAGACACAGCCTGCTGCTGATTTCTCACTCACTGACTTCGACTTGTGTAATTTTAACCCTGTTCCTTTCACTTGTGTTTCTCTTTAGGAGGAAGCTGGTACCTTTAAACAAGAAGGTTGAACGGAGAGAGAAACGGAGAGAGGTAAGAGTATTCCTGCACCCTACGTGTGGTGTTTGCGATGGACCTGGGTCTGTGACTTGGATTGTTGCTGAGTGAAATCTTATTGCTTGGTGGGGATTTGTTTGAGACTGTCAAGGTATCCCTGACTCTTCTCAATGTGTGTTCACCTGTTGACCTGATCCAGTCGCTGGGAACCATCACTGTCATGTGATTTCTGTCAGACTTCATCCAATGCAGCTGGACAATCCTAGAGCACTGGAGCAACTTCTTTAATTCATCCTGTCAGCCTTGCCTTTTCCAAGAACATAAACCTTTTTAATTCCCTGTAGCTCTCCAATTTTTTTCACTTCAAGCACTGATCCAGTTCCCCTTTGAACGTCACTATCAAGTCTGTTTTTGTTCTAAATTGTGGGAGCCTGCTCTGTGAAAGAAACTCTCCTTTTTTCCTGTCATCATGAACCAGTGCACTCTGGCTCACAACCTTCCTGACACTGGCTATGCCACTGTTAAAACACAGCATAATTTTAAACACTTGAATTGTAATAAATCACACTGGAATCTTCTTTTCTCTAAGAACAATTCCAGTCTATCCAGATGTAATGGACCAGGCCAGACCCCCTCAAAACATTTCAGGAAAGTGGCTTGGACTCTAACCTTTCTAGTTGTTTTAAGCAGGTGTAACATGGATATTCCAGGAGGGATGCAGCTGGCCCAAACACCTAATTTTAAACAAAACAGAATTTTTTTGCAAGATTACCGACTGAAACACAAACAAAAAGAGAACAGAATAAAGAATAAATTAATCTATCCGAATACCCAACTGACTATCTCAAAATAATGATGCTGTTCCAAATACTTGCAACAAATGCTCCTTGGCATGAAAGGTAAATTTAAACACAGCCTCTTACAGGAGAGATGTCAGAGTGGGAGGATCAGCATGGACCTGCTTCTTTGGGTTCAGAACCTTCACAATTCTGCTTGCTAAAACCAAACCAAACCAGAGTAAAGCTGAGCTGAGAGAACTGGCTGCTCCCCTTTCATTGTACTCGTGCCTTTTTAAAACTTGAAAGCTTTTTGCTTGAGGCAGTGTATGTTAGCTGAAATCAAACTGGCCCTAAAACCCTTCAAACGGAGACCTCCCGGAATCTCTGATTTTACGACCTCTCTGGAATGAAAAAGGTCAGCATAACCTTGTTAAAGGAGCAACATCATTACACAGGTAACTGAAGTCCCCCATCCTTGAAGAAAATCTTGCACTCTGTCTATCCTTATGTGATCTGAATTGAAGGAGCTGCACTTTTTTAGTTTGTGGTAATTCTTCTGGGGTGAATTTGGCAAGGGCAATTAGGTTCTGTGCTGGAGGAGTATGAGGCTGCAGCGTAATTGTTGTTTTCTTTCAGGAAAAGGCTCTGATTGCAGCTCAGCTGGACAATGCCATCGAGAAGGAACTGCTGGAGCGACTCAAGCAAGGGACGGTGAGTTGCTGAGCTTCATTAGCAGAGATCTGAACTCACAACAAGTTTTTATGGAACTAACTGAGAGTTGTATCAGAAAATGACAACAATTGATGAACTTAAAAATGTGTTGCTGGAAAAGCGCAGCAGGTCAGGTGGCATCAAAGGAACAGGAGAATCGACGTTTCGGGCATAAGCCCTCCTCAAGGAATCCTGAAGAAGGGCTTATGCCCAAAACATCGATTCTCCTGTTCCTTTGATGCTGCCTGACCTGCTGCGCTTTTCCAGCAACACATTTTTAAGCTCTGATCTCCAGCATCTGCAGTCCTCACTTTCTCCAACAATTGATGAACCATTGGAATGATGGTTACATGGTTAATTCCTTGCATGTGTTGAGGAATAGTGTGCTGCAGGGATTGGAAATGCTAACTCGACTCATGGGTGGTCTCATAACTGGTTCTGATAAGAAAGCCTGAAGAGTGGGATGAATGTTGCTGCTGTGATTGAGAGTGCAGCCCTGATGATCTGAGTTTGTAACAGCTTTCTCTTGTGTCCCATCAGTATGAAGATATCTACAACTTCCCTATTCATACTTTTGATAAAGCGCTGGAAAAGCAGGATGAAGAGAGTGAGACCGACTCTTCGGAAGAAGAAGATGATGAAGTAAGTGGTGGTCGAAGTTGAAAGGAAAACAAAGCTGTCCAACCTTACATTTGATCTCTTGGATTCTGTTACAGTTTTATTGGGATTACTTTAATACTGGAAACCTAGGTTCCTCAGTTCTGCCTCCTTGAACACAACTGGTTTGGTGCATTGTTGTCAAACTTATGGGCAAATTGGGAAATCTGTTGTTGATCATTTTTGCTCATCAGAAAATGAAAACTCTGAAATAGGCACCGTCCTAGGCAGTGGTCTCCGGTGTTCATATCGGCATGATTTGTACTATTTTGCATGTGAGCAGGATGGATGAGGATTTTTGATTTTCATTTGTGGTTTTAGCTCCCGGGTTAGTATTTATATATTAGACGTGTGGAAAACAAGGGTGAAATTCCAGACTTGGCACCATGGAAACAGCAGCCTTGATTGTCCGGATTAAGAAGCTCGCCTCGTTGTCAGGTTCACCAGTCTGAGTCAACAACACAAACCTGAAGCATTAATGAACATTTCCAACAGGGAGTATGGTGGCACTATCTGTATTCCATGTCTTAATTCAGAATGTACCTGTCTTGGAGTCAGGGTAGATGAATTTCTAAAGGGAATTTGAGAGTCTAGGTCATAGAGAAGGAGTGGTATTTGCAGGGTGAAACTGGCTTGAGACTGGGGGATGTGGTTGGAAAACAAGACTGTAAGAAAGGCAGGGGAAGATTTGGACTGTTGTGGGTCTAGAGACAGGGAAGGGTCTAGAGGGAGAGTGAGTGCATTTGGCTGTAGAGTGACCTTATGTCTCTTGAAAGAGAAAGAGAAAGGGAAAGGTTGTGGGTCAGAAGAGAGGGTGCGAAGGAGACTTTGGGCAGCGATGGTTTGGGTGTCTTTCATATTGAAAATATTGACCGCATTTTCTCTGCTGAAGTCAGAGCTGCAGTTAGATGGATTGACTTTGATATAACTCTGAGCAAAATTTGGGGAAAGATTGAGTTTCATACTTAATGACACTCTTGAGTCACTGATTACGTGAATTGCATTCACCTCAATTGTTCCCAAGCCATTTCCACAAAAATCCATGTTTGTAGCTGAAACCATGTTACTGTTGCTTGCACCACAATGGGCCAATGATTTTACTTCTCCAGTGCCATATACTGTCCAGAAATTTGAGATTGGACAGGTAGGTGACATGTTGGAGTTACTGTCAGTCTCAAAATCAGCAAGCTCCTTGTAACGTGTCTTTCTTTCTCTCAACAGGATGTTGGTCAAGTGGAATATGTGGAGGGTGATGAAATAGACGAGAGTGACCTGAGTGACTTGGAGGTATTTGGCTCAGTCGTGCCTGAATTCTTCTCATTTTGGGGGAGGGGCATATGATTGTTGTATTACAAAGGATGGGGTGTCAGTGGTGAGAGTGGAATAGAGCATGCACCCATTTTTAGTTGATTCCTGAGTAATTGAATGAAAAATGCTGTCTTCTGTTGGAAATTGTCAGCCATCTCAGCTGAGGTACGACATCCCTTTGAACTGTTTAACTGCAGAGAGTTTTAATACAATTGTCTGCATGAGAATTTGTTCCAGGTACCAATTTAAGGCCAATCTCTGCAGCAAACCCACCCTATTCATGAGTCAGGTCTTTTCTATAATGAAAAATCTCTTCAGAAAGAAACATGTTCATGATATGTGTAACACACTGCCCTGTCAGTTGTAGATTTTGGGTCTGCCTTGATACTCTATTAACTGTCTGGTTTTAATTTTAGGGACAATCTATAGGATTAAGGAAGTTACGTTAAAATACTTAATTGGGCTCGGTTGGAATATTGCATCCAGTCCTGGGTGCCATACTAATGGATTAATGTGAAGACACTCGAGATAGTGCAGAAAAGATTGAGATGAATTGTTTCAGGATGAGGAACTGAGGTAATGTACTAAGATTTATGAAGTTTGGAAAGCAAGAACAAGAACACATAGATTAGAAGTAATTGGTGGAAGATGCATTTAAGACGGGAGGAACATCCTCATGACACAGTGAGTGGTTATGATCTGAATGCATTGCCTGAGTATGTAGTGGATGCGGGTTCAATTGAGTTATTTAAAAGAGAATTAGATGATTATTTTAAATGTGAAAACATGCAAAGTCATGACTAAGTCCTGGAGAAATGGCATATGGTAAATTGCTACTTTACAAAGCCATGACTCACTGGGGTCTTGCAATGCAAGTTAAACCCCATGATTCCTGGAGTTGTCACAGAAGTTGAGGTTTTTAAAAGAAATATCCAAAATCCCTACAATGTTCAGATCCAGATTGATAAAATACAAGGAACTTGACAAGATATCACTTTATTACAGGTCATTAGATTCCAGCCATAGGTAACAATTAAGCTAAATGAAGTGAAGACTACAAATTAAAACTTGCAACACCCTATAAATTCCCCCTTGCAGACATAAACAGAGATAAGAATAAGTACAGGTATTGTGGGAAAACGGGAAAAGCAGTTCCATCGCCTTTGTCCACGTGAACTTTTGGGTTGGATCTTGCTGATGAGAACATTTCTCTGAAACCTTTTTCTGGATGTTTCTCCTGCTTTGCAAGAGGCACAGTGTGGCTGGTTCACTTGTAAAAGGGTCTCTGACTTAACCAATTCAAAGTCACAGCTTGTATTAACCGCCAGAGGAAAGATAAGCTTGTTTTCTTGAGGTTTCAAGTGATTTACTGCGGAGAGTTGAAAATTTCTGACTGCTTCAGACCTGCAGGTTTCTCATCTAGTCTGAGCTTCACTCTGTCCTGTTCACAGCCCAAACTTTTTAACTAACTGATGAGCAGTCATCCAGTTGTTGGCAGACAGGGTATCTTTGTCATTCATAATCAGTCCCTTGTCCACAAACCTTGGCTCCAATTCACCTGCACATTGCTAGAACCCACAGCTACACAAACAGGGTTCGCAGTAGATATCACATTCTTTGCTTTCAAAACATTCAGGCATCCTTGTGAATCCCCAGGTTTTAAAATGGTTCTTTGGCATTTTAGAAAAAACACAGAAAGACATCGTCTTTACCCAACATAGACACACTGTGATGATTCACCTCCTTCAGTGGTGCTGTAAAAAATTTGCCGTGCTTTGAAATTAATTTGATTAAAGTTTGCCTGCATTCCTGCTTCTGCTCACCATAGGTGGCATGTTTGTGTGGGCATGGATGAAGTCAGCTGTGATACATTGCTGCTTCAGCAGCCTACTTGCAATTCCTGATTTCAGATGACAAGTCACAGCTAACCATGTGGCTGAGGAAACAAACTGTCCTTGGAACTGTCCCACTTGGAGCTTTCCCGATTGAAGGAATGTGTGTGTGACAGAAACAAACAGGAAAATCCAGGCAGTTTTTGAGCAGCTTGGCCCTTTCTTTGCTTTGTGCAATGGTGGATGTACTATTGTCATGCAATCCGTTGTTGAGAAGCGGCAACTGGCTGACTGGAATTGATTTTTGACACATACACAGGACAACCTGGAAGGAGAGGAGGAGGAAGAGGAGGAGGAGCAGGAGCAATCCAGTGATGCAGAGGAACTGGAGAAAGAACCCTCCACATCCAAAGGCAAAACACCGGTCAAGGGCCCAGCCCATAAGAAGCGACCATATGTGGAAATTGAATATGAACAGGAAACAGAACCAGCAGCCAAAGTGACGAGCTCGTGACCACTTTGTAGTGCTGCTTGTACTGAAGGTGAGGAATTGTGTTAACTCCATTGTAAAGACGTTGTAAAGCAAAGCAGCTTCCTGGTCTCCACTGTGGACGGGTTTCATTGCTGCTTCCAGTTATCATGGCCTTGATTGCACAAAGCAAGAACTATTCTTCAAGATTCTTTGTGTCAACTGTTCATTTATATTTTCTCCATTTGTTTTAATTGTTCTCATTTCTATAAAACTATGAATAAAAGATGGGACTGATCTTTGTATAGTTCCAAAAAATGTCGTTTGGACAATTATCTACTTAGATGCCAGCGGAAATCTGTCCAACCTGAACTGCTTGACAAAAGCTCCTTGAAATTGTGATTCAACTAACTACGTTGTATTTTCATCAGATTTCGGTCTCTTGCGTGCAGTTAAAAGGATATGCAAAAGGTTCAGAGAATTCTTGGATTCTTTGAAATCCTTTTGGAGTGGCGTTCTCATTGGATTGGAGAGTAAATGGTAACACACGTAAACCTGAATCTTCCTGGTCGATGCATTACTATTGGGGGGGTGATTAATTGCACAGGGCAGCATCAGGTTCTGACATTTCCTAACTCTCACTGGAAATGGAATTATAATTTTAACAGAGACTAAGGAATTGCCACGCTTGGGAGGTGCCGTGATAAGTTTTGGAAACTTGGCTGTTTTTCATTGTAGTGACCAAGCTCTCCTAGGTCAGATTAGGTACAGTTAGATTCAGAGTTCAAGGCTTTTTCCTGTGCATTGACATCAAGCACACATGTTGTGCCTTCTCTGAGCTTACATCAGCTTCAGAGTACGGAAGGGGATTGCCATTGAACACATCACTGTAAGGTTGCAGTTGTTCATTAGTCAGTGTGGAGAGCAAGGTTGAGACTTCAAGTGACAGGCCACTGGAGTACATTGTTGCCAGCTTTGTGCTGTTCTCTTAAATGGCACGATTCACAATGTGCTGGCATCGAACCAAGTCTGGCACCAACACATTTGAGCTTGAGCAGTAATGAATAAACATGTTAATGTGGCTGTAGTGACTTGGTAGATTATTCCCCATGCCCGGATCCAGTTTGCATTGTTTATCCTGAAAGCTGCATTTGCAATGAGGGTAGACACAAAGACTGGTGATGTTTTCTGCTTTTGTTTATTAAGGTTTTATACATTTACTGTTCTGGTGGTGACTTATTACACATCTTGCTGCACCCTTTGCAGGCAGTCCAGTACTGTTGCATTCTCACAGCTCTGGCGCACTCCTTCCAGGAGAACCTAAAAGAGCAAAAACAGATTAAACCACCCCCTGCTGCAGTGAGTGTGTTGGCTGATTTAGGTCAGTGCATTTCCAAAGCAATGTTCCCACAAGTGGTACAATGTTTCAATATTCAAAATTCTTTGCTAAACAAACCACAATAAATAGTGGACATTCTGTTCAAATAAAATGTGTACATTTTGAATTTCATTGATGGATGAACAGGAGTTAGTTCAAGTTCAATTTGTCAGTCTGTAGGCCATGTTGGATGAGATAATGGTTAATCTGTGTTTTGGCTTTAACTGAGGGAGCTTCTCTGAAAATGAGCTTGTTTCTCTTCCCTAACGTTTGCAATTTTCCCCCACGCCTACCCTACCCCCACCACAAGAGATCACCAGAAATTAACTTACTGTTACTTTGCGTTCGCAGCAGCGATTAAGTAGGATCAGGCAGTGGGTGGCATCTTGTAACAGCTCTTCCTTCACACGTGGTGGTGTTGGACCTTGGTCAGTAGCCATATCATATATGAATTTCAGTAAAGACTTGAGCAAAACCTCCAGCCTCATGGACATTCTGTTTCAAAAACAAAAAAAAAGAATGTTTACGGTTGAGGTTTAACTGGCTGAATAAGGCATGAAAATCTCAAATGTTCATTTTGGTTTTGCTGGTACCTGGGCCAGGCCTGTTGAATCATACTCTGGAATGCTTGGAGAACACAGAGCCTGGCCGCTTCTTCTGGTCCATCATACACCTCCAGGTATCCCAGAATCACTCTCTGCAAACGCTTCAAGTGGCGAACGACCATAATGCCCAACCTGGCAACATAGACAGAGTGCTGAGTGACCAGTATTCTGGATGTTGGAGGACAAGTGGACGTGAAAGACACAACCTTAACTTCACTGTTCAGAGAGATTGAGGAAGAGAGGTCAGCATTTTTCGTGTCTGCTGTCCTTGTTTTCCTGCCCTCCTTCAGAATGACTAACTTGTCGGTTCGGCCACAGTTCAGTCAGCATAAGAATGTATAATAAGTGGTGAAAGATCAGCACAGTCAGCTGTTATTATTCTGTTCCTATTCTGTCCTCATCTAACATGTTGGAACACATTTTTGCAACCAGATTACTTGGTGATACGCAGGAACCCTGTCCAATTTCCACCCACCCTAGCCTTATCTTGAGGACACCCAGAGACTAATTGCAGTGAGCTATTCACCTGACCTTGAACAATCAAATGGTCGGCCCCTGGCTCTCTCTGATTCCATTTCATGACTGGGCTGTGCTCAGAACCACTGAGGAATAGAGAGAGACTGTGTGAGACACATGGGGAATGTGGCAGGAATGTACTGCTTCCCTCAACGGGCACCACACGAACCAGCATGATCGAACAGTGATCTTGTCAATAAAATACAGCAGTTCTCACCTCTCCGTGAAAATGGGCAGATGTTGGGCATACACTCGACGTAGAGGGATCTTGTCTTCAACCTCCATGTGGGTAAGAATGAGGCAGAACACTTTGTCATAGCGATTGGCTCTCTGCTGCCCACGAATGACATGTGATTTCTCAAGAAGTGGAAGGAGGTCAAGTAAGCAGGACAGCACATTCTGAAACAGACAAGGAACCAGTTATGGGTCAGTCACACTGCCATTTGTCGTGCAGGTCCAAAATTGTACAGATGTCTAAAACCAAAACTAAGAACTTTTTGGCAGATCAGGCAGCATCCACAAAGACCTAAGGCATAACTCAGACTGATGACCTTCAGTCAGAACTGGTCCCATGTGTGATACTGGAATTATGTCCACTGGAATTATGTCTACTGAAATAGAAAAGTAAACACTGCCACTCAGATTAAAGTACAGTTTAGAAGTTAATTGCTGAAGCAGGCCTTGAACTGACAGGTGAAGAGATGACCAGTCGTGGCTTGGTAATTCCAGTCAAAGGTGAAGGAAGCAATGTCAGCCTTCCCAAACTCATGGTCTAATGGAAATTGGATTAAGTGTGTACCAAGAACAGAACCATTAATATGGAGTGATAAAACATTTCAGTCTTTCCACAATCTGTGTGGTCACATACAGTTCATTAGCTGCACAACTAATCTATCACTCTTCCGTTTCTGTTCTGTACAAATAAACAGACACTTGATAAGATTTGAAGGCTGGGTGCCTGTAACTACTGGCCCAGGGATTAAGGTGGCATGTTCAGATAAATGGAGATAAGGTGAGGATACACACTTACCTGGATGAGCGAAGCCTCAGGAGTATACAAGTGATTGTAGAGAGCGTGGTATACCACCTGCGCTCGGTTATACTGCAGGAGCTCTGCAGCAGGCTGAAACGCAAAGCAGAAAGCTGTCAACACAGGGATACTTGCAATCTCTTCCTGTCCACGAGACCAACAGAACAGTCAGGGTTCAGGAACAGGAGGATGACTGAGTCAAAAAAAGTACTTGTTACGAACACCAACCGCCCCATGACTGTCCTCCACACCTTCACTCTCCCACAGGAAAGACAATGGTCTCCTGAGCTCACTGTTAGAATCCATTGGAACAATTCCCTGTCCCAAACCCTAACATGACATGTGCACACAACGCACTACTGTTGTAATAGGTTGTTTGTGCTGCACTGCAGGAGTGGAAAGAACATCCCTTCAGTTGAGAAAGGAAAGAACTAATGTATACAGCATCTTAAACATATGAAGGTGTTTTACATTCACTTAATTATTTCTGATGTGTTGTTGCTGTTCTGCAGTGAATGCAACAGATTATTTTCACACAGCAAGCTCCCATAAATACTAAACTCGACAAACGATAGCTGGGATATAGGACAATTCCTATTCTTTGTCCTGTACCTTTAAATCTTCCACCTCCATGGAAAGCTTTGGAATGGGCAAACATGAAACTGTGTTTAACATCTGATCTTATAGTCAGCAGCTCCGACAGTGTGGGGCTCTCGGTCCTGCGCTAAGTCAGCCTTGTTTTGCATTTGGTCAGAAACACCTCCAGCAGAATTTCTTCTCTGCAATTTGTCATGCACAGGCCTCCACTAGATCCATCCCACTCCACACTCCCCAATCTCCAGCCTCCACGTACCACATTGTCAATGATGTGCTGGAGGCACCTCACGCCCAGTATCTTATTTTCTGTCCTGTAGTCATCAGAGAAGAGGAGGGATGGGGGCAGCACTACATCCAGGTGCTCAGCCAGCCATGGCCTCCTCACCTTCTGCAGGAGCCACCGAAATACATGTTTTGTGGCTGGATTTGACTTCCAGGTGTTTCTGTAGAAATGTACACACAAATCAGTTAGTGGTATTCTGTTCAAAATTGGGAGCAAAAAAAAATTACAAGTTGTGTAGTGACTCGTCACATCCAGTTTTGAGAAAGCATGCTTACTGGAGGATAGGGACACAGACTGCATTTTTTCTTCCTGGAGCAGGAGATGGATGCTCAGTAAGTTCCAGCTGGAGCACCAGCACAGATACTCAACAAAGCTCAGCACAATCACACAGTGTAGAAGTCACCTGCAGTGGGATGAATTGCCCATTCATTGACCTTTCCCCACCCCTCTGACAAACAAAGTGAATTACATGGTCCATCAAAGAGTAGAGACCATCTGGCGAAACAGGCAGCAGTGCCAACAAACAGACTCACTTGTTCATATGTGGTTTCATCAGGTGCAGCACAGCTCCCAGAGCTCCCCTGCCTTCCTCCTCTGCACCACACAGGAGTTCTATGACAGTCTTGCACCCCACAGCGTGCACTGCAGCTGCCAACAGCTCGTCTGCAGCCAGCCGAGATGCTGCATTGGTCCACGGCTTCTCTTCGCAGTGTGTAGCACAAAAAATAACCAGATGTGGCAAAATGGCTCTCAGAACAGAGTCTGGCAAAACTGTTGTGACGTGAGGCGTCATTTGCTCTGGCCTTGCCTGCAGTTTCCAGAGGAGAGCTTTCAAGGTTTGGGCCACGTTGCAGGCTCTCTCAGGTGTCAGGTTATATGCATCGTCAGGTAATTCGCCACTATCGGTCTCACATCTGGGCAATCCTGAGTACTCTATCAGGGCAGCTGTGAAATTGACATAGATTTGAACAATGTCTGACATGTCATTCTGGAAGCAGTCAAGAAGCCAGGCAGGGTCAGCCTGTAGAAACAATTCTCTTGCATCATCCAAAACTGATCCTTTGTGTCTTATCAGTTTCTCATTTGACAAGTCCCCTAAAATTTTCCTGAGAACATGCTCGACTGCTGGGACTTGTATTCTTTGATGAGAATCCTCTTCCACAGTCCTGCTTTTGCCTGCGAGGCGCAATTTCTGAATAATTTCTGAAGGATCTTCCATGGTACTTTTTTCTTTGGCTTGGTCCACTATCAGAAATTCATACTTTAATCTGGGAAAAAGAAGGCATTCTTTTTGACCAAAGGCAACATTAGTCATCCAAGAGCACATGTACCAGGCAAGAAATACCCAAGCAAACTGAGCTGCTAAACATTTCTGTTTGCAGATTATTACTCATTATCAATGACTGAGCGGGTTCTCAATCTGCTTTGAGAATCTTCAAACAGAAACCACCTGATTTATTTTGCTATTGATTTTGCATAATTTTTAAAATTCGTTCACAAGCTAGCTCAGCCAGCACTTATTGCCCAACCTCAATTACCAGAAGGCGGTTAAAAGTCAACCACACTGGAGCCATACCAGGTAATGATGCATGACAGTGACAGCAACCTAGATTTGTAACTGAAACCCTCATGTAATAAAGTATGAGTGAGATGTTTTAAAATTTGAAGAACACGCTTATCAGAGTGCAGTAATCTGCGTATCTGATCCGATTCCTTTGCATGACCATGTTCTGCGAAGGGATACCAAGAACATTACATTAACAATCACACAGCACCAGGTTATAGACCAACAGGTTTATTTGAAAGTACAAGCTTTCAGAGTGCTGCTCCCTCTTCAGGAGCTACCAGATAAACCTGTTGGGACGATAACCTGGCATTGTGTGACTTTTAACTTTGTCCATCCAGTCCAACACTGGCACCTCCACATCAAGATCATTACGCATGAGACCATCACAGTTCACCAATCCAATGGCCTGTCCTGGGGGTGCATCCCAAATTCAGTGATTTCCCAGAAGTTGCTTTTTTTTTACACAACCCCCGACTGATCCACCACCCTCCTCGAATAACAGGATCACCGCGGGAAGTTTTACTTCCCAGCCACCCCTCAGCTCACGTTCCAATAAACACCTCTAGTTCGCCCACACAGTGGGCCGAAAACTAATTTTATTTGGGGTGGGAAGGGAACGAAGATGGAGAGTTGCTTGTGTGGGAAATGATCCACTCAGGCAAAAATAAATGAAATGCAGGGAACGGAGTGGGGCAGCAGCCTCAGCCAGCAATCCGTGAGGAGGGGAAGGCTCTCTGTCTCTGTGGGATCAGTGCAGGGCTGTTGTACATTGGAGCAGTTTGGATGGTCCCGGTCCCAGCCCCAGCCCCAGCATTGTGGGGTGGGGGGGGGGGGGGGTGGTTGACGGTTAAATCACATTCTCTACAATCAAATCCCTTTTCCTGTTGTCCATCTTCAACGAGGGTTGGAGAAAGCTCTGGTTTTTTTTTCACCAGCTCCTCCTGGTCGGGCCAAAGGGCAGAGAGTCTGGATCAAAGGGAAGGAGCCAAGGCCCAGACACACAGACAGAGAGTGAAGGCCCTGGGGCCCAGCTCCCGAAGGCCGCCCCCCTCCTCCTCCTCCTCCTCGCTACTGGCGCTGACCTTCCTGTCGGCCCAGCCCGTTTCCGGTCAGAAACTCCCCGCCTCCCTCCATCCAAAAGGGGAGTTTCTTGCCGTGTGCAACCGACGGAGAGGGAAAAAAAACATCACCCACCGCTCTTTCCACACGGACTGGATAGGCCGCGGACCGCGTCACAGCACTGGTCGTCACCGACTCTCCCACCCCCCTGGGAAACGCGAGCACCGCACTTTAGTTCCGCCTCCACTCCCAGCCCCAGCTCAGTGGACCCAGCCCTCCTTTAAAACCCAAACACAAACCGGGCCTTGCGACCCCACCTGCGAAAGGCAACAAAAGGAATGGGTTAGAATTACAAAGGAAACTTACAAGTTTAAATTGATATGTTCTTTGTCAGGGAAGGGCTTTGGGGCAAAGCTGCATCCTCACTCCTGAAGATGCCCACTGCTGGCAGGTGGCAAAGCAAGTTGACAAACTGGTGCATTTGTAACCGTGTAAGAGAAACCAGCAGTCCAGTGCAATGACTACTTCCACAGCCTGCAGTCTGGGACTGACCTCTTCTGATTGCTCAGAGTCAAAATAATTTGAGTTGAACTCTTTCTCCCCAATGCACACACACACACACACTTGTGGTCAGTCAAAATTCTACATAAAATGAATTATAATATGATTTGTATTGTTTCAATAGTGGAATAATAATTGCAGAAAAATTCAGGAAGAGGATCTCAAATGCAGGAGAGAAGCTAAGGCTGGAATGAGGAAGGCCAAGTGGAAGCATAAGGAAAGGATGGCAGACTGTGCGAAACCAAACGGTGAAATATTCTTCAAATTTAGTAAAAGATTTGTGAAGGATGGAGTAATGTCAGAAGGAACAAGCAGGGTAACCTGTTCAATGAAACAAAGAGTACAGCATAGGTAACTAAATTAATTTATTTTATTCTGTCTTTAATAAATTAGAAAGTGGTGACAATGGCCCAGCTGAAAAAGTGGGTGTTGAGCAACAGAGTGATAGACAAAGAAGAGATACTAAAAAGATGAACAACACTCCAGGTAGCAAAGTTGCCAGGTCCTGATGGGTGTGACAAAACTGCTCCTTAACAAGGTTATGCTGTCCTTGGCTTTTTATTCACGGCAGTCGTAAAGGACACAGACTCCAAAAAGTCTGGGGTTGGAGGGTTTGAGGGCCAATTTGATAAAAGCTAACGGATACAGCCTCAGGAAGAAGGCTTTCAAGTTTTCATTGTGCAATGAAAGGGAATAGGTCAGTTCTCCCAGCTCAGCTTTTCTCTGGTTTGGTTTTCAGCAGTAATATGAAAAAGCGGCCAGATCCAAAGAAGCAGGTCCAGGCTGGTACGCTCTCTTTCTGTTTGATTTTACCTTGTGTTTGATTTTACCTTTTGTGCCAAGGGGTGTTCATGGGGATTGTTTCAAGTATTTGGAACAGCATCATTAAGTTGGGATGATCTGTTGGTTTTTTGGATAGGTTGTTATTCGGTATTCTGTTTTCTATTTGCTTGTGTTCCATTCAATAATCTTGTAAATAACTTCTGTTTTGTTTACAACTAAGTGGTTTGACTAGCTGATTTTTTCCTGGAATATCCACTTTACTCCTCCTTAAACAACTAGCAAAGTTATGGTCTGGGCTACTTTCTTGAAATGTTTTGAGGGGGTCTGGCCTGGTCCATTAGATGGGATGTATCTGAGATTGCTGAACAAAAACTGTTAACAGAAATTTTCCAACCTTCTCTGAACACAGAAAAAGTTCCGGGGGAGTGGACGATTGTAATTGTGACACTATTGGTTGAGAAAAGTGCAATGGATAACCTAAGAAACTGCACATCTGTCAACTTGGAAACTGCAGATCTGTCAACTTGACTTTAATCGTAATAAAATTGATGGAGGCCATAATGCAGGATAAGATGAATACACACTGAGAGAAAAATAACATCATACCAGGCAATCAACTTGGTTTCTGGATTAGTGGTGCTGGAAGAGCACAGCAGTTGATGATGAAGGGCTTTTGCCCGAAACGTCGATATCGCTGCTCCTTGGATGCTGCCTGAACTGATGTGCTCTTCCAGCACCACTAATCCAGAATCTGGTTTCCAGCATCTGCAGTCATTGTTTTTACCTACCTAATCAACTTGGTTTGTCAATGGCAAGTCATGTCTGACAAATTGAATTGAATTCTTTGACAGGGTGACACAAGCACTGGCTGAGGATGCTGGTGTCAATGTTGCACATTTCAACTTTCAGAAAGCATTTGATGCTGTGCTCCATGGCAGGTTGGTTCGCAAATTTGGGATTGATGGGTCCTTGGCAGCATGGACTAGAAGTTGGCTAAATGCTAGGTATAGATGGGTATTTCTCAGACTGGTGTTCCCCAGGGGCCCTTGGTTTTTCTGATTTATATAAACAATTGGGATTTGGATGTTGAGGGCAAGATGTCTAAACTTGCAGATGATATAAGCGAGGGAGAACAATGGATTGTGAGGATGATGCTGAGTGATTTCAGAGGGACATTGACAAGTTGGCCAAATAGGCAGAACACCTGACAGATTCATTTTTAAGACAGAGAAATAAGCGGTAGTGCATTTTGGCAGAAACATGGAGACAAAGTACAGATTCAATGGTACAAAATGGTATAAGGAGAGTACAGAGCAGAGGAACGTCAAGGTTCAAGTGCATAATTCTCTGAAGGTGGCTAGGCAAGTTAAAGCAGTTGTTAAGAAGGCTGAGAAGACCCTGAGGTTGAAACATAGAGGCACAGAGAAAAAAGCAAGGAAGAGTATAAAAGCAATGAGATAATGCTGCACCTTCATAAGTCATTGGTCAAACCACATTAGGAGTTTTATGTTAAGTTCTTGGCTAATTATTTAGGGAAGGACATTAAAACTTTGAAGAGAGTACAAAGGAAATTTACTGGAATTATACCAGGAACGTAGGATTTCAGATACAAGGGAAGATTAGAGAAATTGGGCTTCTTCTCTTTGGAGCAGGGAAGATTAAGAGGTGACTTTATTGAGGTGTTCAAAATTATGAACATTTTTGAAAGGGTAAGGAAGGATATTCTGTTTCACTGTGTCAAAAAGTAAGAGTCATAATTTCAAGATTGTCAGCAAGAAAGCTATGACCCAAATGAGAAGGTACTTCTTTACTCACAGAGTTGTTAGGGTTTGGAATGTGCAGCCTGGCAGAACGATGGAGGTGATTTCCACAGAAGCTATTAAAAGAGAGCTGGATATACATTTAAAACTGTCAAATTAGAGGATTACAGAGAGAAGTCTGGAGAATCTGACTAGCTAATACAGGCATGATGCTTTGAATGGACATCTCCTGTCATGTAAAACTCTATATCCTCTTGCCCCTCCATTGATGATGAAAGGCTTAAATGTCGCAGTGTTGTCAAACTGTGAATGAGATAGTGCACCAATTTCTAATAATTGCAGTGATTTAAAAAATTGATTCAAGGAGTTTACAGGCTGTTGTGTCCCACGGCAAACCCAATCTCTGATGCTGTTTTGCCATTGAGGACAGTGCAAGATTGTGATGTTTTTGCAGACAAGTCAAATTCCCAACATGATCTTGTTTGTTCCCAGATGAAAACAAACATAGACAAATGGCCACAGGAGGGCGCAGAATGCTGCAGTACAGAGGGATCTGTTTATCTCTGAATCTGAATAATAGAAAGTTAACATCAACACACTGTCCAGCAAGTAATTAGACAAGCAAATAGATTGTTGGCCTTTATTGTTATGGAATCAAATCTAAAAGTAGTAAGTTTTGCAACTCCTACAGGGCTTTGGTGACTACATACATGGAGTACTGTGTAGTTTTCATTTCCTTACTCAACACCGAAAAGCGATGTTAATCACTTGACTCTGACGCAGTCAAGGGTAGGTTGGGCTTGAATTTTGGTTATCTGCTTCAGAGATGGGTACTCTACCACTGCACCACAAAAACACCCTTAAGTGGAGCTTGACTTGCTTTGCAAGAATTTCAGAGGCTGATTCCTGGGATGGAAGGATTATCTTATGTGGAACCGTCAAACAGGTTGAAAATGTGTTGCTGGAAAAGCGCAGCAGGTCAGGCAGCATCCAAGGAACAGGAGAATCGACGTTTCGGGCATAAGCCCTTCTTCCTGAAGAAGGGCTTATGCCCGAAACGTCGATTCTCCTGTTCCTTGGATGCTGCCTGACCTGCTGCACTTTTCCAGCAACACATTTTCAGCTCTGATCTCCAGCATCTGCAGTCCTCACTTTCTCCTGTCAAACAGGTTGTCTGGTACTCATTGACATTGTGAAAAATAAGAGGTGATCTTGTTGAAACAGAAAAATTTTGGGAATGAGTAGATGTTGCGAGGATATTTCCTCTTGTGGCAGAATCACAAACGAGCAGACAGAATTTAAAATAAAGGGTCCAAAAGGTGAAGTAAAGTGAATTTTACTCTCCTAGCTGTTGTTAATCATTGGAATTCTCTTTTACAGAGAGCAGTGAAGGCTGGACCATTGGAAATATTCAAGACTGTAGGTGGGGGGGAGGGAATTGGAGTTGACAGCACAATCAGCAAAACCATCAGTTTATTGAATGGTGAAACAGGCTTGAGGGACCAAATGCCTACTCCTGCTCCTATTTCTCATGTTCTTCTGCAACATAGAAAGGAAGACACAAGTCAGGAGTGTGATGCAATGTTCACCATTTTCCTGTTGCAGTGCAGCTCCAACAACACTCAAGAAGCTTGACACCATCCAGGATAAAACAGTCCATTTTATTGGCATTGTATTCACAAGCATCCACTCCCTCCACCACTGACGTTCAGTAACAGCAGTGTGTACTATCTACAAGATGCATTGTAAAAATTCATCAAAGCTTGTTAAAACAGCACCTTCCAAACCCATAACCACTTCCATCTAGAAGGACAAAGGCAGCAGATACATTACCCCCTGCAAGTTCACCTCCAAGCCACCCTCCGTCCTGATTTGAAAATATACTGCCATTCCTTCACTGTCGCTGGGTCAAAATCCTGGAATTCCCTCCCTAAGGGACTTGTGGGTCTACTGATAGCACGTGGACTACAGTGATTCCTGAAGGCAGCTCACCACCACCTTCTCAAGAGCAACAGGCAATAAATGCTGGCCAGCAAGCAACTCCACATCCCTGAATTAAGAGAATGTGTATAACCTCAGGGATCTTGCAAAATCTTTGCACCTTGTTAAGACTGAGGGGCAATTATTGAAATATACAAGATTCTTCAAGAGCATCAAATAATTCCACAGAGGCTGATGTCCCAAGGTCTAGTCATCCCTTATTTACATAAGGAGCGTCCTTGACACTGATCCAGGTCCTGCAGAGCCAGCTCTCAGACCAAGGAGAACCCTTGACACTACTATTTCTGTCTGTCAGCCAGGGTTCCCTGATTAGACCAGGTTAACAGCTCCAATCAGGGATCTCAGATTCCATGAGATCCATCTGGCTGACCTTGTCACAATCACTGTACACAGTGTTGATGTGGAGAGGTTGTTTCCCCTTGGGGAACTGTCTAGGACCACAGTTTACGATCTCAGTGGAAGGGATGACCCACTTAAAGCAGAGATGTGGAGGAATATCTTCTTTCAGAGGGCAGTGAATCTTGAATTCTTTACCACAGAGAGCTGTAAAGGCAGGATCATCAATTATATTCAAGGCTGAGACAGACAGATTTTTAATCAGCCCGTGAATTGGGGTATTAGGGAGAAGGCAGGAACATGGCGTTGACAATTTTCAGATTAGATCATTGAATGGAGGGGCTGATCTAAGAAGGACTGTCTGTTTCTGATCCTCTGTCTTATGGCCTGTGATTCAATTCTGATGTTGGCAATTGTTTAGGGAACAGTATTCTCACTTTTCAGCTTCTACGTTTAAGGCCCACTCCAGACTCTTGAATACAAAATCTAGCTTGACACTTCATTGTAATACTGAGGGAATCCTTTGAACGAGATGTGAAACCTCGGCCTCTCAGGTTCCACAGTACCCTTTGAAAATGAGCAGGAGCATTTTCTCATCTGTCCTGTTTATCCTTGAACTAAGGTCACTAAATAAATCGATTATACAGTTATTACCCCATTTCTATTAGTGAGACCTGGCTGTGTGCAAACTGGATGCTGTATTTTTCCCCAGTATTACAACAGCAACCACACTACAAAAATGCTTAGCAGTAAAACACTTATTCTGTATTGAGGCCATGAAAGACACTGTAAATGTGCATGTTCTTGTTGTACTGCCTGCAAATGAAACTGCTGAAATCTCTTGCCGTCAACTTGTCAATCTGTCAGGAAGTCTATAATTATCACAGCCCAGCTGATGAAATACTTGGAAATGTAATAAGCAGGGATTATTCACCAAGCTCACTCAGACAGCACTCAACACGTTGTAACCAGGGACAGAAAAGTGCTCCTTCTCAAACAAATCCTGAAACATGGCCTCTATCAAATTATTCTGACGGAGGCAGATTTTAAAGCCCGTAAGAGAAAAGGTCAGTCCCGTAATTGATTAATCAAACAAAGTGGATTTGATTTGTTCACTCAGTATGATATTTGCTCACCTGCAAACCTGGCAGCTGACTGTTCATTCAATGAAAGATAAAGGGTTTCATATTTCCTCTTATTTATGGGAAGTGTGCGTCAGTAAACTGTAATCAGTAAACTCCAGTCCCTCAGCTTGGGGATACCAGCTCTGACAGGAATTGATAAAAAAAAAGACTGTCTTATTCATCGTGCAATACAAAATACTCAGCATCTAAGCACCATTAACTCTCTGCAAATATGAAATATGCAGTCTTCTGAGGCAGGTTTCATTTTGGCATCTGCCTGGTTCAGTTTGACCATCAGTTGGGATCATAACTATGCCATCCATCTCAATCTTATCCTGTCAGTTAATCTATGACCCTTTGGGTTATCGGATTCCAGTTGATTCCCTGAGTATCTGAACTTCTTAATTTGTGACATATGAATTTGTAACATTTGAAGCTCCTCATGAACCTCTGATCACAGGAAATAGAAGCTGGGTATGTCACTGACCTACCCTGCTGTGCCATTCAGTAAGATCACGCCTGATCTGATTTGGCTTCAACTCCATTTTCCTTGTGAGCCCCCTCCATAATCCTTGACTTCCATTCAGATCAAGAATGTGTATGCAGAATGTATATACTCAGCTTCCACTGTTCTCTTTGGAAGAGATTGCCAAAGGCTCACAACTCTTTTGGAGAAGAAATTCCAACTCATCCCGATCTTAAGTCAGGGACCCCATATTTTTAAACTGCCTGCTCACATCACAACTCACTGTAATAGTGTGCTTCAAATTAAGCCTAATGATTCCTGGAATCATTGCAAAGTTCAAGCTTTTTTAAAAATCCACAAGCAACTTGATTATCAGATTGATAGAACACACAGTCCTGACTTCCATAACAAGAAATCACTGTTTATTACAGGTCATTAGATTCTTGCCCACAAGTAAACAATTATAAACCATTGACATACAATACAACAAATTAAATCCCTGAAGTCCATTATAAACACACCAGATAGACAGATGTAAACAGGGGAAAAAAAACACGTGTGGGCGCAAGGAAAACTGGGAAAATAATTCCATAGTAATAGAGTCAAGAAAACAGATCCTTGCCGACTTGTCCATGCCGACCAGATAGCCTCACCTAATCTTGTCCCACTTGCCAACACCCAGCCCATATCCCTCCAAACCCATCCTATTCATATCCCCATCCACGTGCCTGATAACTATTGAATTGTACCAGCCTCCACCACTTCCTCTGGCAGCTCATTTCATACACTCTCTGTGCACCACTCTCTGCATGCAAAGGTTGTCCCTTTTAAATCTTTCTCCTCTCAACTTAAACCTATGCCCTCTAGTTTTGGACTCCTCTATCCTGAGGAAACTACCTTGACTATTCAAATCTTAATTCATAAGATCTGTTGGGTTGGACCTTGTTGATGAGAAGGTTTCTCCTTGACCTTTCTTTTCCTGAATACTTCCACTGGCTTGCAAGAGGCACAATGTGACTGGTTCACTTGTAAAAGGTCACGGATTTATCCAATTCAAAGCCACAGCTTGCATTAATTGCTGAGAGAAGAAGCAGGTTTGCTTCAGGTTTCAAGTGGTCAACTGAAGAGAACTGAGAGAGAGTTTTTTGGCTGCTGCAGTTCTGCTGGTTTTCTTATGGTCTGAAAAAAAAACACTTTGTGTCTTGTTTACTGCCCATATTGTTCAGCTGACTGCCAACCAATTGCAAGATGCTTAGAGGCAGAGGACCTTTGATAACTGGTCCCAAGTCCACAAATCAATCATCCTTCACCCCAGGACCGAGCCTAATAAACCTTGTCAGAACTGTTTGCAATGCACGTATGTCTCTCCTGAAGTAATGTGAATGAAGCAGTACACAGTGTACTCAGTACAGTTTCACCAATGTCCAGCACGGGTTGTAGCAGCTTTCGTGTTGCATCTCCCTTGTGATTAAAAACAATGCTCCATTTGTATTCCTAATTCTGCTTTCCCATTCTCCCTGCAAAAGTGCACAAAATCAAAATTTCCACATTTTCTCCATCTGCCAATTTTTTGTCCACTCTACTTACTCATGACCCTTTGTAGTTTTGCTTGTCCTCCTCACAAGCTTTCCTATCTTTCTTTCTGTCATGACAAAATTATTCATCCAAGTCATTGCAAGTAGTTGAAACCACAGGACTGATTTCTGCATGTACTCCATTGGTCACATGCAAACATATTCATCTATGGCCTGCAGCATTATTCCAGTGAAGCCCAACACTAGTTGGAGGAACAGCACCTCAATTTCTGTTGCAATATCTTTATGACCTTTGTGCCTCAACATTAAGCCGAGGTCCCTCATTCATTTTGCCATTCTGATAAATCGATTCTGCACCTTCTCCCAGGTCTGGGCACCCTTCTTAAAGTGCACTGCCCAGATTTGGACATATTGGATGGAATCTTCTAGTGATGAGGTTGGAGGCAGGAAGAGCACTAAATTACGCAGGGTTTGGCATAGCTCAACCCCACCAACCTTTTGTCAAGTCAGAATATGGTGTTATGGACCAGGCCAGACCCCCTTAAAACATTTCAAGAAAGTAGCTCAGACCCTAACTTTGCTGGTTGTTTTAAGCAGATGTAGACTTGATATTCCAGGAGGGATGCAGCCGGCCCAACCACTTAGTTTTAAACAAACCGGGAATTTATTTGCAAGATTACCGAATGAAACACAAACAAAAGAGAACAGAATGCAGAATAACTTAACCGATCTGAAAACCCAACCAACTCTATCCCAACTTGATGATGCTGTTTCAAATTCCTGCATAAACACCCCTTGGCAAAAAAGGTTCTAACAGGAGAGATGTCAGAAAGAGGGAAGATCAGTATGGACCTGCTTCTTTGGATCCAGCAGCTTCACAACTCTGCTTGCTCCAAACCAGACATCTCGGCAACTTTGCCTCGTACAACACTTTTGAAAAAAAACGAAGGACAACACAATCTTGTTCATGGAGCAGCCTCGTCACAATGGTGACTTTACCTTGTTAACTCAAAGTAGTCTATTTATTGGAACATCAGAAAAGGAGTTGGCCAGTCAGTCAGTCAAACTTGCCCGCCTATTCAATATTGTTATTGTTTAGCAAACACTTCAATACTTTTTATTCATCCCATCCTCATAACCCTGTAGGAGAAAGTGAGGACTGCAGATGCTGAAATCAGAGTCGAGAGTGTGGTGCTGGAAAAGCACAGCAGGTCAGGCAGCATCTGAGGAGCAGGAGAATCAACATTTCAGTCCTGATGAAGGGCTTATGCCCGAAACGTCAGTTCTCCTGCTCCTCGGATGCTGCCTGACCTGCTGTGCTTTTCCAGCACCACACTCTTGGCTCATAACCCTGTATGCCACTTTGTGTCATGGTCTTATGGTCTAATCAGGAATCATTTGATGTCTACTTAAAAAGTGCTCAAAGGTTGAGCTCCTGTTGCCATCTTGGGTAAAGAATTTCAGCCTGACCACACTCTGAGTAAAATTATTTCTCCTCATCTTGGAATTAAGACCTTATTTTGACATGCTCTCATTCTAGACTTCAATTCTCCTGCGAGACAAATCAGAGGGAAATGAGATTGCACAGACACGGTGCCCTGGGGTCTGTTCTTTCTGCAGCTCCAAAGACATTTGTTCACCCCTGCAATTTGAAGCAGCTATTTGTGACTGAATGAAACAGTATAAAACATGTCAGCAACGCCATGCAGTGAATGCGCCGACAAGCTGTTCGTGAAAGGAAGTGGAGTCGAATTTTAATCAAATGTTGTCTTTGTGAGCCGGTCCTTTGTTTGACATCATTAATTCCAGCGATTTTAATCTGGCTTGTTCTTAATTGTTTGGCCATGGGAAGGGGAACAGGTGCAGAATATGCCCTTATCATTGGTTACCTTTGTGGAAATTCTAATATTTATTGCACTGGGCTCTGTTCCGCTTCTTTGCAAACAACATCACATTGTGTCTCCTGCAGCCACATTGATCTCACAATTGAACTGACCTCAGCTCAGCCTCAGCGCTTCACACAAATGGCAACTCATGGATGTACTTGGCATCTTCTGGTCAGCACTTACTCCCGTGTCTCTCCTGCTGAGTATTTTTAATCCCATGCCAGGGGAACCGCTGTGCACTGTCACACACGAAGTCATTGCACACAGACTTGGCAAGCTCAATTCCTGACAGCAAAAGCAATAGAATGGTGTAAACTCTGGATGAGTAACATGGGAACAAAGATCTTGGGCGCAGTAAGAAGCCATTTGGCACTTCTTCCTGGCTCCAGCATTCAATCAGATTATGGCCGATTCGGTTGTGGTATCAAATCAACTTTATGATTCCTTTGTGTATCAAAAATGTATTTAGTTCTGCTTTTAATCAGCCAATCCTGCTACACACCTACATTCAAGTGCTGCTGTAAGATACATCTATGTGAGAATACTCCTGTACTGTTACACCTACACTCATGTAATGGTACACCTACGTTCAAGGACTGCTGTACTGTACACCCACATTCAAACACATTATACTGGTACACCTTTGTTCAAGAGCTGGTGTACTGGGTGTGGTGTAAAATTATGTCCCAATACATGTGTGAATCATTATGCAACGAATTTTTTAAAACACTGGGACACCTGATCTTGAAACCAATGAGCTTATTTCATGGTTGAAAAGATAACGGAACTTTTCATGGAACAGAAAAATATATAAAATCTTAAAATTCAAGTACAGAAGAGTCAGCACAGTTTTCATTTGTTTGATTGACCATTGACCAAGGGCATTGGAGATGACATCACAGTTAATGTGACAAAATGGATAGAAAGTTGACTACAATACAAACTGTCAAAGGTTAAGGGGAGTGACTCAGCCAATCAAAAGACAGGAAATGGTCTTCCACAGTGTTCGGTCTGCAATCAAGGAAAATTTTCAAAAAAGAAGCTATCAAGAGACGAAATGAATGGACATGTACTTGGCAAATCAATTTTACTGCACGTAAGTTTGGGATGTTGCAGTTTGGTCGTGAGAATAAGGAGAAGCCACAAATCGTTTGTATTGTAAAGGTCCAAATGATCGATGGTACAAATAAAGAAATCACTGCAAGTAGCAACACGGTTTACATACAACCACTGAGTCATAGTTGAATTGAAAGGCAGTCCAGAAGTGATGGTAAACTTATATCAAACTTTGGTTGAACCACACTGTGGAACCATGCACTTATTTCTGGTCCAAGCCAATACGAAGGATGGAGATGCAGTGCAGAAAGTGCCAAGGAAAGATCCACAATGATGATTCCAGAATTTTGAGAATATCACAAATGGCTGAACAGATTAGAAAAGAGAAGGGTGAAGATGACTGGATCAAAATCTTTCAGATTCTGAAAGGGTTTGTAAGAGTAGAAGTAAATTTAAGAAATTGTTTTCACTGTTATATCGCCACAATTGGCTCTGCTTGGATCTGTTTTGGAATAACATGCTGCCCCCGATCCTCAAAATAGTTACCTGTTGGGCTGACTCCAATGGAGTGCTGAAGGAACAACAACCACAATAAGTTTTCATCAGAAGTAGCACATGTTTGAGTAACAAGAAGCATTTATTACAAAGTAACTTAAGATAGCAGGTTACATGAAGTTTTGACTGGTTAACAATCTGACACTGAAGGGAGATTTGATTATCTTCTAAGAGATACCAAACTTGGCGAAGTTACATAGTTGTTAACAGCAGAGGTCAGACAAACAGGGGTAGACAACACACTGACAACTAGAATTTACCAGCTCCTCCCATAGACAGAAATGGTCACTTTTGTCCTAGTGAACAGAGCTCTGTGAAGGTGCCAGAGTTAACCCTTTAAGGATAATTGCCTCAAACAACATCCAAACATAGGGCCATGAATAGAAAATAGCCACTAATAAAACCATTCAAGAATTCTGGAGAAGGTACAATTCCCGAAGAGTGGTTCAAGTGTAGAACATTCTCCCATTTGGAGTAATTGAAGCAAATTGACCAATTGCATCTTTGGGAAAACAGCATAACTGCTTTCAGAAGAAAGAATAGAAAGAAATGTTGAAAGGTTTAGATCATGTTAGCAAGTTTTGAGAAGATTTGTTGCTCAAGTTGAGGTTCTGGATGTAGGTATGCTCACTGACTTGGAAGGTTTATTTTCAGATGGTTCAGAGGTAACATCATTAGTAAGCCTCCAATGAAGCACTGGTGGCATGGCCCACTTTCTGTTTATGTGTTTAGGTTTCCTTGGTTTGGTTACAGCAGTTCCTGTGGTGATGTCATTTCCTGTTCTTTTTCTCAGGGGTGGTAGATGGGCTCCAAATCAATGTGTTTGTTGATAGAGTTCCAGTTGAAATACCATGCTTCTAGGAATTCTCTTGTGTGTCTCTGTTTGGCTTGTCCTAGGATGAATGTGTTGTCCCAATCAAAGTGGTGTCCTTCCTCATCTGTATATAAGCATATGAGTGAGAATGGGTCATGTCTTTTTGTGGCTTGTTGATGTTCATGTATCCTGGTGGCTAGCTTCCTACCTGTTTGTCTAATCTAGTGTTTGTTACAGTCCTTGCAAGGTATTTTGTAAATGACATTAGTTTTGCTCATTGTCTGCATAGGTCTTTCAAGTTCATTAGCTGCTGTTTGAGTGCATTGGTGGGTTTGTGGGCTACCATGGTGCCAAGAGGTCTGAATAGACTGGCAGTCATTTCTGAGATGTCTTTGATGTCGGGGAGAGTAACTGGGGTTTATGGACATGTTTTGTCTGCTTGTTGAGGTTTGTTGCTGAGAAATAGGCGGACTGTATTCATTAGGGACCTGTTCTTTTTGAATACACTGAATGGGTGATTTTCCTCTGCTCTGCATAAGTGAACACAGTCCGCCGATTTCTCAGCAACAAGCCCCAACAAGCAGACAAAACATGTCCAGAAACCCGAACCACTTTGACTGGGACAACACATTCATCCTAAGACAAGCTAAACAGAGACATGCACAAGATTCCAACCGGAACTCTATCAACAAACACATTGACTTGGATCCTATTTGCCACCCCTTGAGAAAAAGAACCGGAAATGACATCACCACAGGAAATGACATCAGCAACCCAAGGAATCCTAAACACATAAATAGAAAGTGGGTCATGCCACGTGCTTCATCCAGAAACTAACAGATAATGTTACCTAGTATGGTGATGAAACGTCTGAAAACTAACCTTCCAGCTCAGCGAACAAACCTCGATCCATTTCAATCAAGTGGTGTGGGAGGAGGCTTGGTGGAGCATTACTGCTGACTTGTTGGAAGAATTTGTTTCAGTGTAGAATCAACAGAGTTCCTACAATCTAATGTATTCTGCCTTTTTCAGTACAATGGTTCCTTGATGGTATCTTTATTGCCATGTTGTGTAATGCAGCTTGGCTGATTTGAGATTCTGGCAAATAGAATGAAGGTATGCTTTTGTTTAAATGGATTTCAATGAACACAGGAGTTATGGGCCTTTGACCATCTATATACTAGCCTTTATTCTGAATTTATTCCTTATTCCCTGCTTCCTCATCTCTACCCTCTATTGCAGTGAATTCCAGGCTGTCCCGCTCAGCGGTGTAATGATGAGTATTCACAGCATTGTCCTGAGACAAAATTGCCTGTTGATAAAAGCAAAATAGTTAGTGTTGGACATCCAATAAAAATTTACCCTGTTTTACCCGTCCAAAATAAACTCATGTTTCCATGAAAAAAGAGGATTGAATAATTATCTACAGATGTTCATATATCAATATCGCAGTCTTCTTCCAGGAATGCATCCAGTGCATTCACGCTGCTCAAAAGGAGAGAACTCACATTCATCTCGTGTCCTTCATGACCTCAGAACTTTTTCAAACCCCTCACAACCAATGAGGCACTTTTGAAGTGGAGTCATTGTTCCAGGATTGGCAACATGACCATTTGCTCAAGGCAAGGTCTTATAAACAGCAATGTGACAGTGACCTAGTGGTCTGCAATTTGGATTGAGGGATAAGCATTTTGCAAGGATACTGTAGGTAACTCCCCTGCTCACCTTTGAATACTACCAGGAGATATTTTCTGTTTATCTGTAGGAGAAACAGCCTTCATCTCACAGGTCATCCGAAAAAACCCAAAAGAATCTAAACCATTGGAGGATGGGACGAATTGAAGATCATCTGATCCTCAGCCAACAATATTATTCATTTATCAGAGATGTGTTGTGAATTTTGGTTTGTTTGAAACTTCTTTCCAATGGTGTGACCATACACTGAGGCCTAAACATTAATGGACTGTGGAATGATCTGATCATCCCAAGAAAACAGGAATACATTAACCAGAAAATCACCCCACTGGGTTTTAAGCCAGACCAGCATAGAGATAAGTCAGCCTTCTCTTCTTGGAAAAATATCCCTCGATATGCCTGGAATGAAAACCATTCAGTGGTTTCCATAAGACCATAAGATATGGGAGTGGAACTTGGCCTTTTAGCATACTGAGTCTGCTCTTACCTTTGATCATGGCTGATATGTTTCTCAACACCATTCTCCTGCCTCCTCCCCATAACCATTCATCCCCTTACTTACCAAGAACCTATTGATCTCTGTCTTAAATACAGTCAATGACTTGACCTCTGCAGACTTTGCAGCAATGAGTTTCACAAATTGACCACCCTCTGACTGATTAAATTTGTCTTCATCCCAGTTCAAAAGGGTCATCCCTTCACTTTGAGGCTATGCACTTGGGTCCTAGTCTCTCCTGCTATTGGATCTTCTCCACATCCACCCTCTCCAGACCTCTCAGTATCCTGTAAATTTCAATCCGATCCGCACCCCCCCCCCCCCCCCCCCCCGACCCCCTTATCCTGCTAAACTCAAGCCAGACCCAGAGTTCTCAACTACCCCTCATATGACAAGCCCTTTATCCCGCGTATCATTCTTGTAAGTCCCCTGTGGACGCCATCCGACACCAATCCATCCTTCCTTTGTTATGGGGCTGAACATTGCTCACAATATTCCAAATATGGTCTGACCAGAGCCTTGTACAGCCTCTGCAGTACATTTCTGCTCTGTGTTCTTGCTCTCTCAAACTTAATGCTGACATTGCATTTGCCTTTTGAACTGCCAACTGAACCTGCAAGTTTAGCTCAAGAGAATCCTGAACTAGGACTCCCAAGTCCCCTTGTACTTCAGATTTTCTAAGTCTTTCCCTGTTTAGAAAATGATTCATACCTCCATTCTTCCTATCAAAGTGCATAATCTTACACTTCCCTCCATTGTATTCCATCTGCCACTTCTTTGCCCACTCTCCAAGCCTTTTCAAGTCCCTCTGCAGCCTCAACACAACCTGCCCCTCCACCTATCTTTGCATCATCTGCAAATTTAGCAATAGTGCCCTCAGCTCCATCATCCAAATCATTAATGTAGAATGTGATTGGTTGTGGTCACAACACAGACACCCGTGGAACTCCACTAGTCACTGGTTGCCATCCTGAAAAAGACCCTATTTCTACACTATGTCTTCTGCCAGTCAGCCAATCCTCTATCCATGCCAGTAGCTTGCCCCGAACACCATCGGCTCTGATCTTACTTAGCAGCCTCTTGTGCTGTACCTTGTCGAAGGCCAAATAGATCATATTTACTGGCTCTCCTTCGTCAAACTTGACAGTTACTTCCTCAATAACAGATTTGTCTGACATGACCTCCTCTTGACGAAGCCATGCCTGACTCAACCCTATTTGACCACGCACTTCCAAGTACTTTGCAATCTCATCTTTCTTCACAGAGTATAAAATCTTACCACAGGTCAGGCTAACCTGCCAGTGAATTGAGAGCAGAATTCTGATTGGTTTTGAAGCTCACTTCTGCTTTGCTCATCATTCATTCATTCATTTGCTCTTCCCTAACTTCCCCATTCATTCGCCTCTATCCTAACAATCTTGTTTGCTCCCACTCACCTATTGGTTGCTGTCAAACTCATTCACTTCATTGACTGTTACTCTTTCCTCTATTGCCCTCACCAGCCTTGGGTGATGGTTTAAGCATCACCCAAGGAGGGAGAGGGAGAGGGGGTCATTTCAAGGCTGACCTGTCCCCTTTTGTCTGAGGCGTTAAACCAAGGCTCTGCCTACCTTCTCTGGTGAATGTGAAGGATCCCACCAAACTATTTCTAAGAACAACAGTAGAGTTATCCCCACTTATTGCACAGTTAACACCATAGAAATGGGTTATCTGGCCATGATGACACAGCTGTTTTTGGGAGTTGATCTGGAATTAAGAGTCCAATAGCCATGAAATTATTGTCAATTGTCAGAAAAACCCATCTGGTTCACTGATGTCCTTTGGTGAAGGAAACTGCCATCTTTACCCAGTATGGCCCACATGGGACTCCAGACCCACAGCAATGTGATTGACTCACAACAGCCTTTTGGACAATTAGAGATGGGAAATAAATGTTGGCTCAGGTAGCAACACCCACGTCCCCTGAACTAATTAAAAGCTTCCTGTGTACAAATTATCTGCATAGTGTCCTACACGACAACAATGACTGCAATTCAAACGTGGTTCATTATCTGTGATGAAGTGGTGATAAAAGTTGCTATAAAAACACAACTTGTTTTTCCAAAAAGCACTCATCCCTTTCCATTTTTCCTTCCTTCCTATTTATTTCTTTTCCTCCATTCCTTCCTGCATTCTTTTCAGTCCTTCCTGTGCATCCTTCCTCGTCTCCATCCTTCCCTTCTTCTGATCCTTCCATTCTCCCCACACCTTCTGGAAGGAAATTGTTTTTATAATATGATGACTCTTACCACTTTCTCTTCTTTGCTCGGGGGATTTCTTAGGAAGACACAAAGTGGAGCATAGCATATGTTAATAACTCCGATGATGACCATGAGCCAATGGAATCCAATTGCTTTGACAATAGCTCCTCCCATTGAGGGGCCTGGGTGGTAAGCACAACATTTCATTTTTTATGTGAGACAAGCATGTTATACTTGAGATTTCTTTTGAACAGATTCTAAGTCCACACCTTAGTTGAGAACTTAGTTTCAGTCATCAGACTCCACAAAACTCATACTCACTGATTATTAGCTCCCATATTTATACAAACAATTCTCACCCAATTAATCCTAAACTCAATAGCATCCATTACCCATTCCCTTAAACTATTATGTCCCACGCACCCCTTTAGACTGTATTAGATGACAACAATGCACACAGTTTTCATACTTAATTACCTGTCTGCGAGGGACAGGAGCGGTTCGATTTTGTTTGAGAAAAATGAAACAAAACTGTGCAGGTTATTGACGTATTTGGATCTGCAGAAAACCTTATGACAATAGCTCACAGGGAAAATCATGAGTTAAATTAAAATTTATTCAGGATAGACTGTGGCATTGTGGAAGAAATTGATGACAAAACAGAAAACTAAGAATGAGTGAGAGGTGTGGTGTCAACCTTGAGTTGCAGGGAGGCACTGAGTGGGGTATCAATGGAGTTGACACTTTGACCATGGTGTTTTGACATGACTAATGAATATGAAAATTAATTGAAAACTCTACAGTGATGCAGGTAAGTGGTCCCTTCAACCTCTTGCAGTGTTGGCAGGCAAACACTGAATAAGGAAAACATGGGTCTTTTAGCATCCAAGAAAGCAGCAACAAGGTCACGTGTTGTGCCCTTGTTGGTTCTTTCTTCGACAACACTTGAAAAGCAAAGGACAGACAGAGGAGTCTCAGATACCAATGGAATAGTCATTCAGCAAGAGGCCGTGCCCTCGTGAAAAAAAACAAGAAACTTAGAATTGGAGGAAATGTTGGAACATCATCATTGGATAAAATTGAGAAGCTGCAGAAGTGAAGGTTGATACACTGTGAGGAACTGTGTAAATTTGCAGTAGTTCAGACCGCTGGAGTGGGAAAGCAAACAGCCCACCTCAGCTTTATCACTGGACGCTTTCAGAGAGCTTGAGAGACTTACATTTAAGCAAACATGCATCAAAGAAGACAATCATTTTGACTTACCGATTGCAAATCCTACACAAAGCGCCACATCAGCGATGGCAAATATACTGCCGTACACAGATACATGACGAATGTCCACCAGGTAACCCATAATGGGAGTCATGGAGGAATCGGTCATTCCTGGTCATATCAAAAGACACACTCAGAATTCAGGCTGCAACGTTCGATTAGATTCCCTACAGTGCGGAAACAAGTCCACACCGACCCTCCGAAGAATCACCCACCCAAACCCATTTCCCTCTGACTAATGCACCTAACACTATGGACAATTTAGCATGGCCAATTCACCTGAACTGCACGTCTTTGGACTGTGGGAGGAAACCGGAGGAAACCCATGCAACACAGGGAGAATGTACAAACTCCAAACAGGCAGTCACCCAAGGCTGGAATCGAACCTGGGACCTTGGTGCTGTGAGGCAGCAGTGCCACCCATAAACATGCACAATAATAATTTCTAAATCCAGGATCTGACTGAAGCTGTATCGTATCAAGTATATGTGGGGTTTGGGAGTGTGTCTCCCAAACCTTCCACTGAACAGCTTTGGGTAACCTCCACTTGCGATCTAGGGAGTCAGTCTTTTCTTTAGGTCTCCCTTAGTGGAAGGATTTCAGCACAGTTCTGTGCAATTCCGATCTCCATTTCAGCTTAACTTGTGAAACTAAAGGGACCAAGGTTCATCTTGAATCAATTTAGTGAGGACCTGACATTAAAATAGAAGGCTGTTAAACTTTTGGACTTCGGGAATATTATAATTCCTGAAATAAATTTCTCCCTTCCTGTTTGGCAAGGTGGTCTCCAGCTGAAAGTGGAACAGGCAATTTCATCACTGGAGTTTCCTGGAAGGATCATTTTAAAGCCTGACCAATTTTGGATTGCACATTCACTTGCACTGTGTCAGCAAGCTCGGTGCCATCATTGGCAACCAATTCAATTCCCACCCTCAGACTTGGAGACTAACACTGTTCCTGGTATATGCACTCATGACTTCTCCAAATGTGAGATTCCAACTCAAGTTGAAGCTTCCTCAGAACTCAGAAAACTTCCTCAGTGATCGAAGTGAAAAATATTCTTGGACTCTTACTTTGGCTGCAATTCCATTGTTGTGGGCAGCTCTAGTTGCTCCTCAGTAAAGCCAAAACACTCCCAGGAACACCACAGTAACTGCTATTTGTATGAAAGTAACCTTGAGGGGCATTTCAATATCTGTGTGCCTGTTCTGATTCACATTGCATTCCATTTCCCTTCAGCCCTGTGCTCATTGAGCTGCTTTGACTCCCTGTCAGGACACATCTTGAATTTCAAAATGTTCACTGTTTTGAAACTGGTCCCAAGGCTTTACCCCTCCGTAACTCTATGAAACATTTCATCTCCACAACCCTCTGAGCTATCTACATTCTTCTAACTCTGACCTCTTGTGAACCTTAATTGCTTAACATATCATATTTACAGCACTTTTTTTTCAGATTTCTAACATCTTCAAGATTTGCTTTCAGTTTAGTTGCCTCATCATTGGTGGTTGCACCTTCAGTGTCTCTGTGATAGTCTGAAATTCCCTTCCTACACATCTTGTCCTCATTTTTCTATCTTTAAGACACTCTTGCCAAAACCTACCTCTTGTATCAAGCATTTGGTCTTCATGCCTCATTATGTGGCTCAGTCCCATCTTGTGTTTTATAATTCCCCTCTGTCATGCATTTGAATTTTTTTATCACATTGTTAAACTGGTGTCCACTTACATTGGAGAAGGGGTTTCAGAACAAGAGGAGTGCACTGTCATACGGTGCACAATATTACATTGTTCCAATGTCGTTTTGAGGCCATACGATCAGGCTTTTTAAAACTTCCTTCACAGAATGTGGGTATCACTGACTGATCCAGCATTTATTGCCCATCCCTAGTTGCCCTTGAGCTGCTGTAAATCAAACCATTGGAGTTGCTGGAAGGGACGTTTGTGAACATGAAGGTGACGGTAAATTTTTGACTTCGAGCCAGTCGAAATCAAAAAGAAATTATCCTTAAAAATGATTTTTTACTATATGATATACACAGGATATCAAGATTAATATCCATCCTAAAATTGCTTCCCTTGAGCCTCTTCTCACCTTTCCTCATCGAACACGATGAGATTAGATAGTATTCTGTTCTCTTCTCTCGTGCTTATGGTGAATAACCTCCCTGAACTACATCTCAGCCCCTCCCTGTGAGAGCAAGTTCCACATTCTCACCACTGCTGCTGAAGAAGTTCCTTCAGAGTTTCTGATTTGCATTCTTTCCATGACACTTATCTTTATGGCCTCTGCTGCTCTTCTCAACAAGTCTGAACCGTACTTAATTTTAAATGAATGATTCGATTATCAGAATATAGGAACATCAGAATTATCAGCCCTTCAAGCCCGCTCTGCAATTCAGCATGATCATGCTAATCTTATCCCGGTCTTAACTTTCTGTCTGCTCCCCATAACCCTTTATCCCGCTCCTTATCAGAAACGTATCTATTTCTTGATTGAATTTGTTGATTGATTCTGCCTCCAATGGACTCTGTGGCAGTGAGTTCCACAGCCCGTTGAGAGAAGTAGTTTCTCCTCATCTCTATATCTGTGCCCTCTTGTTTAACACTGTCCATAAGGGAGAACATCTGTTCAACACCCACCTTATCAATCATATTTAGCATTTCATATATTTCAATCGAGTACAAGCCCAAGCTATTCAAACACTCCTCACACAACAGCCCTTTCATCCCTGGAACCAAACTTGTGAACCTCCTCTGAACTGCCTGCAGTCCCACCACATTCTTCCTCCAGTAAGAAGAGCAGAACTGGACACAATATTCCAGATGTGATCTCACTGACGCCTTACATAATTGTCACAACACTTCTTTACTTTTATCATTCAGTCCTTTTACAATAAATACCGGGATTCAATTTGCCTTGCTTATTGTATGCTACACCTGCAAACCCACTTCCTGCAATTCATACAGAATCAGTCTTTTATGTAACACTTTGTCAAATACCCTCTGGAAGTCTAGATATACACCAATCACTGAATCCCCTTTATCAATCTTGCTGGTTACATCCTCAAAGAACTTATGCAAATTTGTCAAACACAATTTGCCTTTCATGAAACTGTGCTGACATTGGTGAATTGAGCTTTGTTTTCCAAGTGTTCAGTTATCTCCTCCTTTATGATTGACTCCAACAACTTCCCCACTGTCAAGGTCAAACCAACTGGTCTATAGTTTCCCAATTTTTTTGCCTGTCTCCTTTTTTGAATAAGGATGTCTAATTAGCCTGTTTCCAATCCACTGGTACCTTTCCAGAATCCAGGAATTTTGGAAAATCATAACTAATGCATCCACTATCTCTGCTATCATCTCCTTTAATATGCCAGGGTACAGGCCAGTTTACTTAATACCTTCTCCCTAGTTATAGTAATTTCACCAAGTTCCTCTGTAGTAACTGCAGCTTTTGGGAAGAAATTGTTATTTTCCAACTCTGAAAACCGAGACAAAATATTGGCTTAGTGCCTGTGCCATTTCTGAGTTACCCATTCTGACTTCCCCACTTTTATCCTCTAAAGAGCCAACATTTACTTTTACTATTCTCTCCCTTTTTACACACTTATAAAAGCTTTCATATCAGTGCATATGTTTCTTCTAGTTTCATTCTGTCATCCATCTTAGCCCTTTTGGTTTTGTTTTAAGCAACCCTTTGCTGATATTTAAAGTTCTCCCAATCCTCCAGAGTGCTTCTAACTTTTGCAGTATGATGTATTTTCTACCTATACATTTTCCTTCACTTCCTTGTTAAGCCATGGATACTTTTTCACCTTTTATCTTTCAGCCTCCCTTTACTTGGCACTTTTAAGATTTAAAATGTGAGAGACATGATTTTTGTGAAGACCTAACTAGGTATCTGCAAGGAAGGTGATAGATATTGAAGGATAACTGGCAAGTCTGTTTCTGACTTGAGATGTATTCACAGTGGTCTGCTACTAACCCAGTGAAAAACCTACTCCACATCCGGGAACAATGAGCAGAAAAATGTTGGTTGCCAGAGGAACCTAAGGCATAAATGAAACAAGGTTAGGGACAAGAAAATTGCACACTCAACTGAAATAAAAATGGTACAATGTATCAAGTGAAATAAACTGAAAATCAAACCAAACTTCTTACAGAGATTATACTTATCCCCAAAAGTACCATTCCAACCAGGGCACACAGCCACCTGCAAATACACAGAGAGAAAGCATTTTTAAAAAGGTACACACAGATGCAAATTATAGTCAATAGACAATAGGTGCAGGAGTAGGCCATTCAGCCCTTCGAGCCTGCACCGCCATTCAATATGATCATGGCTGATCATTCCTAATCAGTATCCTCTTCCTGCCTTATCTCCATAACCCTTGATTCCACTATTCCAAATTGTTGTGGGAGCGTATTCCTATCACTGAAGCCTTGTTGTTCCATATTTCTTTGAAGTAACAGTGTGATTGTTTTCACTTGAATAAGGCCCTGAAATGAAGTTTGTACCTTCGCCTTTTCAATCATTGCAGCTGCACTGAATTGAAATAATTGTGGAATTGTGCTTGAAGGATCATATTTATCTGTTGCCTTTATCTCTGCTTGCATCAAGATCCATTCATCATTCATCCTTGTATGTGCCGATTTTTATTGGTTTTTGCTCTTCCTCACCATAAATTTAATTTTAAAATTTTCCTGCCCATGTACAGAACATTGAACAGTACAGCACAGTACAGACCCTTTGACCCTTGACATTGTGCCGACCTTTTATCCTACTCTAAGATCAAACTAATCTACGTACCCTTCATTTTACTGTCGTCCATGTGCCTATTCAAAGAGTCACTTCAATGTCCCTAATGTATCTGACTCTATCACCACCGCTGGAAGTGTATTCCACACACCCACAACTCTCTTTGTAAAGAACTGACCTCTGACACCTCCCAGAAACCTTCCTCCAATCACCTTAAAATTATGTCCCCTTGTGATAGCCATTTCTGTCCTGGGGAAAAGTCTCTGTATCATCTTGTACGCCTCTATCAAGTCACCTCTTATCCTTCTTTGCTCCAATGAGAAAAGCCTTAGCTCCCTCAATCTTTCTTCATAAAACAAGCTCTCCAGTTGAGGCAGCATCCTGGTAAATCTCCTCTGCACCTTCTCTAAACCTTCCATATTGTTCATATAATGAGGGACCAGAACTGAACACAATATTCCATGTGCAGTCTAACCAGGGCTGTATAGAACTGTTGTATAACCTCGTGGCTCTTAAACTCAATCCCCCGGCTCATGAAAGCCAACACACCATATGCCTTCTTAACAACCCTATCAACTTAGGTGGCAACTTTGAGAGATCTATGGATGTAGATCCCAACATCCCTCTGTTCCTCCACACTCCCAAGAATCCTCCCATAAACCCTGTATTCTAGATTCAAATTTGACCTTCCAAAATGAATGACTTCACTCTTTTCCAGGTTGAACTCCATCTGCCACTTCTCAGCCCAGTTCTACATCCTGTCAATGTCCCGTTACAGCCTACAACAACCCTCCTCACTATCTACAACTCCACCAACCTTCGTGTCATTGGCAAACTTACTAACCCTAACTCTAATTAAAAACTCCATGACTTATAGAATCAGAATTAGAATTAGGTTTATTGTCACATCTGATCATGTGAGAGCAATGAAAAGTTCACAATGTCACTGCTTGCAGCACCATCTTCAGTTCAAATGTACCTAGCTGCAGATTCTTAGGAATAAGTTAGAAGAACAAAGCAATAAAAAGTTCAGATTTACAGTCCTGCCAGGTAGAGAAGATGGAACAGATGACTCTGCGTTGGTCTCCAGTCCATGTCAGGCCTCGCTTCCTGTCCAAGCCAGGACCTCCCCTCCAGTTTGTGTTGAGCCTTGCCTCCAGACTGTCAAGGCTGGGAGTCCATGTTGGCTTCACCCAAGGACAGCAGTCTGCTTTGGATTCACCTCTAGGCCAGGAGTCCACGCTGGCTTTACTTTGAGCCTCATGAGGCTGGGAGTCCGTGGTGACTTCACCTCAAGGCCAGGAGTCCGTGCTGAGTCTATGAGTCCATGCAGCTTCACCCCAGCCATTGGTAAGAAGAGAGAGAAAAAAACCAAAAGGCAAAAAAAAAGGAAATGGACAGAGTGGATGAGCTCTGTCTCAGGAATCCTACTCAGCCACCATCTTAGATCGATGCTTTATACTTCTTATCTGACTAACTTCTTTCATCTTTAACGCATTCCAAGATCTCTATGACTGTACCCCTGTGCTCCTTCAGTCCTGAATCCTGTGTATCCAGCTTAAATTGCTCCAGTGTTGGTAGTTGTGCCTCCAGCTGCTCAGATACTAAAGTCTGTTCCTCTCCTACTTTTAACTCTCTGTTCTCCTTTCATACATTTTTTAAAAGCCACTACTTGGAGGGCTTTATCCTAATATCTCCTTTTTTGGATTGTAACCAAATTTTATCAGGTAACCTTTTCTGAGAAATGTATCAGAATGTTCCATAGTTTTAATATTTAAACTTGCAGGTTGTTAGAAATGCTACATCCAGTTTGGAATCCATGCTCCAATCAAGAAAGGTCTTGCTCCTGATGCAACCCCAAGCTGGAGTTCTGGCATGGTAAAACTTTGGGTTCTGACAGTGTAGAAAGTCATTCAGGAATAAAAATACACCTATAAGTGAGAAGTTACTATTCCTTGTTTTTTCTTATGGAGTTTTTCAATTTTCCTTAATCTGAATACAGTTAAACTCAAATTACTTGATTTGCCAGGACACTGATCTTTGCACAGTTTAGATGAAGTCTATCCCAATAGAACTGTTCTTGTTTCCCCTGTATTTGTGTCAGTATTCCAATCTTTGAGCCAGACATTTATTTCTCTGATTTAATTTACCTTTGTTTTCATCCAATGCCAATTTGCTTATGGTTGGGGAGTAATCTGAAGATTATTGTCTTTATGGGCATGCTTTTTAACTTCACCCCAAGCTGCTTATACTCTTTCAGCAGAAGTTTCTTCCTACGTGTGTGGTTGGTATTATGTTCAACCACAACAATTGGATCCTTCTGTTCTCACTCTAAATTCTCAAGAGATGTATTTAACACTGGCAACATACCCTACGGGACTTAAGCTTCATTCTGCCAAGAATGGTGTCACACCTTTCCCTGCACTCTCCTTTTCTATGACCATATTTCTCTGTAGTCCCTCAACTTGAATGGCCCTCTGTATCACAGTGGTGTGGTCACTTTGCTCATCTTTCCTCCAGTTCCCACTGTCTTCCACACAGGATGCAAGAACCTCGCACCTATTAGACAAGTGCAAGGGCTGTGGCTTCTTCAGTGCAACTTTCCAGATTCCCATATCCCTTTCAATTGTAGTTAGACTCTCCTGTACTTGACTATCGACAAAGTGGTAGAAAACGTAGGTTGGTTTTCTGGTTCCTGGAACACACATGGTTCATTGTGTCCAAAACTTGGGCTCCAGTTCATTGAGTTGAAGTTTCTCAAATGCAGGTGCTTACGACCAATGTGGTTGCCGTGGATCAGATTGCAGTTCAGCAGCTCCTACATGCTTCAGCTGCAGCACAGCACCTGCCCTTCCAGCTTTGTTGTATTTTCTCTGAGAGTGAGAGTTTCAAGATTTGAAATATTCCCCTAACAATTATTTTTAGCTTCATGAAATAATTTAAGTCATTAAGCCATAAATTTAATACAGTCCTCATGCAACCAACTTCCTGAGTTGAGAGAAACAAATGTCAAGCTCACCAAACTACTGACCAATCACCTACTGGCTTACCTATTAATGCCTTGAGACATCAGCTCTCAGATCTTGCTGCCTCTCTTGTCTTGTACAAAATCAGAACAGAAATACCAAGTACTCTGTTGAAACTGTACTCTGTTGAGGAACTGCTATCTGTTTAATAGCTTTAACTTTACACTTTGCTCTTGGATCTTCAGGGAAAGATACACTAAAATGCCCAGATCTCTTTCCTTCACCTGTCTTTAATTCTGTTCCTCTGTGGTAATATACTCAGCATTTGATCTACCCAATGAGAAACACCGCATGTCCTGAAGTTAAACATCATTTGGTAAACACGAGCCCATTTATCCAACAAGATCTGCTTTCTGTGCTCAAGCTCCTCCATAGTTCCAACTCCCACATACATTTTGGGGTCATTCACAACTTGTGGTTTATTCTCCAAGATTATTGATAAACTTGGTAAACAGTAAAGTTAGTGAATGAGAAACAACATTGGCGAGCAGTCTTCAAGCAGATCCAAATCTATTGACTGCAATTTTCAGCCTACAGGTATTCAGCCAGGTCTCAATCTACTGGAGTGATTTGCCATTAATTGCACATGGTTCTGCCTGTCAATAAGCAATTTGAGAGGTTCTCCTAAAGTTGCTTTACATGAGGTAGCTGTTTCAAACATGTTCCTTCAGCTTTTGGTCACAATTCCTAATTTCTTTCTGAGCTCTGCACCCACTCTCCATGTTAATTATATTTAAAATGTTGAATACCACATGTTATTATTGCCACACTTCCATTTATTGCCCAGATCGAACAATGGAGGGGTTTTCTGGATCATGTCGGAGGACACTTGAGCAATATCTACCTTGGTGTGTGACTGAAGGCAGATCAGTAAGTTGGCAAACCTCCTTCCCTAACTAGAAAACCAGTTGGAATTTTACTGTAATCACATTTTCATTTACAGATTTTGAATTTGAATAATACCATGGTATTTGAACTCTCTTTTCTGGATAATGAGACCTAGCCTCTGAAGTATCAGCAATGTAACATAAACAATGCACTCCAGTCCCTTCATTTTATACAGCTTCACAGTTCTCTCCCCTTCCTGGACCATCTCAGACACCTCCCTCCCCTTCCTGGACCATCTCAGACACCTCCCTCCTCTTCATGGACCTCTCCATCACCATCTCCGGCAACCGACTAACTACAGACATCTACTACAAGCCCACTTACTCCCACAACTACCTAGACTACACCTCCTCCCACCCTTCCTCCTGTAAAAATCACATCCCTTATTCCCAATTCCTCCGCCTCCACCGCATCAGTTCCCAGGATGACCAGTTCCACCTTAGAAAATCCCAGATGGCCTCTTTCTTCCAAGATCGCAATTCCTTTCCCATGTGGTTGACGATGCCCTTCAGTGCATCTCCTCCACTTCCTGCACCGCTGCCCTTGAACCCCACCCCTCCCAACACAACAAGGACAGAAACCCCTAGTCCTCACTTTCCATCCCACCAACCTCCGCATACATTGCGTCATCCTCTGCCACTTCCGTCACCTCCAAACAGACCCCACTACCAGAGATATATTTTTCTCCCCACCCCTATCAGCATTCTGGAGAAACCATTCCCTCTGCGACTCCCTCATCAGGTCCACGCGCCCCCGCCAGCCCACACCCCACTCCTGGAACCTCCCCTACTGCCACAGGAATTGAAAAACCTTCGCCCACACCAGTCCCCTCACCTCCATCCAAGGCCCCAAAGGATCTTTCCACATTCGACAGAAATGTACCTGTACCTTTACCAATGTCATCTACTGTATCTGTTGCATCCGATGTGGTCTCCTCTACATCGGTGGGACAGGACCCTTTCTTGCAGATTGTTTCAGAGAACATCTCTGGGACACCCGCACCACCAACCCCACCGCACCGTTGCTGAACACTTGAACTCCCCCTCCCACTCCATCAAGGACATACAGGTCCTGGGCCTCCTCCACCCCCAAATCGTTACCATCTGTTGCCTGGAGGAAGATCGCCTCATATTCTGCCTTGGGACCCTGCAACCACATGGCATGATTGTGGATTTCAACAATTTCCTCATTTCCCCTCCCCCGACATTATCCCAGTCCCAAGCCTCCAACTCAGCACCACCCTCCTGACCTGTCAATCACCTTTCCCATGTATCCGTTGCACCGCCCCGCCCGACCTACCACCTTCTCCTTCACCTTCATCCACCTATTGCTTTCTCAGCTACCTTCCCCCCAACCCCACCCCCTCCCATTTATCTCTCAGCCCCCCAGGCCCACAAGCCTCATGCCTGATGAAGGGCTTATGGCCGAAACATCGATTCTCCTGCTCCTCTGATGCTGCCTAGCCTGCCGTGCTTTTCCAGCACTACACTCTCGACAGCTATAAGATCTGTCAGAAGGGGTTTCTTCAAATGAAATAATGTGAGAGTTACAGTTGCTATACTAATTTGACCATTGCATTTATGTTGTGCATAGTTCACCATAAACTTATCAGAATTCCTCAGTGGCAAAACACACTCTGGGTGATGGAATGGAATCAAAGTGCAGATAACAGAACACTTGGACTAGTCAGGACGCTCTGATTTCTTTCAGATGCCAGATTTTTAATTGCACCATTGCTAGCAGTCTTCTGTTGTGCAGGATAAGAATTTCTGCTGAAGCAGTTAAATCTGTACCATTTGTACAGATACAGCAATGATTCATTGTGATTGATGAATAACAATGCAGTAGGAGATCAAACTCACTCAAACCAGGTTAGTACCAACAGCTGACCCAATGTAAATTCACTTTTCTGTAAACAGTGTTGTAAACTGTAATTAGCAGGAACATGCAACAATATTTGAAGAAGCTCTGCACTCAAATTTCCAGCTCAGCATGTTTAACCAAAAAGGCTGCGAGGTTCATTCCCAGACTTTGCCGGATGGCAGGAATGAGGGATTTGAGGATAGGTACAATGGAATTCTGAGCTCTGAGCAGGGGAAAGCAAATAAGCCTGGGTTCCTGTGTTGGCCTGCTGACCAGTGATTGCCTGTTGGGAAGTGCATCTGAGTCCAGGATGGAATTAGCTGTGATGCTACCACTCACTTTCAGACTATTTTGGTCAGCACTGGAGTGTGATTCAGCATGAGTCATCACCTTCAGAACAAAATATGTGGGGAGGGCTTAAGAGGAGAGCTTTTGATTTTGGAGCAAAGTCCAGGGGTACAGATCAGAATGAGAAGGAAAGAACTTGAATTTCTGCCCTGCATTTGCCCATCTCAGAATATCCCAAAGTCATAGAGATGGAGCTGTGCAGCACGGAAACAGACCCTTCAGTCCAACCCATCCATGCCAACCAGATATCCCAACCTAATCTAGTCCCCCTTGCCAGCACCCGGCCCATTTCCCTCCAAACCCTTTATATTCATATACCCATCCAGATGCCTCTTAAATGTTGCAATTGTACCAGCCTCCACCACTTCCTCTGGCAGCTCATTCCATACACTCACCACTTTCTGCGTGAAAAGGTTGCCCCTTAGGTGTCTTTTATATCTCTCCCCTCTCACCCTAAACCTATGCCCTCTAGTTCTGGACACCCCCACCCCAGGGAAAAGACTTTGCCTATTTATCCGATCCATGCCCCTCATGATTTTATAAACCTCTATGAGGTCACCCCTCAGCCTCTGATAACTAAATCAATCTTTCTGAAGTGTTCCTGCTAGAGATAGTCCACAGTATGAAAGTCATCTAAAAGGATGTTATTGTTTCTGAAATATCAGGATATGAAGAACATCTCTGGAGCACTTGATACATACATCCCAAATTGCTCCTACCTGCCCATTTTGTTAGCGAGAACACCAAAGAGATTTGTGCCCATCAAGTAGCTGATTGTGGATGGCAAGAAAGCCAAACCTGCCAGAAGAGAACATCCAGGTCAGGAAAAAGGCAAACAAGGTGACTCTGCCTCAGCCTTTCACATCCACACAGACAATGGTTTCAACTTGATATTTGTGGCAACATACCCAAGTGCAGTTTAGGAGAACACATGGTCTTCATCATCCAGATTGGTAGCGCCTGGTCCAGCATTGCGATGGCCATATTTGAGAAGCACAGGCTTCCTTGAAATAAATAACAGGCCCAACTTTCAATCAATACATGCATTTGCCCGAAGGAGTTATGAGCAGGAGAAGGCAATTTGGTCCTTGAGCCTGCTATACCAGTGAATAAGATATTGTTGTAACCTCAGTTCCATACTCCCACCTACCTCTGACGACATTTCATTCTCTTGCTAACCAAAAGTTCATCTATGTCTGCTTTAAAAATATTCAAACAGTCTGCTTTTCCTGCCTTTTGGGGAAGAGAGTTCCGAAGATTCATAACCCTCTGTGAGAAGAAATATTTAAAATGTGCATTTGACAACTCAATGTTGGAAATCTGAGCAAATGAAAAATTCACCCTCACCCCTTCAGATGAGAAAGAAACCAAATAAGCTCCATTCGTTAAGATTTTTCTTTACCTGTGCACTTAAAGTTAAGTGCAAGTAATTAAATCCTTCTATATCTCACCACTGTGCTTGGATACACTTTATGTGCACACAATTAATAGCAGCTAAAGGAGAAATGAATTTCTAAGAAAAGGACTGTGTTTAGAACATTGGAGAAGGTTCAACAGTTGAACATTAAATGTATCAGGCGACCATTCTCTTGCTTCTGTTTTCGATGTTTCAAAGACATTTAACGTGTCAAGGGTTTGGAGACAGAGCAGTAGTATGGCATTGAGAGAGAAGGTCAGCCATGACCATACTGGACAGTGAAACAGGCTCCCTGGACCAAAGAGCCTCCTCGTACACCTTTTTGCTCTGTTTATCCCAGTATTCTAGTTTGGTGCCTCAGAACGACAAATTGCCAGCCACTCTTCAACCCAATCATTTGAAATCAAAAATGATATTCCCTTGTAATGTGTTCCTCTAAAAAGTTATTCTCAGGAGTCACTGGCAAGGCCTGGAAAGGTGCCAGTGGACCTCCTTCTTCTTGAACCACTGTGAGCTGTTTGATAAGACCCAGTTGGGCCATTTAAGAGGGGAGTTTAAAATCAGTTGCGTTGGTGTGGGACCACAGTCATGTATGAAACCAGATTGGATAAGGATGGAAGATTTCCTTCCCTAATGGCTATCTGTGAACCAGAAGACCTTTTCCAACAATCTGACAGCTTTAGTTTAAAGGAGGCGCTGGTGTGTTGGTAATATCCTTGGACTAGGAATGAAGAAACCCAGGCTAATATTCTGAGGTCTTGAATTCATGTACAGCAGTGGCAGTGATGAATTCAACAGAAATCGGTAATTTGAACAAAAAAAGCAAGGCGAGTGGCAATCATGTGACCACACTGATTTGTTGTAAAAAACATACTAGTTCATTATTGTCCTTCAGGGAAGGAAATGAGCCATCCTGCCTCCCTCAGCTCACAAATTCACTCCAGATCCACACCAGTGTGGTTATCTGTTAAGGTGTTGTCTCCAATTTGGGATCAGCAGTAGATGCTGGCCTGACCAGCAATGTCCAAATCATGTGAGTAAAGAATAAAGTGAAAATGATGGCAATTTGGATGAGCACTTCCCTGAATTGTAAGGCTGTAGCTCTGGATTACGAGTCCACTAGCATAACCATGACACAATCATAATTTTCACTTTGTGTATTCTAATTCTATCACTATCACTGAAACTTTCCGACAACAAATTTCTGGAGACACATGCTTTGAGGCACACATATGTGAAAGAATTCTCTTCTTATCCATTTTCTAGATTAACATCTATAATTTATTCGCTCACGAAGAAATCTGCAGAGTGTCTCAGAAGCCAGGTTTTCTGAAAACCATCCTAAATCAAAAGTCACGCAAATATTTCTGAAAACTCAATCCTTCCTGGGATAATGTGTAAACAATGGATCTGCTTACCGGCAGCAATCAGTATGTAGGGATCTCTCAACAATGTTAACAGAGACGATCCTTTCTGACTCTGTAATCAGAACAACAGAAATAGCAGTCGGTCAAGCTATCATCCCATCCAAAGCCAGCTTGAATTCTGACAGAGGAGACCAAATGCTACTGTTGTAAATAGTTCATATTGAAGTACAAATCCTCTTGTAATATTCAGGGCTGAAATCAAGTTCTGAGAATGAACAGATGGATTGCTCGTTTAAATAATTATTATATATTTCAGATAAATTATAAATTCCTGATAGAATGCCAAAATAACATTCAATGACCTCCTCAATCATGTTTCAACTCTATTACTAGTTCTGTTCTGCAGCTCCAGATGGAAAGAGTGAGATCAGTCAGCCTTGTTACAGATATTTAATGTTCATTTTCTGAATTGAAAGGTATGACATTTGAGATTGATATTGTCTCCCTGTCATTCTGTTGTTTTAGGGTGCTGGATGAATGCAGCTTATTGTTGTGAGGGATTCCATGGTATCAAAAGAGTGCTGAAGGAAGAAAGAAAAACTGGTCACTCACCTCTGCAATAGCTTTAGTGGGAGAAAGGATGAAGAGCTGGAGAGCTGGGTGAATAGAAAAAGGAATTCAGCATTCAATAATTTAAGCAAATTAGCAGTTATGAAAAACTAGCAGGAAAGAAAATTGTGAGTTAAATCTGGTTCATTCAGGGATTCAGGGACATCAATTGCCTTTCAAAGTAAAATCTCTTCATGTGCTGTTCTATTCTGTCTTTTTTCAAGCATGCAAATGTTTCGAGACAGAGGAGATTATACAAAGGAAGATCACTCGAGGTGGTGTTTTGAAAGCCCATTCAGTGTTGGAGAAGCAAAGAGTTAGATTCTGCAATTCCAATTTAAAACTGTTACCCCCTCCACAATTACCTAACAAAGGGGGCAGGGATGTGACCTGCACTCAAACCTGTCTTTCGCTGCCCATCTTGATCTTGGGCAAAAGACTGACTCTGCTCTGACGCCTTCTTAATTTCATGGCTGTAGTGGAGACTCACAATTACTGACCTCAGTGACAATCCACTCACCAATTGGTCAAGTTGTACACAAAGAAACTAATTTAAAAGGACTGCTTTGGAATAGCAGATTTGTTCTGTGCCAGTCAAATAGTAACTTTGCAGAATCCTTGCTGCCACAGGAGCAGCTTTAACTGAGGTTGGCAACATCCCACAGTTGAAGTATCAGCTGTTTCAGAAAACAAACTGGCTCTGACTAAGATCATCTCCTACTGTCTCCAGAAGGGTTGATGACACTACTGTGGGTAAAACACACCCCCAACAGTACCCTTCCACCGACACTCTCATTCGTTTGGCCAACTGGTCCTCGCCCTCAACAATTTCTCCTTTGAATCCTCCCACTTCCTCCAGACCAAAGGGGTAGCCATGGGCACA
>NC_057751.1:9818099-9820997 GCF_004010195.1 Chiloscyllium plagiosum
TTCATCCCCTCCCCCACTCACCTATTGTACTCTGTGCTACTTTCTCCCCCCCACCACCCTCCTCCATCTTATCTCTCCACCCTTCAGGTTCACTGCCTTTATTCCTGATGAAGGGCTTTTGCTCGAAACGTCAATTTTACTGCTCCTCGGATGCTGCCTGTGGTTCAGGCAGCACCACTAATCCAGACACTAATATGGGTGGCTACCAGGTTAGGCCAAATGTACCTTCTGCCTCATAATTTAACAAAACAAATAATTCACATGAAATGTAGAACATTCTGTCTTTTTTCAGTAAATCAGCAGTGTTTCACAATTTAAAATTGTACCGACCTCCATCGATTAAAGCCAAGCCTGCCAAAATCAGAAAAGGAGATGACTTTCCCACATATTCATACATCACACTTCCGAAAGGTGCTCCAACTGCAAGCAATGAAAAATTGGAATGAATCCAAATGAAACTTACCAAGAACCAGCTGCAAACACAAGTGAATGGGTGGCACGGTGGCATAGTGGTTAGCACTGCTGCCTTACAGTGCCACGGACCCAGGTTCAATTTCTGTCTGTGTGGAGTTTGCACATTCTCCCCGTGTCTGCGTGAGTTTCCTCCGGGTGCTCTGGTTTCCTCCCACAGTCCAGAGATGTGCTGGTCAAGTGAATTGGCTATACTAAATTGTCCATAGTGTTAAGTGCATTACTCAAGGGAATGGGTCAAGGTGGGTTACTGTTCGGAGGGTCGGTGTGGACTTGTTGGGCCGAAGGGTCTGTTTCCATACTGCAAAGAATCTAATCAATGGCCAAAAGGTTGTTAATTTTATTCCATTCAGTCCTGTGTATTGCCCTGTCCCTGCTGCTGATAATTAAAGCTCCAGAGATGAATGAGAACATTTCAAGATTCTGACCTCTTGGCTTGTCTTCCCAGGTTCTGGTCTGCACTTCCTTGAACAAACTTGCTGAGGTCAAGATTTAAACAAAGGGACCGAAGGTATGGCTTTTGACTGAGCACCCTTCTTTGGGAACGAGACAGTATGGGAGTAGATCTGAGAATGTTTGTTGCTCTTTTTGATTTGATTTGATTTGATTTATTATTGTCATGTGTAATGAGGTAAAGTGAAAAGAGTTGTCTTACATGCCTGACAGTACAAATGTAACAGTACATAGTTTCATCTACGTGCAATGTACACATTACTTACCAAGCACCCCCACAGCTATGCCTCCCAGTGCTATGCCCATGGTTTTGCCTCTTTCATTGTCATCTGTATAATAACTGGCTAACATTGCCAAACCTACAGAGAAAGAAACCATTAGTCCAACAATCACTAAGTCATAAAGAAAAAACTCAAGCAACATCCATTACTTCTCACAAAACTGGAACTCATCCTTAGTCTGTCAGCCCATTTTATTGTTATGGTGTGGAGGTGCCAGTGTTGGACTGGGGTGGACAACGTCAGAAATCACCCAACACCAGGTTATAGTCCAACAGGTTTATTTGAAATCACAAGCTTTCAGAGCGCTGCTTCTTCATCAGTTGGAGTCCAGTTGACGAAGGAGCAGCTCTCCAAAAGCTTGTGATTTTAAATAAACCTGTTGAATTATAACCTGGTGTCATGTGACTTCTGACTTTATTGTTGTGTAGAATTTCAGTGAACTTGTCACCATTGCACTGTCATTTTTGAAAGCTTCTGAATATTCAGAACTGAATATTCAGAATATTCTGAACCAGAAGACCAATATTTTAATGCTGAATGGTCCGATCTATTTGGCTTCTCTTCATTATTTCACCCAGGTTATTATTAGCTTCTGAAATCTCATACAGTTAATTGTTGCTGAAGCAGGCAGATGGAAAAGATATGTTCAGGAAATAAATCCTACCCTCCTCCATTTGATTAGATTAGATTAGATTCCCTACAGTACGGAAACAGGCCCTTCGGCCCAACAAGTCCACACCAACCCTCCAAAGAGTAACCCACCCAGATCCATTCCCCTATCCTACATTTACGCCTGACTAATGCGCCTGACATTATGGGCAATTTAGCATGGCTAATTCATCCGACATGCACATCTTTGGATTGTGAGAGGAAATCAAAGCACCCAGAGGAAACCCACACAGACCACAGGGAGAATGTGCAAACTCCACACAAGACAGTTGCCTGACGCGGGAATCAAACCTGTGTCCCTGGTGCTGCGAAGCAGTAGTGCTAAACACTGAGTCAATGTGCCACCATATTCTGGGCCCCAGTCCTGTTGATTCCCTCCCATCATCTTAACAATGCATTTATCCAGATTCCCCTAAAATAGTGGTTTCATTCTTCTTATTCAACTTTCTTTTTAAAACTTTGCTCATTCAGCGTTTCCTAAAGAATGATGATTCTCTCAGAATCAACGTTGCACCATTGCACTCACAGTCGTGATTTTTAACAAGTAAGTACTGTCAAATCTGAAATAATCCAGAAATCTGAAAGTTTGGCCAAATCCATGATTGTCAGATTGCTCCAGTCTTGGGTTGTTTCACTGGTGCTCATGTTGTGTTGGTTTCTCACATAAAGAATTCTGCTCTTGAAAACTTGGATGAATGGAATGGCATAATGTTCTGATATTGGAAGGAGGCAAGGTTTTAATTTTGTCTTTTTCATTTTCTCTGTGTGTGATTTGCTTAATGCCGTGTCCTCTAACTTGTTTTCAACTCTGCCTTTCCTGTGATTTACAATGACTCTGCTCTCAACCATGGTAGACAATTTCAGAGATTCTGGATCAGTGGTGCTGGAAGAGCACAGCAATTCAGGCAGCATCCGAGGACAGGCAAAATCGACGTTTCGGGCAAAAGCCCTTCATCAGGAATAAAGGCAGAGAGCCTGAAGCGTGGAGAGATAAGCTAGAGGAGGGGGGGGGTGGGGAGAGAGT
>NC_057751.1:9821774-9927392 GCF_004010195.1 Chiloscyllium plagiosum
GAGGTAGGGTGGGACGAGGTGTAATCCAGGTAGCTGTGGGTCGGTGGGTTTGTAGAAAATGTCAGTGTCAAGTCGTTCGTCACTAATGGAGATGGAGAGGTCCAGGATGGGGAGGGAGGTGTCAGAGATGGTCCAGGTAAATTTAAGGTCAGGGTGGAATGTGTTGGTGAAGTTGATGAATTGCTCAACCTCCTCGCGGGAGCACGAGGTGGCGCCAATGCAGTCATCAATGTAGTGGAGGAAGAGGTGGGGAGTGGTGCCGGTGTAATTACGGAAGATCAACTGCTCTACGTAGCCAACCAAGAGACAGGCATAGCTGGGGCCCATATGTGTGCCCATGGCTACCCCTTTGGTCTGGAGGAAGTGGGAGGATTCAAAGGAGAAATTGTTAAGGGTGAGGACCAGTTCGGCCAAACGAATTAGAGTGTCGGTGGAAGGGTGCTGTTGGGGACTTCTGGAGAGGAAAAAACGGAGGGCTTGGGGGCCCTGGTCATGGCGGATGGAGGTGTAGAGGGATTGGATATCCATGGTGAAGATGAGGCGTTGGGGGCCGGGGAAACGGAAGTCTTGGTGGAGGTGGAGGGCGTGGGTGGTGTCTCGAACGTATGTGGGGAGTTCCTGGACTAGGGGGGATAGGACAGTGTCGAGGTAGGTAGAGATGAGTTCAGTGGGACAGGAGCATGCTGAGACAATGGGTCGGCCAGGGTGGTCAGGCTTGTGGATCTTGGGAATTGTTCAGTGATCAACCATTTCCTTTCTTTGACTGATGATCTCGTTCTGCTTTCATCAATTTCTTACACTACATGCTTATAATCTATGGTCATCTGAGAATGCAGCGGTGTTTGCTCATAAAAGAATTGTTTGAAACTTGAAGGACATCGAAAACCCAATTGTTTCAAACACAGAAAATGCTGGAGAAACTCAGCAGGATCGGCAACATTTGTGAGTCCAATGTAACTCTTCTTCAGCACAGAATCAGAGAACAGATCTGGAAGGAGGCCATTTGGTCCTGTGGACCTACAGCAGCCCTCTGAGTGACCAATTCATTAAGGACCATTCTCCCCATCCTTCCCCTGCAGCCTTGCATATTTATCCTTCACAGATAACAGTTTCATTGTCTTTTGATGCCTCCATCATACCTTCAAGCATTCCAGGTCTAACTACTAAAAGCCAAGTCCTGTGAATGCTGGAAATCTGAAATACAAGCAGAAAATGCTGGAGACATTGAGCAGGTTTGGCAGCACCTGTGGAGGAAGAAGCAGTTCATGTTCGAGTCCCACACGACTCTTCATCAGAACTCAGTTCAGATCCAAACCTGCTGAGTTTCTCCTGCATTTTCTGTTTTTATCCAGATCAAGTTACTTGCAGTGTGACAATGTTTTTCCCCATGTCGTTTTCCCTATTCTTTAATCAATAACTTCAAATATTTTCCCTTCCTTTGATTCTTTCATGAGTAAGAACAGTTTGTCCCCATTACTCTGTTCAGATGCTCATGATTTGAATGTCTTAATTAAAAGTCTTCTCAGCTTCTTTTCACCTTAATCCAACTCACATTCTTGGAAATGTAGAAACACATTTGTTATCTGCTGGCAATCTTTCAGTCACTTCTTTCTCAATTTTTCTTTCACTTATAACTTTATTTCTATGACTATGCCTTTAGATTTCCCCCTTGTGTTTTTTTCTTTCCCCATATACAGCATCCAACAAGCTATTATCCTGCCTGTCATGATGGAAGTGGATTCAATAATAGTTTGTTCAAGGCAATGGAAGAAAGTTGCCTGGCGATAAGGAAAACATGGCACTAATTGGATCATCCTTTCGAATGGTCATTGTAGACACCGTGGGATTTTTGAAATATGCAGGCAAACGTGTTATGTGACCATTGAGAAAACTCAGCTGAGTATCTCACCTTATCTGTCTCTTGATATTGGTGACTGGGGTCACCACAAACTGCTGATTAATAGAGGCCTCCCGGGTTCTGTCATCCACCATTTGTGATCCACTCCTTTGGGATCCAGTGGCAAGGAAATGAATCATTTCTTTCCTTTTACTTTGAGGTGAGGATTGTGGGTAGAGAGGGGTTGCAGCAAGAGCAATAGTTTGGCTTTCAGAGGCCACCTTGTCTCCATCTGTGCCTCCAAATGGCCCCACATTGGACAATTGAAGCCCCAAGCCCCAACAACGCAGATATGTCACCACTGTTTCCCAGCTGGGAAATTAATCACTTTTCTAACCAGCCAGGAAGGCTGGTGATGAGGAAGGAAAAGAGTTGAGGCCCTGAAGTGGCACTGACTGACAATGGGAGCACTGTAATTGCTGGTGAGTTGAGAAAGTTCCCAATGGAACTTCTTGCCCAGAACATAATTGTTGAGGTGGTGAGAAGGCAATGAGTTTCCCTCCATAGTCAACTCCCCCCATTAGTTCACTTCTTGCTGCAGGGAGGGGAAAGTTCTGTCCCAGAAGCTAGGAGCCAACTTCAATGCTGCAATTCAATTATCGCTCCATTGTGTTGAAATTTAGACTCAGTTTGCTACTCAAATGTACTCTTTCCCTCAGACCTCAAAATGCATTGCATCCCTGATTATTTTCCCCTTTCTATCTTTCAAAACCTTTAAGAGTTCAGTATCATTCAATTACTAGTCTCTGATGTCCTGCAGTTTTCTTCTGCACGTTACCTTGCCTTTCACCAGGGATTTCTCAATACCCATCAGAAATACCTGCTACTGAAGAACACGACGAGCCAATTCCTTGTAGAGCTCGAGCAACAAATAACCAGAAGTAGGTGTTCGAGAAAGCGTACACTGTCAACAAGAGGAGAGGAAAGTTAAGTAGTGTCAATGGGAAGACCAAGAATTTGATTGGGCATTCCAGAGTGAAACTGCCATCTTCCATAGCAGGGAAGGATACAGTTCCTCAATTCAGTGAGAAGAACCTCATAGTTTGGAAATAAAATCAATGCTGCAGTATTTTGATTTCCATAACTTTCTACCCTCCTCTCTTCTTTTAGTCCATTGAATTATTTATTAATTTGGAGAACTGATGGACAGCTGCTGAGTTGGAACAATTAATACTGAACACACTCAATTTCTCCATGTCATTTATTAGCCAGTTTGCAACATTCAAATTCATCTCAAAATCTTACGAATTCTTACAGAAGTTGCACAAAATGATTGAAACCCGATGGACCACACATCATTGACAAAGGTACCAGACATGGTGGCTCAGTGGTTAGCACTGCTGCCTCACAGCGGCAGGGATCCTGGTTTGGTTCCAGCCTCGGACGACTGACTGTGTGGAGTTTGCACATTCTCCCCATGTCTGCGTGGGTTTCCTCCGGGTGCTCCGGTTTCTTCCCACGATCCAAAAGATGTGCAGGTTAGGTGAATTGGCCATGCTAAATTGCCCAAAATGTTCAGGGATGTGTAGGTTCAATGCATTGGTCAGGGATAAATATAAGATAGTGGGGTGGGGAGAGTGGGTCTGGGTGGGTTGTTCTTCGGAGGACCAATGTGGACTTGTTGGGCTGAAGGGCCTGTTTCCACACTGTAGAGGTTCTGTGCACTCTATGATAAACTGACCCTCTTTGATCCACCCTTCCAACATCTGTGGGTTTGTACCAAACTTGGGAGAGCTGTCTCACTGACTATTCAAGCTACAGCCTGATATAGTCATATTCTGGAATGACACCTTATTGATGATGACCTGGACAAAACCATCACCATCCCTGGGTATTTCCTGTCCCAATAGCAAGACAGATACAGCATAGGTGGTGACACAGTCACAAGAGATTTGTACTGGAATCTTCAACATTGACTCCCAAGGTGTTTCATGGCATCAGGTCAAAGACAGAGACAAAACAAACCTGCAGATGCTGGAATTCAAGGTAGGCAAGCAGGAGGCTGGAAGTACACAGCATGCCAGGCAGCATCAGGAGGGGGAGAAGTCGACATTTCAGGTGTAACCCTTCTTCAGGACTTAGAGTGGTGCAGAGGGAGTTGCAGACAAAGGGAGTGGCAGGGACACGGTAGTGAAATGAGGAGAGGTAAAGACAGGGAGAGAGTACGACCTGGTTGGTCAGTGGGAGGAATGAATCTGGTTGGTGACTGGGAGGAGTGGAAGGAATGGGGAGGGGCAGGGAAGGGTTCTGGGGGAAGGGAAGGGGATGGAAATTGGAGAACCCGATGTTTCGTCCTCCGGGCTACAGGCTGCCCAATCAGAAGATGAGGCGTTGTTCTTCCAATTCACAGTTTGGTTTGTTGTGGCAATGGAGGAGGCCAAGGATGGTCATGTCGGAAAGGGAGTGGGAAGGGGAATTAAAACGGGTGGTGACTGGGAGGTCCGGTTGGCCCCTGTGGGCCTGGCTGAGATGCTCAGCAAACTGTTCCCTAACTTTACGTTTGGTTTCCCTGATGTAGAGAAGACCACATCGGGAACAACTAATGCAGTAAACTGGGTTGGAAGAGAGGCACGTGAACCTCTGTCTCATTTGGAAGGACTGTTTGAGGCCCTGGATGGAGATAAGGGGTGGTGGTGTACTGGAAGGTTTTGCATCTTTTCCAGTTGCAAGTGAAGGTACCTGGGGGTTAAGAGGGGTTGATGGGGAGAGTGGCACAAAATAAGGACTGTCAAAGGGAATGGTCCTTGCGGAAGGCAGAGAGGGGTGGGGAGGGGAAGATATTCTTGGTGGTTGGGTCTAGCTGGAGTTGGTGGACGTGTTTAAGGATGATGTGTTGGATGCCGAGACTGGTAGGATGGTAGGTGAGGACAAAGGGGATTTTGTATTTATTGGGTTTGGAGGGGGGAGGGGTTTAGAGCATTGGCGTGGGGAAAGAGGTGGTGTGGTGGATGTCAAAGATGGACAAAGAAGTCTCCTGCTTATTATCTCATATTGTGAATTCTCCCCCACCCACCTATGATTATTGGAGGTAAGTCTTCTCAGTTCCAGGACATCTATGCAGGAATTCCTCAGCAGAGTGTCCTCAGCTCAACCATCTTCAGCTGCTTTATCAATGAACATCTCACCTTCATAAGGTCAGAAGTGGGGATGTTTGCTGAGGACTGTACAATGTTCAGCACTGTCTGTGTCTCCTCAGATACTGAAGCACTCCATGTCCAAATGCAGCAAAATTGCTCAATATCCATGTTTGAGTTGTTAAATAACTTTGGATGCGAGCATAAGAGATACAGTTAGTAAGTTTGCAGATGACACCAAAATTGGAGGTGTAGTGGACAGCGAAGAGGGTTACCTCAGATTACAACAGGATCTGGACCAGATGGGCCAATGGGCTGAGAAGTGGCAGATGGAGTTTAATTCAGACATTGGTTAGGCCACTGTTGGAATATTGTGGGCAATTCTGGTCTCCTTCCTATCGGAAACTTGAAAGGGTTCAGAAAAGATTTGCAAGGATGTTGCCAGGGTTGGAGGATCTGAGCTGCAGGGAGAGGCTGAACAGGCTGGGTCTGTTTTCCCTGGAGCGTCAGAGGCTGAGGGGTGACCTTATAGAGGTTTACAAAATTATGAGGGGCATGGATAGGATAAATAGGCAAAGTCTTTTCCCTGGGGTCGGGGAGGGCATAGGTTTAGGGTGAGAGGGGAAAGATATAAAAGAGACCCGAGGGGCAACTTTTTCACGCAGAGGGTGGTACGTATATGGAATGAGCTGCCAGAGGATGTGGTTGAGGCTGGTACAATTGCAACATTTAAGAGGCATTTGGATGGGTATATGAATAGGAAAGGTTTGGAGGGATATGGGCAGGTGGGACTAGATTGGGTTGGGATATCTGGTCGGAATGGACGGGTTGGACCAAAGGGTCTGTTTCCGTGCTGTACATCTCTATGACTCTGTGACTCTAAGAGAGATTCTAACCTTTGCTCCATGTCATTCAATAGCAAAACCAATGCTGAATTCCCTACTATCAACATGCTGAGGCTATGATTCGCCAAAAACAGTACTGGGCTAACTGTATACATACAATGGTTATAAGAGCAGATCAGAGGCTGGCAATCCTGCGGCAAATAACTCACCACCAAATTCCCCAATATCTTTCTACAGTCCTCAAGGCACCAGTCAGGACTGTGATGGAATACTTCCACTTGACTAAGTGAGTGGAGCTTTGATAACACTAAAACTTCAACACCATCAGGACCAAGCAGTCCACTTGATTGGCACCATATTCACAAACATTCACACACTGATGCACAGTGGCAGCATTCTGTACCATTGACAAGATACACAGCATAAATTCGCCTAGGCTGTTTAGACGTGAGACAATAAGACATAGGAGCAGAAATTAGGCCATTCAGCCCATCGAGTTAGGTCTGCCATTCAATCATAGCTGATAATTTTCTCAACCCCATTCTACCACTTTCTCCTGTAACCCTTGATTCCCTTGATACTCAAGAACCTATCGATCTCAGCACTGTCCAAACCCATGACCACTGCCCGTTAGCAGGAGATACAGGAACACTACCACCTGTAAGTTCCTGTTCAAGCCATTCACCATCCAAACCTCAAAATATAGGTGTTCCTTCAGTGTCACAAGGCCGTAATCCTGGAATTCCCTCCCTCACAACATTTTGTGTCCAGCTCCAAAAAAATAGACTGCAAGTAGTGCAAGAAGTGCACTGCACCTTCTCAAGGGTACTTAGGGATGGGCAATAAATGCTAGCCCAGCCAACAATGTCCACATCCCACAAACAAATTTAATAAATACTTTGTTACAAGCCTCTGACAACATTCCTTTTCAACAATGAGTTCTGAAACATGCCCCACTATTGGCTTGCAGTGTCCCCGGCATAACTTCCAGAGTAATTCAATCTGTACTCACTTATTGTTGACATAAACAATATCACAAAACCAGTGAACATAGGAAGGTGATATCCAATCCTGAAAAAAAGAAAATAAAATTGATGCAGAGAATGAAAAAAGATATATTACCCAGGAGCTACTTTAACTGAAAATTCCCATGCTCCTTGCAGGGAAATGATCTCAATGTATTAAGTTGTATTCTTTGTATTTGGGCAAAGTTCAATGTCATGTGTTAAAAGTAGAGTTTTCAGAGTTTTGACTGGACAAACTGATCAGCTTGTTTAGGAATGGAAGCCTTTTAATTTCAGATTCAAATCCTGAAGATGAACTTGTTTGACTGTTGTCACTTGGAAAGGAGAATAAAATGATTTCACTTCCAGATTTATGCTGTTGAGCTCACCTATTCCTCAGCTTGCAGCAGAATTAAGATGTTATGCTGTTTATTTCAGTTTGAGAGAAGTTTTAAGTACAGGTAGACAACCCTTTATCCAAACTCCCGAAATCCGAAAAGCTCCAAAATCCAAAGGTTTTTTTGTGAAGTTTTATCTCATTAACAAGGTTGTTGGCGTGCAAACAGTTAACCCAATTCCACACCCACTCAATGCGTGTCACTTAGATGCGACATGGGTGGGCATGGCCCAGCACTGGCAGGCCTCAATTCTGTCGCAGGGTCTGTTACTCACAGTGAGTCTGCTATCGGTAAGACTGTTTTCAAAATTTCACCATTGAAGTATCACTTATTCTGAAATTCAAAACATTCCGAATTCCGCAAACCAGCTGGCCCCAAGTGTTTTGGATAAAGGATTGTGTACCTGTACTACGAACCTTGTTTCTCTTTTACTCGAGAATTGCAGGTCAAGTGTCTCCATACCTGCAACCTAAGGAGTGAGGCTATGCCTGATTTCAGATACTGCTGGTTTTGGGCTTGGGCGGTTCGAGAAATGGGCAATTCAGGTCAAGCTTGGTTGGGTGGGGTCAAAGGTTATACAGGACAGATCAGCACACGAAACCAATAATTCATCTGGGAGCCATACCGAGTTGAATTGCTCAACGTAGTTTTTTGTTCAAAAGTTACGCAATTAAGTTTGATTCATGGAGCATAAAAGCAGGATATGATTTTTGGAAAACTCTGTTTTCGGACAGCCAGATTTAAGGTGCAACCTGCAGTCAAGAGAAATGGGGAATACAAAGTGCAGTCTTACACAAATAGCTCAGAACTCCCCGGTTGAAAGCTGTATTCAGTAGATCAGACAGCATAGGTACAACAACTCCACTGTAAATTCTCAGTTGTAACAATGGCAGGAAATGTGAAAAGGAAATAGTTAAATTCCTGCCAGGTCTCACGACTGTGGGCACCATGGCCTCAGTTGAAAGGCAAACACGATGCTCCCCCAACCTTCTGCACTGTTTGTCTTATCTTGGTTGGCAAGAGAGAAGGTTCAGCCACAGATTCTTTTTCACTTTAGATCAATGGTCTGCTGTGTGGATAAATGAGAGCTGAAGACCAAGCTGGAAGGTTCATGGTCTTGCACATTAAGGCACCTTGCACAGCATGGTATACTCTTGGTCCATGCAGTGAGGTGCCAAGTACATATGAATTAACCCAGATTCAATTGCCTCCTGAAGGCTTCCTCACTCACCTGTTGGTCAGCGGGCCAATTAATGGATTCACGATGAGCTGCACAATCGCTTTTGAAGCTAATAACAAGCCAACACGAACGTTTTCCTCTGCTAAGAATGATTTGTTCCGACTGCAGTGGGCTCTTCCAGTTCCTGGCCTCAGGCTTGGGATGGCAGCTTCAGTCATGTTTGTCCATTTAAATCCTTGAGTCTGACTGTCAGCTGCTGCAGTATTCTCAATTGTAAACTGGCCACCACTGGAATCTGAGAGGCCAGGGGAGAGTGTGGAGGACAGAGCTGGTGGCTGCTCTGATGATGCTGACCTATTCATTTCTGAGTTCTGTTTTTCATACAAGAAATTAGGGATGATGGGTACTGAAACAGAAAGAACATTCAATCCATACTGAGTGAAGATTATAATTCCCTCAGTTGAAATGTGGTGCACTTTAATCTCCTGCTTTGTAGCCATCAAAAAGTTAAACAACTGCTTCTGTGACAATGGTTCAGCTCTCTGAAGCCTCCCAGTACAAAGGGCAATGGCTCTTTCTGACAACATAGAGATGATGTTTGCAGATACTATGAAAGAAATCAAAGTGCATATTTTTACATATTCAGGATTACAATTTGGGAATTGCCCAAAAACATAAAATGCTGTTCTGATTACAGTCAGAGACTGTGGGTTGCAAAGTTAATTTCCCACATTGTTTCTTCTGGAAGTTGGTCAAACAGATACCGAGACAAAGCAAAGGAATATTGTTTGAGAAAAAACTGGCAAGTAACTCAACCTGGACCTTCCCTTAGTGGCTCAGAACAGATACTGTGTAAGGCTTGAGATCATATTGCCCAGCTGGTCTCTTGGCTGGGAGTGTGGAGGGAGTGGCAAATACAAATAGATGAGGAGGAAGGGGAACAGTTTACCATTCACTGCTGTTATGAGTGGATAAAGCTTGTGAAAATCTCAGCACATAACACCATTAGATACAAGCAGAATTTGACCATTCAGACCATCGAATCATGTCTGCTATTTGATCATGGCTGATATGTTTTTCAATCCTATTCTCATGGCTTCTCCCCCTAACCCTTGATCCCTTCAGAGATTCATCAAGAATCTATCTATTTCTGCCTTATGGAAGCCATGACTTGGCCTCCACAGTCTTTTGCAGTAATAAGTTCCACAGATTCACTATCTTCTTGCTGAAGAAATTCCACCTCATCTCAGTTTTAAAGGGTTGTCCCTTTGACTGAGGCTACGCCCTAGGGTCCTACTCTTTCGTATGAGTGAAAACATCTTCTCCATGTTCACTCTTCCAGGCTTCTGTAAATTTCAATCAGATCCTCTCTCATCATTCTACACAGACCTAGCATCATTAATCACTCCTCATATGACAAACCTTTATTCCCTGGGATCATTTCTGTAAACTTCCTCTGAATACCCTCCAATGCCAACATATCCTTCCTCAGATAAGGGCCCAAAGCTATTCTCAGTGTTCCAAACACTGTCTAACCCGAGCCTAATACAGCCTCAGCAGGATTTCCCTGTTTATGTATCTTAATCCTCTTAAAATTAATGCTAATATTGCATTTGCCTTCCTGACTGACAACTGAACCTTAATGTTCAGAGAATCCTGAACTCGGAATCCCAAGTCACTTTGCACTTCAGATTTGCAAAGCCTTTCCCTGTTTAGAAAACAGTTCATGCCTCTATTCTTCTGACCAAAGTGCATAACCTAACACTTCTCCACATTATATTCCATCTGCCACTTCTTTCCCTATGCTCCGAGCCTGTCCAAGTCCTTCTGCAGTCCTTGTGTGTCCTCAACTCTTCTTGTCCCTCCACTCATTTGCAAATTAATCAACGATGCTCTCAGTTCCTTCATCTATATTGTGAATGTGTAACGTAAATAGTTCAACAGTGTGTGGGAAATAGTATCAATCAATGAGTGAGAAATCTGACCCTTCATCATGTGAGAAATATGATCCCTCAGTAAATAAGAGGCATGGTCCTTCAGTGCATGAGAAATTCAACCCTCTGATTCTCTTGCAACCTCTGCACTTCAATATTGTTATCTTCTACTGATGACCAGAATTATATTTTTTAATCAATTGTCCACAAATAATATTAGACCTGAACTTACCAATAACAGTTAGTAGGGTATAGTCCAGAAAAAGTGCAATATAAACAATAACAAGCACCATTGTTCTGGACTGCCTTTCCTTTTTCAGCCATTGCCATCCTCTGCATTCCTTTCCCCATGGCACCATCTTGATCCCAGGTGAGTTGTTGTCAACCTGAAACAACACAGCACATTGATCATCAGGTGCATGTTACCCCAACCATAGTGCCGAGCTCACAGAATGAATTGCCACAAGATAACTATGTGTATTGAGACAAATCTAAACAGAACTATTCATTCCAAGCTGAGGTTGTCACATCCCCACACTTGACAGAAACCTGTGTACAGAGTTAAGTTTTGGCTGGGATTCAGGTAGGCATTCCATCAATAATTCTTGAAATGTTTTGTTTTGATCTGCATCAGCATGGTCAGAGTCAGTCTCTTCTTGTTGTGTAATTTTCATGGTGCTATTTTCCATAAACAATCGATACTGATAGGAGCATCATAGTGGTGAGAAGAACCTGGAGTTAATGCATTATGACTCAGGCAAGAGCAGAAACAATTGAGCCAGGCAAACACTGCGATGTTACAGAAATAATTTGGGGCTGAATGTTCTGCTTAGCCCCGGCTTGCTGCATGCGAAGACAAGTGATTCACGACCTGAGTGAGCCGTGAGCTCGGAGAATCTGGCTGAATTGACTCTTAGTGGCCAACTCTCGGAGCTCTTCAAATTGGCTTTCATCACTCTTTCAGACAGTGCATTCCACATTATATCAAACTATCAATAGTTTCTCCATTTTTCCCATCATTATTTTGACAATTATATTAAATCCATCTGATATGTTCCTGGTGATGATAACTATTTTTATCTATCAAATCTCATTTGTCATTTTTAACACCTCTGTTAACTGTCCCTCTATACGTCCTCATCATGAGTAGGCTAAATCTAAAACTGACCTTACAATCATCACCATCTCTAAATTTTATCAGACACTTGTATTTTATTTCAGAATTTGCATCATTTAGCAATGTTCCACTTACCTTCTCCACAATGTCCTGTGACCCTTGAATTCGCAGACTGCTGTCGTTCTCGTTTGGTCTGCACAGTTTCAGTTCAGACTAATATAAAGAAATGATTTTATGAGGAGAACATAATAAAGGATCCCAAACAAAATGTAGCCTACAAAACTGTGGTCCCCTGCGTCATGTAGGAGGAAATGAATCAAATATTTTCATTTGATTTGCAAAGAACAAGGAGAGTTTAACATTACTGTGATTTGTTTGCTCAAGATAATCGCTGTTCAAACCAATGCAGTTTGTTTTCCTGTATTTGGTTCATTAAGGGATGCAGCATCTGGAAGAGGCAATTGTTGAAAACTTCAAATTTATCGTGACAAGTTTATGTTTTGCAGAAGATAACCATTGAAGAAGACAGAGCAAGGAAAAGCTGCATGTCACATGACAAGGCTACTGAGAATGTTATAATTTTGGTTCATAATAAGAATTCAAACAGAGTCTGTCAAGGTGCAGACAAAGTGTTCCACGTCACATTTAAAATCAAGCAAAGGTCTGTTCTGGGAAAGCTGACAAAAGACTGGAGACCATAATCGCCTTGCCCTTGGTTATTGCTGGGGATCATCTGTTAGTTATTAACTGTGGGGTTGCCCAGTGTCCGATAATCATTATCTTGGCTATCTTTAAAAGCACCATCAACCCCATGTTCTGTTAGATAACTTAATGTCACTAAATATTCCCAGTGCAGAGAATTCAAGTTGAAGCGTCTGACGTAATGGCTGCTTCCACCATTTGCTGATTCCACTGTACTGTTTATCTCATTATCCAGTCATCTTGATCTTTTTCCAAATTTTTTCAGTCTGTTTTCCACTGAGGCTGAGTTTCCTATAACTTTGGGGCTGCTGTTATCTCTGACCTCCCTCTTCTCCCTTCCTTTTGCCTTTGATTGACTGCAGCAACATTTTGATGAGGAAAAGCAAAACAAAACTCCAGCATACGTCAGGTAATCCAGCAAGGATAAAGGAGAAAAGTTGGCAATAAGATGAAAGAGATAGGCTGCCATCTTAAGCCCAAGATCTCACTTTCTCCCGTAAACTCCTGAAGATTTTTACATTTGTAATTCCATGGTTCCAGCTTTGGCCTTTTATTCTGATCTTTCTAAAATCTGGTACTCATCCTTCATTTTATGCTGCCAATCTTTAACATACCAAAGAGAGACCTTGCAAATTGCAGCCTTCATATCATAATATACGAGAACGCAGTACATGTATCACAGCACAATTCCTTTCTTGGCACAAAAAACCCTCCTGTTTGTCAGTTGATAATTATCATCCAGTAGGGTTGGGCTGCACATCTGCTGAAGATTCATGCTGGTCCTGGGCTGATGGATGCATGTGTTTTTCAACTGTTTGTGCAGCAATTCTTAGTGCAGTGGCATCAGGGATCACTTTGGTGGCTGGATCCACTGGGGACTATGTGGACAACATCGGGAACTGCGGATCTCCTCAGCTGAATGATCATTTAGCATTCAGCTGCACACATGAATCACATTCAAAATGTCTCCTCAAAATATTGGGATATGGTGACTCCCTGTCAAGTAGGCCCTTGAGATTCCTCTCCATGGATGTTGCAGATCATTGCTCTGAACCAAATGTCTGTTGTTCAACTCTGTTGGCACACATGCAGAATCTGACTGTGCATGTAGCAGCAATGATGAAGAAAGACAACAACATATGGAGGATAATGGTGTGGACGTTTGAAGGCCCAAGGTGCGCAGTGAGCCAGTCCTACAATTTGCGCAGACAATATGACCTTGGAAAGTGATTGCTAGTTTGGCAATGAGGGTGAATCTTTCAGGCCACAAGACATTTCTTGTGCCTCATTACCATTAGTAGGATAGATTCATTATGTTCAGTGATGTGGTCAAAAGTGCTTCGGTCAGGACTTTTCGTTGATATCATCAGTCAATGTTCAGCATTTGTGATAATGGATGTCATTCACGCAGACTGTGCAGGTGAATGTTTAATGCTATTGTTCTTTGAAGGGCCATACATTGCACAAAAATGGATTCCCCTTCCTTAGCGAATGAAACACTTACTGCTGTCACTTGGTTTGTGGTGGCACTCATTTTCATTTACCTGTCATTTGGATGAGGGTGGAAGGAAGCAGAGGTTGTGCTTCAGGGGAGTCAAAGGGTGGTCACACAACACCAGATTATAGTCCAATAGCTTTATTTGGAAGCACTAACTTTTGAGGTGCTGCCTCTTCATCAGGTCACAGAGTCATACAGCATGGAAACAGACCCTTCAGTCCAATGTGTTCATGCCGCCCAGATGTTCTAACCTCATCTTGTCCCATTTGCCAGCACTTGGCCCATATCCCTCTAATCCCTTCCTATTCCAGATGCCTTTTAAATGCTGTAATTGTATCAGCCTTCACCGCTTCCTGTGGCAGCTCATTCCACGCACACAAAAAGTTGCTCCTTCGGTCCCTTTCATGTCTTTCCCCTCTCATCCTGAACCTGTGCCCTCTAGTCCTGGACTCCCCCACCCCAGGGAAAAGAACTTGGCTCATTTACCCTATCCATGCCCCTCATTATTTCATAAGGTCATTCTGTACCTTCATCAGGTGGTTGACCTTGCTATTTGAGCTATAGGGAGAGGCTGAATAGGCTGGGGCTGTTTTCCCTGGAGAGTCGGAGGATGAGGTCAAATAGCGAGGTCAACCACCTGATGAAGAGGCAACACCTCAAAAGCTAGTGCTTCCGAATACTCCTGTTGGACTATAACCTGTTGGTGTGTGATTTCTAATTGTGTCAAACATAGTCATGCACAACCCTCCCATCAATGCCAAGGTGGTCATGAGTGTTTTAGGACCGCAGTGTTAATCAGGCCCGGGAGCTTTATTGTGAAGGTTGTTTGGGAAGTGTATTGTCTGGTCTGGGAATAGCTTGGCCATGTCTGGTTTCTTAGTTAGCCTGTTTGGCCAAGGCTGGGGCACTGTGAGTGTGTTCTATTTGTCTTTTGATTTCTGTGTTTTGCAGGCCATGTGTTTTTTATGAGGCCATGCTGTGGGTGGGCAGGGTGGCAGATCTTTTTCCCACAATGTCATTGAAACATAACCTGAAACTTTGGTAACTGATTCAATAGATGAAGGTCTGAGGATCAAGCAGTGACCTGGATCCACCAGGCACTTGCTCTAACTTTAGGTCAGGCATTTTCACTGTCAAGTTTCTTTTGAGCACATGAGGCAAAAAGATACTCATATCAGTGAGGCAAGATTAGGTAGTAACTGCATGTAAAATTGACCAAATAGGCCTCTCACCCCTCATTAGTGGGGTTCATGTCTCTCCATTCAACACCTTGTTGCAGAATCTGACATTGAGAATCTCATTTCTTCTGATTTAGCCATATTTTGGCCTTCAGTTCAAAGGAGATAGAGCTTGAAAATAGGAAATAAAAATGAAAGGTTTTATGAAAGTAGGAAGATCGTGCTTAAACAACGCAAGGCACTAGTTTGGCCACACATAGTACACTGCAGACAGTTTTGGTCCCCTTATCTAAAGAATGATGTACTGACATTGGAGGAAGTCCAGAGGATTCGGCTGATTTTGAGTGTAGAGGGATTTTTTAATGAGGAGATGTTGAGCCATTTGGGTCTATACTCATTGGAGTTCAGAAGAATGAGAGGCAACCTGATAGAAATACATAAGATTCTTAGCATACTTGACACAGAGAGGTTGTTTTTTCTTGTGCGAGAGTTTGGATCAGACAGCATAACCTCAGAATAAGGAGTGCACACTTAAGACACAAATGAGGAAGAATTTCTTAATACAGAGGGCTGTGGAGGTTCTGTTGTTAAGTGTATTCAAAGGTGTGACAGACAGATTTTTGATCAGTAAGGGTATCAAGGGCTATGGGTTAAGCAGCAAAATGTTGTTAAGGATTATAAGATCAGCATGATCTGATTGAATGACAGAACAGACTTAATGGGCCAAATGGTCAATTTCTGTTCCAACATCTTATGGTTTTATGGCCCTATTACGTTTTCAGGTACTCTGTTGAAATAATCTCAGGCAGTGATTTAGAATCTAAAATGGGATATATTCTTCCTGTGTTCTGACTGGGCAGGGAGTGCACAGTGACTGTTTTGGTTTTCTGGTTCTTCTTTTCTGATTCTGTTTCTTTCTCTCCCTTCCATATCTCTTGATTGTTTTTGTTCTTGTTTCTAAATTTCTCCACCCCGTGGAACTGATCAGGTGTCTGTTTTATCCTGGCTCTTAGAAAATTAACTCCAGATCTCCTGAATCATTTTCTGTCTCGTGGGGATCATGCCTTTTTTGACCAACCAGGGATCAGGTATATGGCTGTTGCTGATCTCATGTATTTATGTTCTTCTCTTTGCATCTTCTTCTGTATCTGAATGCTTCTACATTTCAAACTTTTGTATCTTGTAGAGAGAGAGAGAGAGAGACATCTGAATTCCTTTGTTACCTAAGTAGTTTCTTATAGATAGTCTTCAAGGACTCAATGTTTTGCTGCAGTGAGCCACAAAGCTTGACATAAGCTTGAGCTATAGGGTGGTTGGGTTGGTTGGTCCGGGTGTCCCAGAGGTGTTCTCTGAAACGTTCCGCAAGTAGGCGGCCTGTCTCCCCAATGTAGAGGAGGCCACATCGGGTGCCCCACCACAGGGATATATTTCCCTCCCCTCCCCTATCAGTGTTCCGAAAAGACCACTCCCTCCATGACTCCCTCGTCAGGTCCACACCCCCCACCAACCCAACCTCCATTCCCGACACCTTCCACTCCGGCCTGTCACCCTCACCTTGACCTCCTTCCACCTATCGCATTTCCAATGCCCCTCCCCCAAGTCCCTCCTCCCTACCTTTTACCTTAGTCTGCTGGACACACTTTCCTCATTTCTGAAGAAGGGCTCATGCCCGAAACGTCGATTCTCCTGCTCCTTGGATGCTGCCTGACCTGCTGCGCTTTTCCAGCAACACATTTTCAGCTCTGATCTTCAGCATCTGCAGTCCTCACTTTCTCCTCCCATTTTGATACTTTGCCATACTTGTAAGTTTCTCATTTTAATATACAACCAAGAGAAATTCCTGTTACAGTTCGATGTTAGTTTCTCATAACAAAATAATAAATATTCTGGCTAGTAATCTAATAATTATTGCTGTAATCATTCTATGTTCTGAAGGCTGTTGCTTGAGAATTAAACTCTTCAGCCATTCACAGTATTGCATCTTAGAAGGTACCTCAAGCCCTCTGCTTCCATGAGTGTCATGTGAGATCAATAACTGTCACATTGCAATCTGTACATGGATTAAAATAAGAGCAAACTGGAAGAATAAGTCTGAGATCTGATTGTAGAGGTAAAAATGTTTGCAAATTTGATTACTGAGTGCTATTTTGGAAGAGCTGTGCCATACTAAAAGGACACAAGTCTGTGATGCACATAGTTTGAGTTTGCAGTAATGTCAGTCTACGTAGCTGCACATATTGCTGCCATCCTGTGGTTAAGTTCACAACTTTCATTAGTTTTACATTGTAAAGGACAATCATCTGACTATTCTTAATTTGTTCCTTGATATATTTTGTGCAGAAGCCATTGTTGCTATTGAAATAGACCATTAGAATATCAGATGTAGGCTGAGCAGCTAATTTTGCTGTCAATGGTCATGCCATCAATGTGCACAGAAATTTTTTTTCTACCCCTCTTTGAAAGAATTGTTACTGAGAGAATTGGATTACAGACAGCGTGATTTAAGAGGAAAAACAAAATCACAAGACTTTGCTTGCCTAAACTAAAGGTTTAGTGCAGATGAAGGCTAACACAGAAAGTTAGAATTTCTCATATAATGGATCCCATTGCGAGGATCAGAGGATTATATGTTTGAACTGATATTTTTTCAGTAGGGGCTCAACATTTTGTGAAGGTGAAATAGAACAGCATCTATACAGTAAGTTATGATATATTTTGGATATCCCAAATGCCTTATAATAATGGATTACCATGTTAATTGTAGTTACTTTTGATGCACAACAAGCAACCACATAGAGTTGGTAAATAAGGGTCAGAATGTGACAGAAAACCACCTATAATAATGTCCAATTATATAGAAATGCCATTTCCATTTTTCCACTTTGTTTCTTTCACCAGAAGCTTTGGAAGGTGTTCAAGTGTATTGATCATGGTCAGATTTTATGGAGGCAAGACAGTGGTGAGGTTGAGGTGTCTAACCATCAAAAACAAAAATGCCAGGATGTTGATTGTCTATTGACATGTAATGGTTATGTCTCAAGAAACCATCATTTTAAATGTAGCCTTTGGTTGGCCAGGTTGCATTGACTTCTAGAGTCAAGGAGTCATACAGCATGGAAACAAACCTTTCAGTCTAATTCATTGATGCTGACCAGTTTTCTCCAACTCAACGAGTCGCATTTACCAGTGCTTGGCCCATATCCCACTCATCCTTTCCTGTTCATGAACGTATCCAAATGTCTTTTCAATGTTGTAACTCTATGTACATCTAACATGTCCTCTTGCAGTTCATTCCACATGCAAAACACCCTCTCAAAGCTGGCAACAAAAGAGAAGTGACAATTGTATGATCCAGAAAGTAGATTACCTTAATTGCTGGATCTAACTTAGTCAGAAACATCTTGAACTTTCCATTTTTCTCTCTGATCACATATCCTTGCAATCAGCCAGACTCCAATCTCCTCTGTGGCCTGCAATTTTTTCCCGCTTTCCCTGAACACTAGCCTCTGATTTTACTACTAGTCCATAATGTTCTCCACCCTGTCCTCTCAATCTCACCATGGCCTCTGATTTGTTTTGGGCTATTAATTTTTCCCCAAATTGCACCTTTCTGATATCACTGTACCTCCTCTGCATTCCTCAACTTCTGGCTGGTGCTGAAGGCCTGTCCTTCTGACAATCAATCAGCCTGTTGAGCTGGCTAGCTGCAGCTTGGAAATGGACAAAAATAAATTGTAATCAGGTTCTGCTGTGAGACAGAAAGAATTCTGAGTCAATGGAGTGGCCAGCTTTTTGGATGACTGCTGCTTAATTTTGAAAACATTGGTGTTTCTCTGAATTTCTACTAAGTTTGAAAACATGTGTTGTGTTTAAGGGAACTTTGGACAAGAAATAGGCCATTTAGCCCTGACAGCCTTAGTTACCATCAATGAAAATTTGGCTGATCTGAAACTGAATTCTACATAGTGTTTAACAGAAACTGATCAGCACAAATTTAAAATTTACAATTGACTCAGTATCAATTATCATGTGTGGATGTAACTTCCAAACTTCTGTCAATTTCTGAGATTTAACTGCTTCCTCACTGTTGTCCTGAAAGACCTTCTTCCAATTTTTAGTCAGAGTGGGTGGCATGATGTCTCAGTGGTTAACACTGCTGCCTCACAACGCCAGGGACCTGAGTTCGATTCCAGCCTTGGGTGACTGTCTGTGTGGGTTTCTTCCAGGTGCTCCAGTTTCCTCCCACAGTCCAAAAGGTATGCAGGTCAGGTGAAACGGCCATGCTAAATTTCCCATAGTGTTAGGTGCATTAGTCAGAGGGAAATGGATCTGAGTGAGTTACTCTTTGTAGGGTCGGTTTGGACTTGTTGGGCCAAATGGCCTGTTTCCGCACTGTAGGGAATCTAATCTCCAAGTCTTAGACCACACGTGAAAGCATTTTCTGCCTGCTACAGAGTGACACAAGAATCAGTGGGTCTGATTACTCATTGTAGGGTTGCGCTTCGGCGGGTCGGTGTGGACTTGTTGGGCCGGAGGGCCTGTTTCCACGGTGTAAATAATCTAATCTAATCTAATCTAAACTATAAGAAGGAGATAAACGTATGATAAATAAGCTTACTTTCAAAACAAGTACTCAAGTGATTGGCTGAATTACAGCCTCTTCACATAATGCCTTGCAAGTTTGTATGCTTCACATTTACAACCTTGATCTAATGCTCAGTTGCAAGAAAATGTTGAGTTTTACAGTAAGGAAGGCATAAAAAAGCACGATCTTGTATTGAACAAACGACTGCGTGTGTTGGAAATCTGAAATGAAAATAGAAATTGCTGGAGAAACTCAGCAGGTCTGGAGGGATCTATGGGGAGGATAGGAAAGCAGGGTTTAATGGTTTCAAATCCGAAGTGATGAAGTTTTTTGGGGGGGTGCTTCCGACATTGTCCCCTTTCATTTGAAATCTTTGCCCAGCTCATATGCCTGTTGAAGACAAGGGGCAGTCCTTCAGTGCCAAATCAAAACAGCGGGATCATTTCCAGCACCAAGGACAGCAACAGGCGCATGCGCACGGCTGCAGCAGCTGGGGACCGCACTGTGCGCGTGCGCACTCGGTGTGTTGCCGGCCGTGGGCCGGAGATGCGTGAGGGAGCGTGCGCAGTGGCTTCCTCCCCCGTCGCCTCGGCCGTGAGAGACAAGATGGCGACGAAGGGGGTCGGGCGATTGGTGAACGGAGCCATGGGCGATATCACGGGCTCGGGGGGCCGAGAACACGCCCAGGCGGTCAGCAGGGACTACATGTCGCAGCCGCGGCTGAGTGAGTGTTCCACACGTGTGTGAGAATGGGTGACCGGGGGGGTGAGAGGATGTGGGGTGGGGGAACCGTGCGGCCCTGTCTGTGGGAGTGGAGCAACAACAAGCTGCAGGAGGATGTCACCCTCTTCCCCCCCCTCCCCATGTCCACTCAGTCACTCACACGCACACTGCTTGGCAAAGGAAGGGGACCAGACCCGAAACAAAACACAGAACGAGCTAGTTACCAGCGCGGGGGCGGGAAATTTAGCTCCGAGATGACAGACTGGGCTTATTTCTCTGTCTCTGGAGTAGAGTGGTCTGAGTCACTTATTCTCAAACTGTTTAGGAAATGAACGTGACACCAGAGGCGGACAAAAACAAAAAGACAATGAATGCACATCCGATAATTATGACAGACACGGCAGCATTATACATACATTGTAAGTTCCCTTCGCTGGGAAGCAGTTGAAAAGTTCATGATTGCTTTCAGCTTCGCTTCTTGGTATCATATATATTAATATGAGTTAAACGTATATTTAATTTTTTTCTGAAGCATTTCAGTCCGTGTGGCTGTTGTCAGCCCTTCCTGTTTCCCCCTCCACCTCTCTGAAACGACCTTCCCCCACCCCGCCTCCAGATCCACCTCGCTGTCGCATCCACCCTGATCTCCCCATTTCACCCAGCATCTGCCCCACGCCACTGCATCCACTCCACATCTGCACCCACCCACTCCAAATCCAACCTCCTCCCTCAGAACACACATCCACCTTGCCACCCAAACCATATCCACCCCCACCCCACATCCAACCCCCCAGACCAATCCACTGCACCCACCTTATGTCTGACGGAATGAATATTTCCAAGTTTTCTATCGTCAATAAACTGTGGAGTTGTGATATGGGATACAATTATTTGCATACTGTTTTGAGGTGAAGTTAAGAGGGTGAACGATACTCATTTGCACATGTGTGGGAAAATAATGCTCCCACACAAAGTTGAAGGGTGGGAGACTGAATTTGCAAACTGTCAGGAAGGTACATTTTTCACTGCTGCGGTGTCAAAACAAAGGCTCAAGCATTTATTTTTGTGACACACTGGAGATTTAATTGCATGACACTTGATGTGAAAATTCCAAAAAAAAAGTCTCTTCAGTCCGAGGGTTAGTTATTTTCCAGTTTGCAACTTGTTTCAGATCTGCACAATGGTGACAGACTTGTGACTACACACATGTCTGCACACGTACCTTAAGGTCTTCTTCAATTACTTGTTATGCCACTGCAGGTAAATTATAGGCAAAATTTATGCCCAACCTTTGAATAGCACAATGAAGACTTCAGCATCATTTATGGTGAATTGTTCATATCCCTGCCTACAGGTCAAACCCAGCCTCACTCAATTTCTGCTTCGCCACAAAAGAAAGGTGGGCTTTTGACTTTTCCCTTTACTGTCTGAGGCAGTAGGTGATTGAAATGCAGTTTGCATGGCAAAATGCATGAGGTTACTTCTGTCAAAAACCAGAAACAAAAACAGCTGAAACCTCGAGTGGGATTTGAGAATTTTCATGGAACAGGTTGTCGTTTCTTTAGAAACTCACTGAGCTGCCCAGGATCTCCCTTCTAGCTTTATCTCTTGCTGTTCTGGTCAGAATCTTCCTCAAGAATTCATTTAATTGCTGGCTTTGCCTGGAGTCATAAATTCACGGCATTATGGCCTTTTTTATGAATTAAAAACATGGATCTATGAAATCCAAAATCATAATTCTACTTAACCCAACATAGTAAGAGAAGTGGATCATTTATCACTTTAACTTGTGCTTCAGTTGCATTTACTCAACTTCGATTTGTATTCATTGCTGAATAAAATGACAAGTTGATTTCAGTTTTGAACATTTGAGTTGGCCTAATTGACATCTTCAGTGAGTGAATTTGAGTGTATTCAATGATACTTTGTTTGAAAACGCTTCCCAATTTGGTCCTTAAGTGGCTTTGTGCTGGTTTTAACACTATTTTGAATTCCTAAAGCAGAGCAAATTGTTTCTCTGCATCTGCCCTTCAATCAAAATATGTTGCTGAGATCATCCTGAACTCTCGAAACTCAAAAGTGTACAATTGGAATATATGCAATTTGCCTGAATACCATAAGTAGAAACGTTCAACTATAATTCTGATAAATCTCTGTAGCACCCCTGCTTTGTTCATTTTGAGGTTTGGTTGCCTGAACTGACCGAATCCCATATGTGATCTGACCAAAATTCTACATAATTGAGGCATAGCTTTGTCTCTTTGCATTACAAGCCCCTTCGTAGAAAGAGCAACATTTTTATTCACCTTTTCAACTTCACTTTGTATCTACCATCTAGTCTTTTGTGCCTTGTTTTCAGAAAGTTTGAAATAGCTTGCTCTTCCACAGCTCCCAGTCTCTCTGCATTAAGGAACTGTTCAGATTTGTTTTTCTCACATTCAAAGAGGATAATCTGACCTTTCTTTTACCACCTATTTTTACAGCTTTTTCTGTTTCAACATTAAAGCTGAAACTTTATTGCTGGAACAGCACAGCAGGTCAGGCAGCATCTAGGGAACAGAAGATTCGACGTTTCGGGCACATGCCCTTCTTCAGGAATGTGCCCGAAACGTCGAATCTTCTGTTCCCTAGATGCTGCCTGACCTGCTGTGCTGTTCCAGCAATAAAGTTTCAGCTTTGATCTCCAGCGTCTGCAGACCTCACTTTCTCCTCCTGTTTCAACATTAACATCATTGATGATCTACTTGTTCAGAGTATTCTTGGAGCTGGAGTTGCTTATTTAATTTTTATTGAGGGTCACATTGGCATCGTAAATGATTTGATGCTCTGATTCTGTTGGCCCTTGTACAAGCCCATAGGTTGTGCACCACTTCCAGTGGTACCAGTGTAATGAATGGTCTTTAATGGTCAAGCCAAAGGGCTTGCTTTGATACAAGCAATACCTACAAGCAATGTCCTAAAATATCTTACACAAATCCCAAAACACAAAACCAGCTCTTCCTCATTATTCAGAACATACAGGCAAAACGTTGCAAATAAAATGTCAGGTGCTGCAAAACTTGACTTGAGCCTTTACAATTTGTGCAAGTTTGCATGTTGGAAATATAAATTTAAAGTTGATCAAATTTAACACTGATTCTGCAGCCTAGTCATCAAATTCTATGTTCAGTTATGTCAGAATAACAACTAATGCAGCGTTTTACTTTGCAGCTTACAAGACTGTATCTGGTGTTAATGGGCCCTTGGTAATCCTGGACCAAGTGAAGGTACAGAGCTTAATGTTTCTGTCAAGTTGCTTCGCATCTCTCAGTTGTTTCATCACATCCAATTTTTGGATGTCCGACAGGCAAACAATTGTTCTCATCTTGGGCAGTTGCCCTGTTGCAAGATCCCTCTCTCCTTTTCCACCTATCTGTTTTAAAATGTCAGCATAGCCTGTGCTTAAGTCACCAATTCCACAACCTCTCAATACCTTGGTTCCAAAAACAAAAGCTTCCTCTTCACTTTTTCTGAAATATTTTTATATTTAAATCTTATGTCTCCGTTGCTCAAGTCAACTCAGTCGGTGGAAACAGTCGGTATGTATGTTGTCTGTCCCATTTATTCATAATGTAATCTTTTGAATCATCCCCTGAATTCCTTCTGTCAGATAATGTTTCAAGTTTTGAAGTCTTTTCATTGAAATGTTATGTTGTCAAACCCACCAAGCAGAGTAAAAATCTGTGCCTGACTCACTTTTTGTTCCATTTTTACATTCCCTATCTTTTGCCATTTCAGAAACTTTTTTTTGGGATAGGTGACTTGGACATAAATGCCTCTGCTTTTCCATCGTTTCCAGTTTTCCTGCAATCGAAGTTGTTATGGACCAGACCAGACCCCCTCAAAATATTTGAACAAGTTGGCCCAGACCCTAACGTTGCCTTTTTTTAAAAGGCAGATGTAAGTGGATAACCCAGGAGTGATGCAGCCGGCCAAACCACTTGGCTTTAAGTAAAACAGTTTATTTACACAGGACAGTTGAAACACAAACAAAAGAAAATAAAATTTAGAAAAACTTAACAATTTGAAAATCCAACTGACTCGAAATCACAACTGAACAAAGCTTTTCCAATTCCCACAACATCCCATAAACACGCCCCTTGGCAAATGGGTAAATTAAAACACAGGTTCTCACAGGCAGGGCATTTCAGAGAGAAAGTTCAGGCAAGATCTCTGTTGAAGCATGGAACCTCTTTTCACTGTTTCTATGCTACCAGTAGCTTCTGACTGCCTGCTAAAACTAAAACTAAACCAAACTAGAAAAACCTGAACTGGGAAAAGAGGCCACTCCCCTTCAATTGTCCAACTGTTTCGAAAAAACCTAAAGGTCTCCCCTTTTGACTTGGGCAGTGTCTCAGTCATTTCAGCACCACTGACTTTAAAATTCCTCCTCAAAAAAACCAAGGACAATGCAACCTTGTCACAAAGTGTAGTTTTTTTTTAATCCATGATTTACTGACAAGTTTAGTTTCGGTTTTATCTCTATGTATTAATGGTAATCTGAAACTTGAAATAATGCTGATTTTCATTGCAATATATTTTTTCTGTCTTACTTTGTTTGAACTTGGAACCATTGCTAATTTGTTGCTGTCACTATATACCAGAATCTTAGAACTCCCTTCTTGTGATTGTACTAATAGCATCTCCTTCCACGAAGGTGACTAATCATCACCACATTTTCAAGGACACTTGGTGATGGGCAAGAAATTCAGGCCTTGCCATTAACATTCATTGAACAAATTAATATAGTTTTGCAGCTTGCCTTTTAAAAATTCTTGTGTTGACTTCAAATTCTGTATTCCCAGTTGCCTTTCAAACTCAGTGCTCTGAGTCATCTTCAGTTTGATCTGCTTTGTTCTATCTTTATTTCTGCAGCAATATTCTATTTTGACCTGCAGTCACATCATACTATGGTCACTATTTTTGATATGTTGAGCCCCTTTTGTCTCCTGCAGCTAATTTAATTGGAATCAAATAATCAAGTCTAACGGTGCTTTTCCTTATAAATGTATAAAAAATACTTTTGAGGAAGGAGCCATTTGCATGTTTTAGGAATTCTATTTCCTTTGCTCTGGTTTTGCTGCTGACGTGCTTGCTGTCTAAAACCATGTGCAATTAAAATATCTTAAAATAATAATTGATCTCTGTGCTCTTCTGTACTTAGGTTTTCTCTTCCTTTTTCTTTGCACAGTTTGGATTCTGTCATCCAACATTATTCATCATTTCAAATCATGTTATTTTGATTATAAACATCTTTTTATGTCCATTAAACCTCATTATGAATATATTCTCTTTCATGTATATCGCTGCTTCTCTCTTACTTAGCGTTACTTCGAAAAATATTTAAGCCCTGTATTTCATTTTATTTTTGAATCTCGTTCAGTTTTCAGAAAATCTTGTGTAAGTTGTATTAAATCTATATTCTGCTGTGATATGATTGTTTTGAACCTTCACATGGTGCACTGTGACAATCTGCCAAGGCCTTTTCAGCAGCTTCTCCAGAACTTGTGACCTAAACTCTCAAGTCAAGGTAACAGGTTCAAGAGAGTACCATCACTTCCTTTACCCACCAAGTCACACACCAGACTGTCTTGGGCATATATTGCAGTTACTTCATGGCTTCTATGTCTCAATGCTGAATCATGTTTCCTGCATCCTAACACCACCAAATCCAGTGCAGTTTGGGATGGACAATGACTGCTGGGCTGTTCAAATCCTATGAATATGAGAACTTAAACTCAGTGTTGAATCTGAGAGAGTTTGGTGACCTCGAGACAACTCTAAGAAACTCACCTACACATTGCCACAACTGTATAAATTCATTTGACACTTGTTAGGAATTAGAGAGGTCTCCCAGGCGCCAGGTTAAGGCTTTGTGTTGGAACTCATGACATTGGGCAGTCAAGATTTTAATTCTTCTGGACAGAATTTCTGAATATAATTGAGCAGTATCTCAAAGGTGGTGCTTCTTGCATTACTGCTAGTGCAGGTTGAATATCTGTGGGAGAAAGGTCTGCAGGTTCTGGTGCAGGAAGGATATGTGTAAATGAGACAGGTCGTACCTTGAACAGAGTGAGGATAATGGTTCTCATCTTATGGGGAAGGGTTCAAATTGACTTAGTGGAGAGAAGGGTTGGGTGCAGAAACAAAAGAGAGAGATAAGTGGCATGGAAAACAAAGAGAGATGACCAGAAACTGAAGCAAGAATATTGCACATTTTGATAGAGGAACCAAATAAGCACAGCAATGGAATGTTAATGTAAAGTGCGAAGAGTGTTACATATAACATTGGTGATCTACAAAAGTAAGTTGCCACATTAGTTATGCTATGAAACTTAAATCTCATGCAGTTGTACAGATCTGGATTAAACTCAGGCAGAAATGAGAACTAAACATTAGATTAGATTAGATTACCTATCAGAAAGGATTTGTGGGAGCAATTCTTTCATTAGAGACACCTGGGTTTTATGTTATGTGATCATGGTGACCATTATTGAGAAATGGGAAATTTTTCTTGTTCACACATGATTGGTGTGCTGAATGAATGAATGAATGAATCTTGAGAAAAGGACCTGCTGAATAAGATGACATCATTCAAACTGGACAAGTCACCTGACCCAGGTGAGCGACCTGAGAGATTGCTGGGTAAGTTACTGGTGGTGATAGAATAAACTTCCACATCCTTTCAGTTCTCCTTTGGAATCGAGGAATGGTGGAATGCAGATGTTCCATCCCTGCTTAAAGAGTGATAATTGTCAGTCAGTCAGTCAGTCTTTTATTCATGCTAGGAAAGCTATTACAGATGATTGTTATGCACAAAATTAATTCTCTCTTAGAGAGCTATGAGTTAATAAGGAATAGACAGCAGAGATTTAGTTTAAATAAATTATGTCTGGCTGACAAATTTTGATAAAATTTGGTAACAGGTTTCATTGTGGTTATGCAAACAATTTTTTAATTTTCAAAGATGTTCACTGAAGTAAATTGACAGTTAATGACTGTCTTGGGAAATCTGAGCTCATGATGTTAAACAAGCAAATACAATTTGGGTATGTAATTGTAAAAGGATATGTTGCAGAGAGCTGTGCTGAACAGATGTTCCTCTGACTAGGGCAAAGTCCCAGGGGATAGTAGAACAGTCATTGCTTTGCTGATATGTTTGTTTGTGTTGGGTTGGATAAAGGGAGTATAGTTCTGAAATTCAAATGAAACAGAAGCTGGCAATATAGTTACTAGTAAGTGGGATAGTTGCAGACCTGTCAGGTGTTTGACACTAAAGAAATGAGCTGTCATATGGTAGGCAATTGAGAAGTGAAACGTTTTGGAAAGAACAATGTGGAGATGCAATATCATCTAATTGACAGGCTTGTGAGTGGATGGAAGAGCAAAGGTGCATGTTAACATATCTTTGAGGATGACACAGTAAATTGACAAAGATTTTAAGCAAGTATACAGGCAGCAGGAATTCGAGCTAAAGCTTTATAGGTCATTGACTGAGTACTGATGAAGAATTTTATGTGCATTTGTGGCTTGTTGTCAATGCCTTCGAGAGGGTGCAGAGGAAGTTTACAATAATGATACCAGGCCTCTGAGACATCTGCTGTGGAAATAGATTGGATAATCTGGAATTGTTTGGAGACAGAAGATTGCAGAGCATTTTAATAGACTATTACAAAGAATGAGGAATTTTAACAAAGATAGAAGGGAGAAACTTCACTGAGTGGGCCAAGAACAAGAGATTCTTGATTTAACATGATAAGCAAACGAAAAGAGAGAAATTTAGATCCGGGAAGTACCACATGTAATGGTGTTGAAATCATATTGAGTGCAAACTCTGGAAAGGTAATTGGACATGTACTTGAAGAGAGTGGCTTTTTGCAGTTAACAGGATAAAAGCTGGAATGTACAATGAAATTGGGTACCTCTGAAAAGAAGCAGCACAGGCACAAGTTAGCATTTGACTTCTTCCTGCACAGTCGGATTCTGTAGTTTTACAAATGCTGTCTCATTGATCTCTACCTATATCTAGGTGATTTCTGATTATTTTTCGTATGTGACAGTATACTAGTTATGGTGTATTATTTTGATAGACAAGTAATTTGCAGGCATTCATTAATAATCTAAAGAATGTGTTAAGTTTCAGTACTAACTTGGCAGTTTGTGAATTTGTGTTTCATTTAACTTGATCAATGAGGCCTCATAGTCCCAAAATACAATACTAAAATGGTATTGCAGTTTTCTTGGTAATTTATTTTAATTACTATTAAAATCATGTGAATTTGAATTATACTTGTTAGAATTTGCTGGAATACCAGATGCAATCGTGTAAAATGTTTTATGTGAAATATCTGCCATCTTTTACAAGTACCAGATTCTTTACCTTTTACCTCCAGTTTCCCAGATATGCTGAGATCGTGCACCTGACGCTGCCAGATGGCACCAAACGCAGCGGACAGATCCTGGAAGTGAGTGGCTCGAAGGCAGTGGTTCAGGTATGATGAAGCATTCAAACTGTTAGCACCCAGGTGAATAAATAACAGAAGTTTAACATTGATCAGGGTGGCAAATTGTGCCACGGGATGTGCACAGCAGTTGAGTCAGCATTGGGAGAGAGGATCAGGTCTCTGGTGATTAAGTAAGGTTAAAGTCAAAGGTATAACTTCTTTGTTTCTAAACTGATTGTGCTGGAGTATTTGTGAATAACTTGTGGAATTTCTCACATTTGTTTCAGCAAGTTTCCTTGTTCATGTGTGAACTCTAGATTTTTGTTGGAATATTGATTCTCCCTATTTTGTGTGATTTCTCTGAGGCTCCCTTCTTTGCTTAAGCCATACACCTGGTCTGTTTGTTGTCAGTCGGAAGGCTGATAGCATCCACAAAGGTAATTTCTGTTCTGTCGTTCTGTGACATTTGACATGGGTTTGTTTGCTGTATGGGTGGGCAAGTAATCCATAGCCTAGTACTGAAAGTCCATGACTCAGATGCATGAGTCGAGTCTCCTTACCTGTCACGGCATTTTCAGAATTTGAACTCAATTTCTAGTGAAATCTGGAAATGAAAATCTGGTACTGGTAAAAGTGGTCATAAAACCGGTAGAATCCATGTCTGTTCAGAGAAAGAAATGTGACTCAAATGCCTTATAAGACACAACAGCAACAGAAAGGAGTTGGCTTTCAAAGTGATTTCTGAAGCCTTTTGTCAAGTCACTTAGAAGGCAAAACTACTGCTATCAGACATGTTCAACAGCAAGAACCATCTCTGATTCATGACAGCATATTGAGGTTGGAGTAAACACCAGCCTGGCCAGTAACACCCACATCCTGAGAGTGATTGTTTTTTTTTAAAATAAAGTGCTGATAAACCTGTATTAAATTTGCATTGGTTAATTCATTTTGTTTTTGGGACGTGGTTGTGATGGAAAATTATTTCTGAGTGTCAGTAAGGCATTGTTCTCAATAGTCACTCCACTACATTGGGCCTGTACCTCATATTGTGTGGTGACAGTGTAAATAAAGAGACCTTGGAGTGCAGGTTCATAGTTCCTTGAAAGTAGAGTCGCAGGTAGATAGCATAGAGAAGAAGGTGTTTGGTATGCTTTGCTTTATTGGTCAGAGCATTGAGTACAGGAGTTGGGAGATCATGTCGCGGCTGTACAGGATGTTGGTTAGGCCACTTCTGGAATATTATGTGCAGTCCTGGTCTCCTTCCTATTGGAAGGATGTTGTGAAACTTGAAAGGGTTCAGAAAAGATTTTTTTAGATTAGATTACTTACAGTGTGGAAACAGGCCCTTCGGCCCAACAAGTCCACACCGCCCCGCCGAAGCGCAACCCACCCATACCCCTACATGTACCCCTTACCTAACACCACGGGCAATTTGATGTGAATTTAGCATGGCCAATTCACCTGACCTGCACATCTTTGGACTGTGGGAGGAAACCGGAGCACCCGGAGGAAACCCACGCAGACACGGGGAGAATGTGCAAATTCCACACAGTCGGTCGCCTGAGGCGGGAATTGAACCCGGGTCTCTGGCGCTGTGAGGCAGCAGTGCTAACCACTGTGCCACCGTGCCGCCCAGTTTACAAGGATGTTGTCAGTGTTGGAAGATTTGAGCGAGAGGGAGAGGCTGAATAGGCTGGGGCAGTTTTCCCTGGAGCATTGGAGGCTGAGCGGTGACCTTATAGAAGTTTATAAAATCATGAGGGGCATGGATAGGATAAATAGACAAGGTCTTTTCCCTGGGGTGGGAGTGGAGGGTCAGAACTAGAGGCATAGGGTTAGAATGAGAGGGGAAAGACATAAAAGGGATGTATGGGACAATGTTTTCACGCAGAGAGTGGTGCGAGTATGGAATGAGCTGCAAGAGGCAGTGGTGGAGGCTGATACAATTACAGCATTTAAAAGGCATCTGGATGGGTAAATGAATAGGGTTTCGAGGGATATGGGCCACGTGCTGACAAATGGGACCAGATTAGCTTAGGATATCTGGTCAGCATGGACGAGTTAAACTGAAGGGTCTGTTTCCATGCTGTACATCTCTCTGACGCCATGACAGTGATTTGGATCAGGCTGTTCCGAAGTAGTGAAAATCTCTTGAACTCGAGCCACATAAGCAAAGGGGTGACCATAAGTTAAGCAATTGGGAGGAATCTTTAATTGCAGAAGTCGAAAACTGTAGGCACATTCGAGATTGTTTGACACTTCAAACAAATGCCTATCCTCTCTGATGTCAGAGAAAGAACAGTCAATAATCCTTCTGTTGAACAAACCCGAGGACTTAATATGTAGATGTTGTAAGAGGTCGTTCCACAATATGCCATGCCAGTGAGGGGAGTGAAATATGAACCTCATAAGAGTTGAAACACTCATGGAGTATTACACATATAAGTTTTTAACCTGCTTAACAGGTGTTCGAAGGAACCTCTGGTATTGATGCGAAGAAAACAAGCTGTGAGTTCACTGGAGACATTCTGCGCACCCCAGTGTCTGAAGATATGCTTGGTAAGTGTCCAGGATACCATGACCTCGAATGTCGAGTGCACTTAGAATGGTGGTTATCAAGTTGGAGTCTTGATTGACAAGCTGTTCTTGTATTGAATCAAACTGGAAGTGATTGAGAGTGGATGTAAGATAATGGATGAGGTCGAAATGCAGATGTAGTGCTGCACAGTGCCAGTAATCTGCATCCAGTGCCTGTTCTCCCCCTGTTGTGCACTTTGTGCTGATTGCACTCCTGGTGAATTATTGCGAAGAATGAGAGTAATTTAATGTTGGGAAATCATCTGTAAATCCCAATGACGCGTTGTTTTTCTTCATTCTGTTTGAAAAATGAATGACTTATTATGTCTGAAAGGACTTGGAGACTGACCATGAAGGCATTTAAGAATTAACAATAACTACAAAAGCACAAGATAATTTACTTTGAACTGAAAGTTAGCTTTTAAAATTGATTTTTTTTTTTCTTATCAGGTGCAAAATGTTAAAACTTTTCTGTGTTGATGACTCAGATATTTCCAAGAATTCACTAATTCAAATTTCATTTCAGTATGATTTGGCTCAAAAAGAGTGTATGATTTCAGTTTTCTTTGCTCCTCTATTTTTAATTGCAATTGCCTGAGCCAGTTTCCGAAGTTTGTGTGTTGAGGTTCACTGCTCAGCGGGAATCTAATGTAATCTATTGAAGCTATTTTGAATGAAAGCTCTTTCTGAATTAGTAGGTTGACTGGATTCAAACGCACATTTTAGACAAAATGAGCAGAGTGTAATATGGTGCATCTTCAACCTAATATTTTCTATTTTGCTGGATTGTGGTCTGTTGTGTTTTAACAACATGAATCAAATCTGAGTTCCTCTCTGTATCTGGTATTGCGGTGGGAAAATGTCTTGTTGAACAGTCATTCAACTAATTTAAAAAAAATGTTCAAACCTTGAGTTTAAAATGTCACTTTTCTATTTATTTCAGGTCGTGTGTTCAATGGATCTGGAAAGCCAATTGACAGAGGTCCCACTGTGCTTGCTGAGGACTACTTGGACATTATGGGTATGAGAATACATTTATTCCTATAAATAATGTAATGAGATTTAAAACTAATTGTCCAAAGTTATTCCTGCCAAATCCCTGAATACTGTGATCGAGACTCAGGTGTGATTGAATTGTCATCTTCTGGGACTTAGGTTTTGTGAATATTGTTCTTCCATGAGTTAGTCAGTTAGTGCTGAACATAGTACATTGCATGGTGCATCACAATGCAATCTCATGACGACCATTGACATTCACATAGATGCTTGCACAGCCCAGTAGATAATGATCAAAAGTGGCAACTCTGCTCAGTTATCTCCTCTGAAACCCAAGGGCAATAACTATGTTTTGTGGTGGAAAAAATATTTACTACTAAACTTTATGCAAGCTGTGGAACAACATGAGCATGATGATGTAAACTTTGTTTCAAACCTTCCAAGTCAAGTTTCTACTCTAAATGTCGCTTGGCTTTGAGGGAAAATATTTAAACGAAAACTTGAGTCTAATGCACAGAGTACAGGGCGAACCTGTATCCGTGGATTCGTTTTACACAGTTTCAGTTAACCACGGTTTACTGCAGCCTGAACATATTATAAGGAACCTTCTGGAACCAGGGACTGGGGGCTGATGGGAAGCTAAATTTCCCAATTAAATGAATGGGTTTGTTCCTATGCATGATTTCGGGCTTCTGCGGTAGGTCTTGGAACGTATCCCCTGCGGGTACAGGGGAACTACTATACTGTAATATCATGCTGTCATGTTTTGATGGACATATTAAACAAAGATTATCTGATCCTGAGGTGAGTATTGAGATCCCATGCCATGATTCAAGTAACAACAGCAAGTTCTTTCTGTGGTCTAATCAACTTTTTTTCCTTAACTAACATCACTAAATAGAGACTAATACTTCTCTTGATTGACGGTTAGTGTGCACTGATTGATTATTTTCTTTGCTGATGTGATTCATGGAAGAAACTGCTGAACATTTGATACATGACAACAAACTTCCAGATTTTGACCATTTTTTAACAAGCAAGCATTCACTCAGATTTTGCAGCAAGTAATGATGCGTTTATTGCACAGGCATTGATATGTTTCCTATTTACAATGGCAGGGAAGAAGCACTTGCTGACCTTGTCATCTCTGAAACCTGCTCCATACTTCACTTTCCCTCATAAAATGACAGTTCACTCTCTGCCAAGTTAAGTTGTTGCACTGAGTTAGACCAAGAACTTAAACAGGCAATTTTTATTTAATATTAGGATTGATATTCCTGAAATCGGCTAAACTGTTTGAACTTGAATTTAGTCAGGTTCATTGCTATGGATCACAAAATTGTTCTCCATAATTTATTTTTGTTTTTCTTTCCTGACTCTCTTTTCTCTCCTAGTAGAATCTCTTTTGTTACCTTTTCATCTCTGTTTGTTTGACTCTAGTTTTCCCCTCTGTTATTTCTTTGTTTTGTTCTACTCAAATCTTATCAAAGTATGCTATTTGCCCCATTGTTTATTCAAATCCCAGATTCCCTGATGCTTTTGCTGTGTAATAACTTGTTTTTCCTTCCAGTTTGTTGAAGGGCACAGCATTTGAGTGTTGAGGAAATGAGACTTAACTGAGGGCATGATTACCAAATGTTACACTTAACTAACAAGATCTCCTGACATCTTTATGGCTGGTTACAAATAGTTTTTTTTAAATTGTATTTCTTCATGATTGGGATTTCTCAGGTCAGCCTATAAATCCTCAATGTCGTATTTATCCTGAGGAGATGATTCAGACTGGAATATCTGCAATTGATGGCATGAATAGTATTGCACGAGGACAGAAAATACCCATTTTCTCAGCAGCTGGTTTACCACACAATGAGGTTAGTGACAGAGTCTATTTATCTCTCTAAAAACAATCAGATGAGGCATTCCTCAGACTGCAGCTTTATAGATATGAGAAGCTGTCTCCTGTGCCACACAATGGTCCACAGATTGTTTTGAGTTGAAACCACAGCTGAGTGGAGCATTTTACCTTCTCAAATGACGTCTGTAAGAAATGTGAGTTCTATTTGGTGTTAGGCAAGCAAAGACCAACGAGAGCAATGGCAAGGGATAGGAGTGCAGTCTATCACTCTGATTTATAGTTGAAGGAGGACATGTGCGGACCTTTAAAAAAAGAACAATTTGTGTGAAACGAATGTTTCCTATTTGGAGCAGCTCTGCAGTTGTAATTTGTGACCAGATGTACCTAAGTACATTGTAAAGGAGACAGTGTATCCGTAGCTCGAAAAGCTTGTTAGGCATGAGCTGACATTTTGTGGTATGTTGAACATTTGGACTGCAGACTGTTATTTTAAAAATAACATGTAAGCTTAGTGAGGATAGTTCATATAAATGGCACAAAATAGACATCATCAAAATACTAGGTAAGCTGAATCTTATTTTGTGGTAACAACAACATGATCAATCTTGGTGATCCTGACACATCCTCTTTGTATAGATTGCTGCCCAGATTTGTCGTCAAGCTGGTCTCGTAAGAAAAAGCAAAGATGTTATGGATTATAGTGAAGAGAACTTTGCCATTGTCTTTGCTGCAATGGGTGTAAGTATTCAATGACTTCTCAACTTTGCCAAAACAATCCAAATTGTGTCCTTTGACAAGTTGAACACTGCTCAAACTCTTTGGTCTGTTCAGTTTCTCATTGTTCAAATTACCTTGATAACATTTATTGACTGAGGGAAAAAGGCATACAGTCCAGAAAATTGCTACATGCTACAGAAGCAGAGGGAGTTGGAATGGCTTCTGTATTTTCATATTGTTGTGACTGTCGTTGATCTGCATATATTCCAGTCACATAGGTCTGCCATGTGTTTTGTGAACTGCAGCAGACCTAACTGAGGTAGCAGTGACAGAACCTCCACACAGTTGCTGGGAAGTATTCTGGGAAATATGTGAGTTCAAGATGATGTACCGAAGGTTGAATTTGGTGGAGATGTTGAAAATATAGTTTCTGTTTTGGGCCCACTGAAGTTGGTGAGGCAAATAGCCTCCTCACATCCCATAGTTTTATTCTGAGTAGTTAGTCACCATGTTGATGATGCCCTCCATGGCTACTTTATCTATTTGGAGTACCTATATATTGTGAGAATAGAGGAAGACCCAAAATTGAGAGGCTAGGATGCAATAAACAGGTAGACAAGTATGGTTCAACATTAGTGCCTTTTCTTCAAATCAGTTCTTTTTAAGTCAGACTAGAAAGTCTGCAGCACAGTAGCTCAGTGGATAGCAGCACTGCCTCGCAGTGCTCGGGATCCCAAGTTTGATTCCACTCTCGAGTGACTGTCTGTGTTCTCCCTCTGTCTGCGTGGGTTTCCTCTGGGTGCTCTGGTTTTCTCCCGCAATGCAAAGATGTGCAGGTTAGGTGGATTAGCCATGCTAAATTGACAATAGCGTCCAGTGATGCGGAGGTTAGGTGGATTAGCCATGGGAAATGCGGGGCATTTGGGGATCGGGTTTGGGCTGATGGGTTTGGGTGAGATGCTCTTTGGAGGGTAAACTGATGGGCCAAATGGCCTGCTTCCGCATTGCAGGGATTCCATAATTTGATTCTTTGAAAGCCCACTTTTTTGATTCCCGCACAATTATGGCTAAATATTCCAAGAGGTGAACCATGAGAAATTAATTAATTCAACATTTTGAGAGGACTGAGTGAATTGAAAGTCACAACAAAATTCTGTTCCTTCAAGGTAAACATGGAGACTGCCAGATTCTTCAAGTCAGACTTTGAGGAGAATGGGTCAATGGACAATGTGTGTCTGTTCCTGAATCTAGCCAATGATCCAACGTAAGTCATTTTCTTCCACTGTATTCTCATTTACAAGTAAATTTATGTCAGCATTACACTGACTTGAGTGTGTTGGAGTGGAGAGTATGGTGTTCGTGAAGGCCTTATGATGCATTCCATAATGTTGGGAAGATATGATCAGTTTGAGCTGACGCTTGTGCAGAGAGTTGAATGCTGTTTATGCATTTAATTTGAACTCCAGAACTGCACTCCACTACTTAGTCACAAACATACTCTGACTTTTCACAGACAACTAGGTTCATCCAGCCAGTCCTCCTCCAATGATTTTGTCCTGGTCTAAGTTTTCTCAGTTGCATCAAGCACATACTGCATGACAGCTTTTCAACCCTTTTTCTGAGCATTCACTGAAGTATTCATGTTCACAGACTTCTTCCAGTCCCTTCATGGCTTCTTCCAACATCACCCCATTTTGTTAGCCCCTCATGATGTTTCCTGATTCCAACACACTTGGTTGGCATCCAGTTCCTGAGTTCTTAGAGCACAGCAAAATCCAACAGTCCTTGACATTTTAATGAATCCCCTGTCCAAAATTTCTGCAGTTCAGTGTGTTCACAGCAGCAAAGCAACTGGCAAACTCCTAACATGTCGTTGCTCTCTCTCTCTTGCTTCTATCACCGCCACCTCCACCCACCGCTACTCCCTGTAACTTTAGAACTCCTCATCAGTGACCCTCTGAATTGTCCTTGTGCAGAATTAAATGCAGCCACTCTGAGCACAATAAATGCTAACAAAAAGAAGAGTTCATCACAATTTTAAAAATGTTGAGTTAGGTTCACTTTTAGAAAATAGAGAATTCAAGTTATTTATTCATGATTAGTTGACTCCGGAATCAGTTTCATACATTTCTACAGACTAAAAAGATTGTCAAGTTGGAGCTCATTTCTGAAAGATAATGCATATTTTTATTTCTGGAAGCTTTGTTATTTCTACACTAAATGTTGACTTATCTCTCACAGCATTGAGCGTATTATCACTCCTCGCCTTGCACTGACGACAGCTGAGTTCCTTGCGTACCAGTGTGAAAAGCATGTGTTGGTTATTCTCACCGATATGAGCTCATATGCAGAGGCACTCAGAGAGGTAAATTCAGACAAAAAAACTGAAATAAACTTTCAAAAATATTGTTCAGCTAATCAATTGAACAGCCTTGTTAAACATTCCATATTAGATATGTGCATAGAATGTATTTGTCTGTGGGTTTTTTCTACTCTGAAATGTATTGCTGTATTTCCAGCCAAAGTAGCTTCGAGCACTGTATTGAAACAGTTCTTTTAGGTAATTGATGAAGGTTTTTGAGGCATTCAGTTTTACACAGAGGGAGATAATGCAGTCCTAGAATTTTCCATGTATTGTTTTGTTTCTTGCATGTGCTTAAGTTGTTTCTGCAGTATTGTGCACGGCTACATCTGCTGACATCGTGGGGTGTTCACAGTAGCAGCAAAATCTCTGAAGGAAATTTATAAAAAGAGTTAATGAACAGAAAATCTTTTAAATATGGAGAGAAATTTCAAGGTTGGATTTTTAAGAATTGCTGACAGACCTGTCACATTTCTCCTCTTTTCTGCAATTTCCTACAATATATTTCTGACAAGTCAGTTGATCATCATATACCCACCACAATTGCCCACTGTATCAGTATGTAAACAAGCTGACAATATTTTGTCGAATTGTTCAATCATGCTAGGTCTCAGCAGCTCGAGAGGAAGTGCCCGGTCGTCGTGGTTTCCCTGGATATATGTATACCGATTTGGCCACCATTTATGAGAGAGCTGGGCGTGTGGAGGGCAGGAATGGTTCCATCACACAGATCCCCATCCTAACCATGCCTAATGATGGTAAGCATTATCTCAGTGAGGATAAATACTCTTCAATAAAAATTTGCTGTGGGTGTCACTTCAAATGTTTGCTGGTCCTTAGGTAGCCTGAAAGTTCCTCCAAACGGAAGAGAATAAACAAATCAAACGAGGTAAATTGTTAACAATCGACCAAATAACAAAGTTAGGTGCAATGTTTTCACCGACATGATAATTGAATTATGAAGCAAGGCCTTCTCCTGGATAAGTAGTTTCATTCATTCGACATTATCTGAAATTTTCTGGAAGTCTTTAAAAATGTTCCAGGAGACTGTTTGTAATCTTTTTATAATGTATCCTCATGAACTTGTGCCCCAACTAAGTTATGGCTAGGTGTTATATTATCACATTAGGTATGAAATGAAACATTCCAAGATATGTTTCAGGACCAAGAAAAATATGATACCAAGACACAATAAGAAATTCAAGGATGTCTTGAAGGAGGCAAGCAAGGTATTGGGACAGAACTCTGAAGCTTGGAGCCAAGGCATCTGAAAATTCCTCATGGTGGAGCAGTTATGATTGAGAATACATAAGAGGCCAGATTACTTCAGTGCATATCTCTCCAAATGGTTATTATTTTTATACCATTGATAGAGTTTCTCCCAGTACTGCTGTTTACGCTCATACTAATAGTGAAATTGCGCTTTCCAAAGCAGACTGAGTCTCATGTTTCAAATTCTGAGGAATGATGCATGTATTTTTGTAATCATATGTCCAGGATTAAGTATGACATAATGTACTTTTATAAAAATGCGAATAATAAGGTACAGCACAGGTGATGTGTTTCCCATCTGACCAAGAAAGGGGTAATAATGAAACTGCCTGTTGCTTTAAAACTGTATCCTGCTCCAGTAGTTGAGAAAATCTAATCACCAGGCTTCAAGAAGGCAAACCATGCAAAAAAAAAGTGCAAATTGGATCCGTCTTGACTCCCAGTCTGTAACAGTTTGTGCCCTCTCGTAGACTGCTGCGTTTTTCCTGACAATATGTAGTCGTGGAGGTGTTGGCTTTTGTTATGATCTTCATATGAGACATGACAGACTGGAGTATGAAACCTGAATTGATGCAACATTTGTTTGAACTGTGGAGGGCAGTTACTGAACACAGAGTCTTCAAATGTGTTGTCAAGACACAAATAAAACATTTATTTGACAAGAAACACATGTATTTCACCAGGCCAAATTGTTGGAAAAGTTTTAGTCTCCATATTCTTTTATCCGTCTCAGCAATATCCGCGCAAGCACCAATCTCGTCACTCAGGCTTCTCAGTAAGACTGGCACGATTACAACTGTTTTACTTCTGGCGAACTTGTGTGTATGTATTCAATATTGAGCAAGCATTCTCTCCCTGAGGCACTCAAAAGAAACTTAATTAAGTTTTGTGCAAGACGTTTCATCGGAGAGATGAACTCCCTTGCTTTCATGTTCTGGTACAGAACTGAGTGTAGCCGTCGAGTAACGCGAGGGCAAAGTGTGCTCTGGCTGCTAGAGTTTACAGATGTCTGACTTCTGAGCGCAAAACAGTGTTCACAAATAGAACAATTATTACAGTTTATAAACTTTGATAATTGCTCAAGTTTAAACAGAGGATTCCAATTATAAATTTGGTATAAGTTGGTTCCATAGTCAATTTGATGCATTTCTGCAGAGTAAAAAGATTACCAAATCGGAGATAATTTCTGAAAGATGGACTGACTTACTGATTTGTGGATTTTTGTGTGCCCTTGTGTCCCTGGGTCCCTGTCATGAGGTGATAGCATTGTCTCTTTTGTCTCCACCTTTTCTTAAATGCACTAACTCCCATCTTTTGAGCAAGTTTTTGTGAAGATTTGTAGCTCAGGTTGAGGTTCTGGATACAGGTTTGCTCGCTGAGCAGGAAGGTTTTCAGACATTTCATAACATGACATGTCTTCAATGAGCCTCCGGATGAAGCACTGGTGGTGAAGCCCGCTTTCTATTTGTGTGTTTGGGTTTCCTTGGGTTGGTGATGTCATTTCCGGTGGTGACATCATTTCCTATGGTGATGCCATTTCCTGTTCTTTTTCTCAGGAGGTAGCAAATGTGTTTATTGATGGAACTCTGGTTGGAATGCCATGTTTCGAGGAATTCACATGCGTGTCTCTGTTTGGCTTGTCTTAGGATCGATGTGTAATCCGATTTCTCAGCAACAAACCCCACCAAGCAGACAAAACACGTCCAGAAACCCTAGCCCCTCTCCCCTACATCCAAGACATCTTGGAAATTACTGCCAGCCTACTCAGACCTCTTGGCCTCATGGTAGACAATAGACAATAGGTGCAGGAGTAGGCCATTCTGCCCTTCGAGCCTGCACCACCATTCAATATGATCATGGCTGATCATCCTAAATCAGGATCCTGTTCCTGCCTTATCTCTATAACCATTGACTCCACAATCCTTGAGAGCTCTATCCAACTCTTTTTTTTAAATGAATCCAGAGACTGGGCCTCCACTGCCCTCTGGGGCAGAGCATTCCACACAGCCACCACTCTCTGGGTGAAGAAGTTTCTCCGTGAACCTACGCTGCACTCCCTCAATAGCCAGAATGTCTTTCCTCAAATTTGGAGACCAGAACTGCACACAGTACTCCAGGTGTAGTCTCACCAGGGCCCTGTTCAGCTGCAGAAGAACCTCTTTGCTTCTATACTCAATCCCTCTTGTTATGAAGGCCAGCATGCTATTAGCCTTCTTCACGACCTGCTGTACCTGCATGCTTACCTTCATTGACTGGTGTACAAGAACACCCAGATCTCTCTGTATTGCCCCTTTACCTAGATTGATTCCATTTAGGTAGTAATCTGCCTTCCTGTTCTTGCTACCAAAGTGGATAACCATACATTAAACTGCATCTGCTATGCATCTGACCCCTCACTTGACTTGTCCAGGTCACCCTGTAATCTCCTAACATCCTCATCACATTTCACCCTGCCACCCAGCTTAGTATCATCAGCAAATTTGCTAATGTTATTACTAATACCTTCTTCTATATCATTAACATATATTGTAAAAAGCTGCAGTCCCAGTACTGATGCCTCCGGTACCCCTCTGGTCACTGCCTGCCATTCCAAAATGGAGCGTTTATCACTACTCTTTGTTTCCTATCAGCCAACCAACTTTCAATCCAAGTTAGTACTTTGCCCCCAATATCATGCACCCTAATTTTGCTCACTAAACCCACCAATACACTAAAACAGCAGCTAATGAACTTGAAAGACCCTAAACAGACAACAAGCAAAGCTAATGTCATTTACAAAATGCCTTGCAAAAATTGTAACAAACACTGCATCGGACAAATGGGCAGAAAACTAGCCACCAGGATACATGAACATAAACTAGCCACAAAAAGACATGTGCACTCTCACTAGTGTCGTTACATACGGATGGAAAAGGACACCACTTCGACTGGGACAACAGATCCATCCAAGGACAAGCCAAACAGAGACACGCATGAGAATTCCTAGAAGCATGGCTTTCCAATCAGAACTCTATCAACAAACACATTTGACTTGGATCCCATTTGCCACTCCCGAGAGAAAGAGCAGGAAATGACATCATCGTAGGAACTGATGTCACCACAGGAAATGACATCACCAACCCAAGGAAACTCAAACACACAAATCGAAAGTGGGCGACGCCACCAGTGCTTCATCCGGAGGCTCACTGCAGGTATTACCTAGTATGGTGATGAAATGTCTGAAAATGAACCTTCTTGCTCGGCGAGCAAACCTACAGTCAGAATCCCATCTTTTCAATTCAAAGTTTTCTAAAACCTCATCAAACATCCAATAACAGATGTGCTTGAGACTTCCTGGTACCAAGCTACAAAATCAAGTTCTTAAAAATGAAACAAAAGTCGAGTTTTGCCTTGTCTTTACACAAAATATCAACTAAACTCTGAGTTCTATCTTATTTTAGACTTAATCTTTTTTCTTGGTGTTGTCTGTGCTGAATGCAGATATCACTCATCCCATCCCTGACTTAACTGGCTACATCACTGAAGGACAGATCTATGTTGATCGACAGTTGCACAATCGGCAGGTAAATCTTTGCAGATTGCTCTTTTACTTCTGCATCTTAATAGTGGATAAGCACCTGATGCAGCATTCCTATTAAAACTAAAAATATTGTGCGCTGGTTGAAGTACTGCTTCCAAAGATCTTGCCAAACTATCATCATGAGTGAGTGACAAAGTAAAAACAGCAAAAAAAAAACTGACCATCAACCTAATTTACAGCATTATATGCATGAAATTTTAGCTTTCTCAATTTACTTGTGCTTTTTGAAAAGAAAAAAGCTTTTGGTGTGAGAATTCCCATCACTGTTATTTGATTCCTCATTTTATTTTGTGCTGCTGCCCCACAGATATACCCTCCAATTAATGTGCTACCTTCACTGTCAAGATTGATGAAGTCAGCGATAGGAGAGGGTATGACACGCAAGGATCATGCAGATGTCTCTAACCAGCTGGTGAGAAACACAGGAACTGAAGGAGTCATTCAGCCCCTCAAACCTGTTTTACCATTTAATTCCTTTATGGTTGATTTATCTTTCAGTTTGTGTTTGCTTGCCTTGGATCTGTAGTCATTAATAGAACTGCCAAAAAACAAATGTTCAAAGTTTCAACTTAACTGATTCAGCTTAATTTTTAGCTGATGTAGTCGTCACAGTTTTTTAAGAGGACAGAGTGCCAGATTGTGACTGCCTTTTTCAGAAAGAAGTTCTTCCAGACGTAATTACTGAATGGCCTCGCTCTTTTTCCTCACTTTTGCAAGAAGGGAAACCAGAACATTTGATGTTATTCGAGGGAGTGTGCTTTCAAGTCATTCGTTCTCTGGCAGCTGAATCCTTAGCATCAGTGAGGTTGAGGTGGGGACATGATTATTGGTGTTAATGTGGATATGGGGTATGAAGCTCAACTCTGCGCCACACACAAACTTGCGCTGAGGCAAGCTGAGGCAACATTCAGGCAAAGAAATTAAGTTAACAAGTGTTGTGTAGAACTTAAAGTTGTCAAGCTTAAAAGGCATGATGCCCAAAATCCTCCAAGTCTTCTGATGACGTCCTTACTTGTGTTTATATTTCTTCAGTACGCATGCTATGCTATAGGTAAGGATGTCCAGGCTATGAAAGCTGTGGTTGGAGAGGAAGCTTTGACTGCTGATGACTTGCTGTTCCTGGAATTCCTGCAGAAATTTGAAAAGAATTTCATTGCTCAGGGTAAGGCTTCTCTCAATACGTGAGAATTCTAATGACTGTTCTTCATGTCAAAGTTGGAAACATCTGTTGCATTGCCCTCTTTACAAAACATGATGTCAGATGACCGCTGTAGATTTACAATAGATCGTCAATAAGCTTGGTATCTTTGGTATTTAAAATCTCTTGCCTCAACTGTTAGTTCATGTAGCTGTTAAATTGAAGGTAACATTGAATGTTGCACATTGTTTAATCTCTTTCCATGTGAAAATAGCCCTGTCAGTGGAGAACAGTGCTTTCTGGCATGGCCTCTTATGACAGATGAATCATTGACATCTGGCCTACATAGCTATGATTTGTAAAATCCAAGAAATCCTGGAAACACAAGGATAGATCATGTATATGTGCAAATAATTGCATGTTATTTTGATTGTTTTAAAAATTTTACCTATGTATCCCAAGTTTTGGAAAATCTTGTTTACTCACAAAGGAATCTTTAGCTTTCTGACTTTATTCCTTTAGGAGCTTATGAAAACCGCACTGTATATGAGACCCTGGACATCGGCTGGCAGTTGTTGCGAATCTTCCCCAAGGAGATGCTAAAACGAATCCCACAGAGCATCCTGGCAGAGTTCTATCCAAGAGACTCTGGTGCAAAGCATTAACTTTCAGTGCAGCATTCATGTATTCTTTATTTTGTCACGTGACCTATTCATTTCCTGTGGTGTTTTAACTCTTGAAAATTCTGGTATTTGAACAAAGCAAGCATTTGTGATTTTGCTTGTGATTATTTTGAGATCTTTCATCCTGAGTTGGATTTGGAGCATCTGTTTTATCAGATCTGCTGGTAATGCTGGCCTCTGAGCAAGATTGTCTTGGTCACAACCGTGGGTTTGTGAATATTTCAGAGAGGCTCACGAATGAATGGTTGATTTGTTGCCATTGTGTTTTCAAGTATGGTAAAGGTGCTGAGCTGGTTGTCTACCTGTCATCGGCAACTCATGACTATTAATTGATAATTCATATGTGTCTTCCACTTAGTAATGTGTTGATTAAAGATCCCAGTTGATGATAATATTCAGTAAACAACAGAAGCAATTAAAACATGTTATTTTGCAACATCACATTCTCACATGAAAAGTTTGATTTCTTTGCAATGGTGCAAAGACTTGCTGTCATGTAAGTGTATCTTATAGCACAGAAGAAGCAGCTGCTGAATTCGTACAGGAGGTCTTTTGGAAATTGATCTATTTTTCTGAATTTGAATCGAACAAGATTTGTGGAATGCTTCATCTGCTGCACTTCTTAAACACAACTGATAGTTGCTGTAGTGTACCTGCTACAATTATTGTGGAGTGTTAGCATTGGCAGTTAGTATTTTTGTATTTTGCCCGAAGTCTGACTCCAGAAGTCACTTGTCAGCACTTAGAATTTGCATTTTTGTGCAATCCCTTTAAACTTCTGGTGGTTTACACATTTGATTATCTCTGTTGAAGAACATGTATTTGTAACATATTCGGCAACTTCAGGCGATCTGGCAATTTTATTCCATCTTTTCTTTGTCTGGATCTGATCCAACGTTCTCCTGTGTTTGGACTTGGATGGAGATCGATCAAGGTACTTGGGGTACAATGTGGTCTTTACCAATATATGTAACTGTATGTGTTGGTAAATAGCTTGGAAAATACAGGCTTTTTGTATTGCATTCTGCATGAAACTGGAAGCACTTTTTTTATTTGAGTGTGCAATGTTAGGAAAGTAGCCTTTCCATGCTGTCTTGGTCAATGACTTCTCTCTTCAATTGAGTTTTCTCTTTCGATCATACTGCTCATACTTGTGGACTTGCTCTCCTTTGAGTTATAGCCCTTGTGAGTACATCAGAGGTTAATTCTGGTTGTGTCTAACTCTGTCTTAAGCAAATGTTTTGCTTGTATTTATTCTGCATTGATTTTGATGAGATGTACACATTGTTTAGTTGTTCAGTGTTATTTGTAAGTTTACTTTTGGTAATTTGTGTTATATTCTATGCATTCCATAAATTCGGACATGTGTATGAAGATCATTTGGTTTGAAATTCAAAGTACTAAAACAACTTAAATGTCAGCCATAAATAAATAAATAAATAAATGTTAATAGAACAATAACCAGTGTTAACTTGGTGAATTTTTTTGGCACCCGCATTTTTGAGGTTTTGAAAGCACAAGTCATTTAATGCAAAGCAGCCTTTAATGTTTGAGAAAATCAGCATATTTTACTGAATAAACAGTGTCTGAACAGGTGAGATTTCTGAAAGTAATGATTACTTTGAGTGACTGTTTCAAGGTTTAGAATCCCTCTATGATACCCTAGTCCACTCTTCCTTCACTGCTTACACTTTCTCTCCAACCCCACCCATGGCATCTAACTGTGCACTCACAGAAGTTGTAAAACTTCCCATTCTCCACTGTCATCGTCACTGTCCTTCGGCTTTAAAAACACTTTGCAAATTAAGCAGTGGTTTACTTGTACTTCATTCAATCTCATTTATTATATGCATTCTCCTTTACATTGGCAATGCCAAACGCAGATGAGGTGAGCTTTGCAGGCCACCTCTGCTCTCTCCAGAGGACTGACTTCCAGCCATTTCACTAACTAGTTTGTAGCAGGCTCAGAACAATGTTCCAATGAAGCACAACACATACTTGAGGAGCAACAACTCATTTTCAACTTAAGCACTTGACAGACTCTTAGACTGTGTATTGAAATTCACAATTTCAGAGCTTGAACTCGTGACATTAGATTAGATTACATTACATTACAGCATGGAAACAGGCCCTCCGGCCCAACAAGTCCACACCGCCCCGCCGAAGCGCAACCCACCCATGCCCCTACATTTACCCCTTACCTAACACTACGGGCAATTTAACATGGCCAATTCACCTGACCTGCACATCTTTTGGACTGTGGGAGGAAACCAGAGCATCCGGAGGAAACCCACGCAGACACGGGGAGAACGTGCAAACTCCACACAGTCAGTCGCCTGAGGCGGGAATTGAACCCGGGTCTCAGGCGCTGTGAGGCAGCAGTGCTAACCACTGTGCCACCATGCCGCCCATAAACATCTTCCAGTTTTCTTACATTCTTCTCCCTGTATTGTTGCTGTGTCTCGTTGACTTGGCTGTGAGCTGGAAGAACTAATTTCACCCTTGCGTATACTCTTTTTACATATACATTGCTCTTTCACCCCAATTAGCAAACCCTTTGCGTTTTGCAGTAAACCTTCACACCATCTGTTCCCTTTGCTTCTCCTCCACTTCTGTTAGTGTATTAAAACACCATTTTGCAACCCTTTTCAGTTCTTAAGAAGGCATATCAGACTCTTGAACACTAATTCTTGCTTTTGTTTCATAAATGAAGTGGATACAGATGCTGCTAGACCTGTTGAGTTTCTCTTGCATTTTCTGTTTTATATTCAACATTTGCCTCCTAAAGCCAAAGCAGATTATTTTTTCTTTCCTGGAAATAGAGATTTTTCCTTACCCTGTATTGCACGTATCATTTTAGGGATCTGTTCATTTACAAGTCGACCAATTTTATTTTTGTCAAGAGTGTGGTACTAGAAAAGCACAGCAGGTCAGGCAGCCTCTGAGGAGCAGGAAAATCAACGTTTCGGGCAAAAGCTCTTCATCATGCTCTCAACTCTAATCTCCAGCACCTGAAGTCCTCACTTTTGCCTAGCCAACTTTATTTTTAGTTAACAAATTGCAGCAGCCGCCACTGGAACATCACAACTGAATCTTGTGATGAATTGACTTTGAAGCCAATCCCACCATTTAATAGTTTCAGCAATAGATGACGTATTTTCAGCAGAAATGAAATGGATGTAGTAAAGCATAGTCAAATATTTGCTTTGTACTGAACATGACAATTTCTGGGAAAAGAGACATGCTGTCAAAACTTTTCGCTTTGTACGTACCAGGATAGAACAGCAAAGAGGACCAAATTGCAACAAAGGAGCAAGAATTTAAATTGCTTGAGAAGAGTGGTGATTGATTAGAAAGTGGACTCGGTGAGAGACAGTCACGGAGAAGGCAATAATGTCCTGAGTTTTTGTTTAAGTTGAAACTGTGCAATCCCGGTCAACGTATTCGCATGGGGATCATTATTTGTGTTTATTTATTTGAAATTTGGTACTGCAATTCCATCCTGATGAGTCAAGAGTAAAGGCATCAAAGTGTCGCTTTTTATAGCAATTGACCATAATTTTACCTGTTACATTTAATGCAGATTACAGGTCGGTCATGTGCTTGCCGGACTATGCTTGAATACGAAAGAAAAAAACTGAAGAATTCTAAACTCATGAAGCCGAATAATGTCAGTGATACTGAAAAATGTCACCCAGCACATTCAGGAGATGATAATCATCAACAACATTTATTTTGTGCTAATTGAGCATGTTGGAATTCTGCAGGAAAGTAATTCCAGTACTCAATGATTTTCATACACCAAAGTAATACCAATGATACAAATATCACATGATTACAACTTGAAACAAATCATGAAAAAGGTCACTTGTCGGGGAGGAAGTTGTAATTTCTAACTAGAGATTTTTCACATCTGTGTTTGTGACCCTTTCAACATAAGCAAATTGATTATTAGTTACATTCATGTGCATCAAGACCATTTTTAGGAACATGTTCAACTTTGACAGAAGCACAACGGCACCAAACATTCACATGAAGGCCACATAGTACAAGAATCAATTTGTTGAAAGGAGACAAATTAATCTTTCCATGATAATCCATAAAATTCTCATGTAAGGCACTAGTATCTCAAGCATCTTTTACCTGCAGAAAAGCTTAATGAAGCTTCTGACTCATGCATAATTGCCCCTTGGAAAAGAAGTTATGTCAGGAGGTCAAGTTTTAAGTGCTTACAGATGATGAACAGTATAGAAACAAGTTATACAGCCTTCGTTAAATCTTGTCATCTGGACGGTGCACTCTAGCCCTCCTTGACATTTTATTTAATCCTTCAGGACTGAAAGTAGCTTGAAAGAAATGTGATTTTATATTTTATGTAATTAAACAATGACACAACCAAACTTTTTCAAATACAACAAAATGTTTGATAATCCACTCTTTATCAACAGTCATTTTAATTTAGACAATTGTTTTGGATACTCACTGTGCTGAAAACTGCCAACATGAATTTCACTTTGGAAACTAAAGAATTAGTGTTGAAATGAGACACAGGTCACAAGCCATTGTTCCCACTGAAGATTGTTTTGCTTTTGTAACTGTATGAGAATGTGAGCTGTGCTTCAGAGTTCTACCATAAGGATTTGGAAGAAATTTTATGACGTATATGGCACAGTTCCAAGTCTCAAATATGATTCTAACTTTGTATTGTTCTGCAAGACTGAAAATAATCATAATTTTGGCACCTGATTTGTAAGAATGACATCATACTTCAAATGGAACAACGTGAAGGTTCATTTTGCATAAGGACAACATGATGATGGAAGCTTGAAGTCAGAGTGAGATGAAAACCTGTCATTTCCCCGATATACTATGCAAATTAAAATTAATTTATTCGGCTTTCGTAAAGATTGTGTTCAAACACAACTTGAAGATGTAGTTGTTAAACTCAAGTCCATTTCATGTTTACTTACCTATCTCACAAAAGAAGAAAAGCTTGCATTTTTTCAGGACTTTTTGTGACCTCAATGTTTTCTGAAGTACTTTGCAGGCAGCTTTCACAAAAAGCAATTGGATCATGATCAGATGTCCTGAGCTATTTTGATCACTTCCCCAGACTTCAACCTGGCGACAAAGGAATGTATCAGCTCCTCCGAAGTTTTACATGAAATGGCAATCCCTCAGTGCAACACCATGGAGTCAGCCTTGAGATTTGTGCTGTCTTTTCTCGAGTGGTGATTGAGCACACAGAATTCAAATTTTGAAGTGAGAGTACCATCAACTGAGGCCTTTTGTGTGTCACCATTTCTTGTTATGCCAACCTCTTACTGTAGTTTTCTAACTGCTTGGGGGACATTTTTCCTGCCTGTTCTTCTCTACTGAATAGTCGAGACTTTTTTAGAAAAAAGCATGATTTTGGCAGTAGATCAACTTGTGTAAATGCTTGCCAATTTCCTTATGCAGGCTCACATGTTAGCTCTTTCTGTTTGGTCGTTGTTGGGTTTCCTTACAGAGCCAGTTAATGTGTGTATGTGTCTATATGGAGTGGTAGTGACTGGAAGCAGGCAGCAGCAGCACTCCTTGCCAAAGGAGGCCACCTTCTGCAGTGGACTGTGTGTGTGTTTGGAACTTGGAGTCAGATTCCCCACTTTGGCCACCGGGGCAAGGATGCTGCTCTTGCCAGGGACCTGTCCCTGTCCCTCTCCCTGGTTCGTGGGTGTAGGCTCCGTTTCTAGGGAGCAGGCCGCGTCTCCATGGTGACAGGCGGCTCGCAGAGGCTCCGAAGAACCAAAAGGAGCAAGAAATGCATCCGTGAGATGGCGAGGGCAAGACGGGGGACCCACCGAGCCAGGTCCACTGCAGACTTTACCGAGGAGACAGTTTGGGAACAAAAAAAAAATTCCGAGAGACCAGACGGGAGGTGGGGTGGGGTATCACAGGGCGGGATTTAAAAACCTGCTGAAGGAGCTTCCGCGGCAGTTGTGAACTGGTGAATGTGCAGAGCTGAGACCCTCAAACACAAACATTGCCTTAATGCCGAGTAACAGAGCCAGAATAGACTACGGTAGGATGCAGAAGGTAAATCCGGCCCTTTCTTTTGAGCTGGCGCAACATCAGAGCATAAATGTAAATTATTCCCAACCGAGTTAACCTTCATCTGTTTTTGCCTTATTTGGCATCTAAACAGCTGGAAATGAAAGTGTTTCTCTTGAGTTGATACTTGGAATGCTTTTGGAATTGTGTTTTTTTCAGGAAGTTGAATTGTCCTGGGATGTTGTGTGAATGGGCATCTCAAACCTCTTCTGCTTTTGGAAAGCGAGTTTGTAAAGGGACTTGGACAAATAGTTTTCTTAAACCTAATTCGTTTCCAGAACTTAAATTGCAACGGCAGTTGGAGTGACATCGTCTTCCGAAGTGTAGTTCTTGTAGCTGTGCGAATATATATTTAAAGATCACAATTGTAAGTGCTGGACATTTTAAATCTCAATTCACTCTCTCTGAATGACCTTGAGACATTGTTCCATCTTTAAGATTCTGTTTCAATCGTCGTATTTTGAAATTGATGCTTTCGAATCAGTTCATTTTGTCTTTGCCCAATTAATACCAGAAAAACACTAAAGTTTTGAAATGGTTTATTTCTGAATAAATCGTGGATCTGCTGTGAGATTTAATTGTTTTTTTGAGTTTCTGTTCACTAATCTGATGCAGCGAATCATCGACTTTTGACAGCATATGTGTTTCGTTGTTTATGTTTGATGACAGGAGCAGGGGTTTTATAATATGTAATACTGTGTAGATATTTGACTGTGATTTCTATCTCTTCAATATTGTAGCATTTAATTGCTATGCCCACTGCCAAGGCTGGGTGTGCTTAAATTTGAAATCAAAAGGATTGTTTTAATAATCCATCTGTTATAATTAAATGTAGTTCAATGAAGATAAATGTGAAGTCATACATTTTAAATTTTACAATCAGGACAAACAGCCTCTTTGTGTCAATTCCATCAAGCTATGTTGAATTTCTTTTTTCATCCATGGGATGTTGTTATCACTGGGAAAGTCAAGACATATTGTCATTCCATAATTACCCTTGAGAGTTGGCAAGCCAACTTCTTGAACTGCTGTAATCCGTGAAATGCAGGTACTCCCTGTTCGAGAGAGTTCCAGGTTCTTGACTCACTGACAATGAAGGTAGGTTTCCAAGTCAAAACAGAGTGCAGGATATGGTTGGTGTTCCTGTTGGATGCAGCTCTTTTTCCAGACAGTAAAATTTGCCTATTTAGATGGTCCTGCTGAAGAAGCTACAACTAGTTTCCTCAATCCATCTTCTAAGCATTACACATTGAAAGTATTGTGCATTGGTGGGATTGGAAGTGAATCTTCCTATGTGATGGGTGGGGTTCAAATGGGCTATATCCTGAAAGGTTTCATGCTTCTTGACTGTGCATTCACAAAGGTAAGAGGAGGAGTATTCCATCACATAACTGTAATTATTTGCATCAGCCTTTGATACAAAAGCAAAATATTGTGGATCGGAAATCAATATGTTGGAAAAATCTGATCAGGTCTGGCAACAACTGTGTGGAGAGAAATCAGAGTTTTAGACCAATGACTCTTCATCGGAAGTGGGAAAAGTTGGAAATGCAATACATTTTCAGAAGACACAGATTGATACAAGAACGGGAGGAAGGTGGAGGTCAAAGCCAAGGGAAGTTAGAATGGGCAGTTTAGAAAATGAGTTGTGTATCCAGGGAGAAGTGAATGGCAGAATAATGAATAGTTGTTTTCCAAAATCAAGAGTAGGACTGCAAAACTGCCAAGAGAAGGAAACTGAGTCGTGACAGAGGTTATAGCATGAAATTGTAGAACTTAGTATTGAGTCTACAATCATAGAATCCGTGCAGTGTAGAAGCAGGCCATTCGGCCCATCAAGTCAACAATGATCCTGCGAAGAGTATCCCATCCAGACCCACCACCCTATAACCCTGCATCTCTCATGGCCAGTCTTAGCCTGCACATCCCTATCATGAACAGATTCATCTGCAGCCGGCAGAATGTAAAGTACCAAATCAAAAGATATGTTTTTCAAGCTTGTGTGAAGCTTAATTGGAATGCTCTGGTGAGCCAAGAGAGGAGATAACTATGTGCAAGCAAGGTGAAGAATTAAAATGGCAAGCTGTGCAAAGGTCGGGGTACGTTTGCAGACTGAACAGAGGTATTCTGCAAAGACACCACTTTATCAGTGTTTTTTCTCCACAGTTTGGAATGAACCACATTATAAGGGAAGATTTTGGATGCGTAGGGTGGGGAAGGAAACTGGAGGGGATGGATCCACTTGAAATGTGGAGCTTATTCAAGGAACAGCTACTCCGCGTCCTTGATAAGTATATACCTATCAGGCAGGGAGGTAGTTGTCAAAAGAGGGAGCCATGGTTTACGAAAGAAGTTGAAGCTCTTGTCAAGAAAAAGAGGAAGGCTTCTGGAGGATAAGGCGTGAAGGCTCAGTTAGGGGGCTTGAAAGTTATAAGTTAGCCAGAAAAGATGTAAAGAGAGGGCAAAGAAAACCCAGGAGGGGACAATGTGAAGTTGTTGGCAGATAGGATCAAGGAAAACCCTAAGAACCTACTATAGGTTTATCAGGAATAAAAGAATGACTAGAGTAAAATTAGGGCCAATCAAATATAGAGGTGGAAAGTTGTGTGTGGAATCTGAGGACACGGGGAAGCGCTTAATGAATAATTTTCGTCAGTCTTCACATTAGAAAAGCACGATGGTGTTAGTGAGAATACAGAGATACGGGCTACAAGATTAGATGGGATTGCTGTTGATAAAGAGGAGGTTTTAGCAATTTTGGAAGATCTGAAAATAGATAAGACCCCTGGGTCGGATGGGATTTATCCTCGGATTCTCCGGGGAGCCAAGGAGGAGATTACAGAGCCATTGGCTTTGGTCTGTATGTCATCAATGTCGACAAGAGAAGTGCCAGAAGACTGGAGGATAGCAAATGTTCCCTTGTTTAAGAAGGGGAGTTGTAATTATAGGCCAATGATCCTCATCTCGGTTGGGGGTAAAGTGTTGGAAAAGGTCATAAGAGATAGGATTTATAATCATTTGGAAAGGAATAATTTGATTAGGGATAGTCAACACAGTTTTGTGAAAAGTAGGTTGTGCCTCACTCACCTTATTGAGTCCTTCGAAAAGGCAACAAAATAGGTGAATGAAGATAAAGTGGTTGAAGTAGTGTATGTGGACTTCAGTAAGGCGTTTGATAAGGTACCACCCCCTGAGAAAAGAGCAGGAAATGACATCAACATAGGAAATGAATTCACCACAGGAAATGAAATCACCAACCCCAAGGAATCCCAAACATATTACTAGAAAGCAGGAAACAGCAGTGCTTCATCCGGAGGGTTACTGAAGATGGTGATGAAACATCTGCAAATGAACCTTCCAGCTCAGCAAGCAAACCTACATCCAGAAGGCTCCACACGGTAGGCTATTGCACAAAATACAGAGATTTGGGATTGAAGGTGATTTAGCAGTTTGGATCAGAAATTGGCTAGTTGAACGAAGACAGAGGGTGGTGGTTGATGGAAAATATTCATCCTGGAGCTCAGTTACCAGTGGTGTGCCGCAAGGATCTGTTTTGGGGCCACTGTTGTTTGTCATTTTTCGAAATGATCTGGATGTGGGCGTAGAAGGATAGGTAAGTAAATTTGTGGATGACACTAAGGTAGGCAGAGATGTGGATAGTGCCAAGGGTTATTGTGAGTTACAGAGGGACATAGATAAGAGGCAGAGCTGGGCTGTGAAGTGGCAAATAGAGTTTAATGTGGAAAAGTGTGAGGTAGTTCACTTCGGAAGAAGTAACAGGAATGCAGAGTACTGGGCTAATGGTAAAATTCTTGGCAGTGTAGATGAACAGAGAGATCTTGATGTCCTGGTACATAAATCCCTGAAAGTTACCACCCAGGTTGATAGGGTTAATAAGAAGGCTTATGGTGTGTTGGCATTTATTGGTAGGGAGATTTAATTATGGAGCCACAGGGTAATGTTTCAGCTGTACAAGACACTTGTAAGGCCGCACCTGGAGTATTGCATGCAGTTCTGGTCACCGCATTATAGGAAGGATGTAGAAGCTTGAGAACGGGTTCAGAGGAGATTTACTGGGATGTTACCTGGTATGGAAGGAAGGTCCATACCTGGTATGGAAGGAAGTATGGATGAAAGGCTGCGGGAACTGAGGCTGTTTTCATTGGAGAGAAGAAAGTTGAGAGATGACTTAATTGAGACGTATAAGAAAATCAGAGGGTTAGATAGGGTGGACAGTGAGAGCCTTTTTCTTTGGATGGTGAAGGCAAACACAAAGGGACATAGCTTTAAATGAGGGGTGATAGATTTAAGACATATATTCAGGGTAGTTTTTTTAGATTAGATTACTTACAGTGTGTGTTACCTGGTATGGAAGGAAGGTCTTATGAGGAAAGGCTGCGGGAACTGAGGCTGTTTTCATTGGAGAGAAGAAAGTTGAGAGATGACTTAATTGAGACGTATAAGAAAATCAGAGGGTTAGATCGGGTGGACAGTGAGAGCCTTTTTCTTTGGATGGTGAAGGCTAACACAAAGGGACATAGCTTTAAATGAGGGGTGATAGATTTAAGACATATATTCAGGGTAGTTTCTTCACTCAGAGTAGTAGAGGCATGGAACGGCCTGTCTGCAACCGTAGTAGACTTGCCAATATTAAGGGTATTTAAATGGGCATTGGACATGCATATGGATAATAGTGGAACAATGTAGGTTAGATGGGCAGCACATTATTTTCACAGGTCGGTGCAACGTCAAGGGCCAAAGGGCCTGTACTGCGCTGTAACATTTTATGTTCTATAAACAGAAAATACAATTGGCTGAATTGAAACAAATATTCTTGTGTTGCTGTACCACTTGGAAGCAGTTTTGGGACTTTGGACAGTTGGAGAGATGAAGTGATGGGGCAGGTGTTGTCTCTTCTCCTCTTGCATGGAGAAATGCTGGAAATGGATGGGCGTTTGGGATGACAGAGGAATGAACCATGGTTTCGATTTCATTTATTATTGTTACATCTGCCGAGATACAGTGAAATGTTTTGTTTTGCGTGCAGCATAGGCAAATCATGCCAGACAAAGTGCAATCGAGTAATACAGCAGAATGAGCAATACAATGTTACAGATGGAGAAGATGCACAAAGAGCAAGGTCAACATTAGATTTGCAATTTGAGGTCCATTCATACCTGTGGGGTAGACACGATTCTTGAATCTTTCTGAAGTGTGTTTAAGCTTTTGTATCTTCTGCCCGATGGAAGAGATTATAACTGGGATGGGTGGGGTCTTTGATGATGTTGATTGCCTTCCTGATGCACTGATAAGTCTTGGTCGAGTCAATGGATGGAAGGATGGTTTGCGTGATGGACTGGGCTGTGTTCACAACTCACTAGTTTCTTACTGTCCTGAGCAGAGCAATTGTCATACTAAGCTGTGATGCATCCGGTTGGAATGCTTTCTGTGATGCACCTATAAAAATTGATAAAAGTCATTACCGATATGCTGTATTTCCTTAGCCTCCTCAGGAAGTAGAGGCATTGTTGTGTTTTCTTGACCATCGCATCAACTTGGGTGGAACAGGACAGATTGTTGGTGACCTTCACATCTGATGCTCTTGACCACCTCCACCTCAGCTCCAGTGATGCAGATAGGGGCATGCACTCCACCTTGCTTCCTGAAGTCAATGACTAGCTCTTTTGTTTTGCTGACATTGAGGGAGAGATTTACACCATGCCACCAAACAGTTTATTTCTTTACTGTATTCTATCTCATCATTGTTTGAGATCCAGCCTACAACGGTGGTGTCGTCAGGAAACTTGTAGAGTTAGGATGAAATTTGGCCACACAGTCACGGGTGTACAGGGAGTATAGCAAGAGGCAGTGTACTCAGCCTTGTGGGGCACCAGTGAGGATTGTCATGGAGGAGATGCTGTTGCCTATTCTCACTGATTATGGTCATTGGATCAGGAAGTCAAGGATACAGTTGCAGAGCGCTGACCAGAGACCGAGGAATCAGAGTTTGAAGATTAGTCTGGTTGGAATTATGGTGTTGAAAGTGGAGCTGTGGTCAATGATTAGGAGCCTGATGTAGCTATCTTGTTCCCCAGATGTTACAGGGATGAGGGTAGAGCCAAGGAGATGGCATCTGCCATGGACCTGTTGCGATGGTAGACAAATTTCAAGGGATCAAGGCAGGCTGGGAGGCTAGAGTTTTGATATGAGCCGTGACTAACTTCTCAAAGCACTTCATAATAAGGGAAGTCAAAGTCATCGTGCAGTAGTAATTGAGGCTCACTGCATGAGTTTTCTTTTATTCCGTGACAGTGGTGGTTTTCTTGAAGCAGGTGGGGACTTCAGAGCATAGTAAGGAAAGGTTAAAGATGTCAGCAAATTCTCCTGTCAACTGGTACGCGTAGGATCAGAGTGCACAGCTGGAACCTTCATCGGGGTCAGTAGCTTTCTGTGGGTTCACTCTCAAAAATCACTCCGGCATTTGCAGGGGTGACTGAGGGAAAAGGTGCATCTGAGGCACACACTTGTGAATGAACTCTGTAATGGAATGGTGTACTCATCTTGATTGGCCCTGAGTTCTTAAATATGGACCAGTCCACCAGTATTGTAGACAGATTAGTTTCTTCTGAATACTAAAACACAAAAGGAAAGATATGTTTCATGATGGCAAACATGGTCAAGGCTTATTTGTTACGTGTGGATGCGAGTAGCATGAAACGTGAGGACAAGGGGAACCATATTAGGCCTTCAGAAGGGAGGAATTGGCATTAGAGAGCACAAATGCAGGAAATGGATTGGACACCTTCGAGGACCCTGTCACAATTGGGGGTGGTGTGGATTACTGAGTCAAGGAAAATGGAAGACATGATATAAGCACCCTTGAGGCAGATTACATCATCAGAACAGATGCAACGGAGGCAGAGAAACTGGAAAAATATGAAAGAGCTTTATCAGCAGCAGGGTGCGAAGAACTATATTTGCGGACCTGAGCTCATTGTCATAGTTCCCCTGTAGCCTTTTCTCAGAGATGGAGACAGATAAGTAAAGGAAAGGAAGGGAAGAGTTATTGTCCAATTTTACAAGGGCCTTTTGATGGTGCATTCAGTCAATTGCTACCTTGAAGTCAAGCTCTCATTCTCATTTCACCTCTGGAATTCAGTTCTGTTGGCCCCTTCTGGTCCACGCTACATGAGATTGAGAGCTGAGTGATCATGGTGGAAACCAAAGTGAGTGTCGGCGATGGTTATTGCTGTGTATGTTCCAGTTGCTTAAAGTCTAATGTTTATAAACTTGCCAGTGGTAAAGCTCATCCTTCTCAGTCTCTTCTGACAGACACCCCTCTTATCTGAGGAATTGCTCTCATTTCTTCTGTCCATTCACACACAAATAATCTGACCGTAGTCAGTTAAATTCAATCCAGTGTTATGCTACCACTGTGCTGCATGGTGCAGCAGCCTCTCATGGCACACCATAAACCAGAATGCTCTAACTTGTCACACAGACACTTAGTCACATCTCGTGGGAAATTCTGAATTCAGTCAGTTTTAGTCAGAAGACAGAACAAAGTGATTCTGATAGAAATGTGCTTTGATTTTAAAGCAGTGAACAGAATGTTGAACTGCAGAAACTTCAAAAAAAGCTAAACAGTGACTTGAGCTCATGGAAAGAACATTTAATTGTTTTGAATAATTTGCTGTTCTCTCCTCTGTAAAGTGCTGACCTGAGAGAGAGAGTAAGTGACCTTGGCCATATAGCTAATTATTGTGAATAATTCCGCTGCAAATGGTATGCAGCTCTAACAGGTAAATAACCATCAGAAAACCCTTTGAAATGGACAGTGGGATGATTTTCCAAGCCCTGAAGTAGTTGATAGGAATAGGTGAACCAAGCCTGAGTCTGAGCAGCTACAGGTTGTCACTAAATGTACAGATTTATTGATGACACCAAACGTAAGTTGTAAGGAGGTTTCAAGGAGCCTTCAAGCGGACGTGTATAGGATAAGTGAATGGGCTAGAACATGGTAGTTGGAATATAATAGATAGTTAGCTTGTCTTAGGAGTAGAGATTGAAGAAATTGTGTCTCTATTCTCTTAAGGTGTGAAGAGTGATCTATTTGAAACTTAAAAATTCAGGCTTGACAGAATGGATACTTCCCATTTGGAGATTTTCCCAAGATAAGGGTGATGGTATTAAAGACATTAACAGAGGAATTTCCTCACTCAGAGAATGATGAATCTTTGAAACTCTCTATCTCAGAGAGCTGTGGAAGCTCAATCATAGAGCATGGTCAAGAGACAAATTGATTGGTTTCTGGAAACTGCTGCCATTAAAGGATATGGAATATCAGATAACGAAGAGGCCATTCAGCCCCTCAACCCTGTTCTGCTGTTCATTGCGATCATGGCTGATTTGTAGCCTAACTCCATATATGTACCTTTGGCCCAAAGTCCCCAAAGCTTTGCTTCACAAAAATGTGGCTATCTCAGATTTAAAATATAACAACTGATCCTGCATCCACTGCCATTTCTTGAAGTGAATTCCAAACCTTCACCACCCATTGTGTGTCGAAGTGCTTCCCTACAATTCTTCTGAACAGTCTGGCCCGAAGTTTTAGACTATACCCTCTGGTCCTAACATCCCCAACCAGTAGAAATAGTTTATTTTTACCTACCCTGTCTTTTCCTTTCAGTATATTGAAGACTTCGATGAGATTACACTTCAACTTTGTGAATTATAGAGATAACAGACTGATTTGCATAATCTCTCATTATAGCTTAACCCCTGAAGTCCAAGTATAATTCTTGTAAACTTATGTTGTCCTCCTTCGGAGTCAATGTATCCTTATATTGGAGATCATGTGGAAAATGGAATGGGGTGAACATCTCTGGAATCCAGAACATACAGTCTTGACAGCTGAATGCTCAATCCTTGTTCCGATGTTACAATGTTCAATCTATGTTACATATTTTTTTAGACATGGATAATAAGCAAAGACCCAACTGAATGCATTGAGATGTGGACTGAAAGAAATCCTACACAGAGGAAATGCGAGAGATGGCTGTAGGAAAGACAAAATTAGAACAAAACATCCAAGGGAAGGATATAATATTTTGGTCATTTCACTCGAACAGACAGCGAACACACAAAATTGACATAATGTGTATTCAAGGAACCATTTGACCTCCGTGAAAAATGTTAGGGCACTACAGGACAGTCAGAAATGGAGATCCATGCTCGTCAATCTTCTGAGAAGAAGATGGATACTCATGAACAGACACTGATGAAATTGCAGACCTGGAAAAGAATAGGTAGTCCTGTCGAGATTGTTCCTCAACACAGTCCCAACTGCCAAGGAGCTTTCCAGAGGCTGGACAGCTGTGGATCACATTTTTCCAAGTAGAGGTCGACAGCTAGTTTAAAGTTTTACAAGTCCTAATGGACGCCAGCAGAGAGCATGAGTGACCACCCAAAGTGGCCCTGTGGCAGTCTTGATCCACGCTACATTGGAGATGAAGGTTTCACACTCTCTGCAGGTTGGAAAGCCCCTTCACAGAGTCCTCTCCATGCTCAGTTGTCTAGTTGGGGCTTCCAATGCTCGGGGCCAGCAGCATGTTAATCCTGTCTGCAGTTGACCCTGTGTAGCTGGGGAATCTCCCTAAAGATTGCTGAACAGGCCTTGCTGAAAGCAAGTGTGGGCTTAGCACTCTTCTTTAGTCAAGATGCCAAAGCCCACATTAAGATTCTGCCCAGTGTTTCTCTCATCCCTCTAATTGTTTTCAAACACTTTCTGTTTCCATGTTTAAACATCTAAACTTATTTACTGTTTCCTTTTTAATTATCATATGCTCTCCATCACACAACATGATCATCAACATTTAATGTCTTGCCAACTAAGGTATATGACACTTCAAAAAGGTCATTGGTAATACTTATCTTAAATCAAAGTATTGTCACTTAACTTTGATGATCGAGTCCTACTTCTGTGAAACCTGTGGTCTCATTTGTTGCATTTACTTGTCTATTCAGTTCAGCTAGTTTCATATATAAAAGGCCTCTCTGCATTGACTCAGTCGTCACACCGTTCCTCTGTATTGCACTTGAATTGTATGGTGCTAATCTTTACAATTGAGTGCTTTCAGAGAGATCGTGTGACTGAAGAGTATGATGCAGTGTCCACAAAAGTGGCAGTTCATATTGGCCTTGGAGGCGACTTGGGAAACCTTATGCAGCTGTAACACTTTTGGCCTTCCTGTGGACAGTTGGATGTTGGATGCAGGTTCTAGGATATTCAGAGCCAGATTTCAGCGCTTGCCTCCTGGTGGGTCTGTTGACCTTGGTGTGGACCCTGTTGTTTGTGATTTTGTCCCATCATTGAATTTTCATGAAGGAATTGAATTGTGCACTTTTTCGTGAAACTGTGATTCTGATGCAATGCCATAATCAAAGATATGTGACCAAAGGGAATTTGGTGGGGAATGTTGTCTCCATACTACTTAATGTGGCACCCCCTCTCTCTTCTACCTGTCTGGGATTCTGCAAATGGCACCTCCCAAGCTGGCATCTGATTTACCATGAAACCTGGGACCAACGTACCTAGCAGTCTACAGTACTTGCCTTCTGGATTTATAGTTTGAAAGCAGCGGTTAAAAGTAGCTGTTGGAAACTTTACATTTCAGAATACTGCTGACTACGATAACAAGGAAGTACACTTAGCTTACCCATAACAGCTCTGCACTTTGAAAGAACCATCAGAATGCAAGTACATTTTCTCATTTCTGAGGGAGTTTTGAGTGGAACGTGCTCTCAGAAATGCAGAGCTCCATTTTTTGCAAAAAAAAGAGGAAGGGCCAGAGTGATAGTCTCTGAGATCCATTTGGTGTAGGTTGACCTTTTGAAATGGAGTTGCAGGATGTGGACCCAGCAACACTGAAGGAAGATACTGATAGGACAGTAATTGGTTGGATTTATCCTACTTCTTGTGTATAGAAAATACTTGAGTAACTTCAGACATTGTTGGTTGATGCCAGTGTTGTACCTGTGCTGGAAAAGTTCAGCTACATGTATGGCAAGTTCTGGATTGCTCAGTCATTTCAGAGGACAGTCAAGACTCAAGCATGTTACTATGAGTCTGCAGTCAAATGTGGGACAGACCAAGGAGTTTGACAGATTTCCTGCCTATAGGACATCACTGAACCAGCTGTGTTTTTTTGTCAATCAATTCATTATTATGCGTTGAATTTCATCATGTTTTTGGTGGGTTTCGAACCCAGGTCCCCAGAACATGACCTGGTCTCTGGTTTATTAGTCTCATGGCAAAACCATTTGGCCATTACTCCCCATTAAGTGAAACATATTGGATTCTTAAGATTGAAAAAAACACAAACTATATATTCTTTCTTTCATAAAGTAACCGCCTTTGTGATGTGAATAGAAACTGAAGTGTTGAGAGAAGTTTCAAATCATAATTCTGATATACCATGACAATGAGTTGTGTTCGATGTCTCAAAACATTCATAATATTTTTTGCATTGCCACAGTAGTTTACTGCTCGTGTGATGTTCGACTTTTACGGCACCCATCTACTATACTGCTTCAATCAGTTTCTCACATTGTAAATCTATCACCACGGTATCAAGCTAATTATATGGACAGAAGGAACGGCTGTGCTCCAGGAGTCAAATTGTTGCCATCATCTGGTATCATAAATCAGCTGGAAGCTTTCCATAATCACCTCCGCTGTACTGCAAGTCTGAAAAATTGATCACGCTGCAAGCATCTACCTTTGATTGACTGTCCTGTTTAGTGATAAATTACCAAATAACGTTGTCAGCTCACAGCACAACCAGATGTGTGTCAAGAAGCTCATGTGTAAACATGGTTTGTTGCTAAGAATTAAATTCAGACATTTACAGGAATGGAGTATAATGCAATCAATATCCATCTGGCAAAGGAAGAAGCAGGAGCCAATCAGTTTTTCTCACAGGTTTTTTTTGCAATATTCAGTGCAGCACAACAGCAGACTGCTATTCACATGAACCATCTCTGACACCTCCCTCCCTTTCCTGGACCTCTCCGTCTCTATCTCCGTCTCTATCAACACGGACAACAATTTCAAACCCACCGACTCCCACGGCTACCTTGACTACACCTTCTCCCTCCTGTAAAACCAGAATCTTTTACTCCCAATTCCTCCTCCTCCACCATATCTGCACTCAGGAGGAGCAGTTCCACTCCAGGACATCCCCAATGGCCTCCCCTTTCAAGACCTGCAATTTCTCCTCCCCTGTGATCAACAATGCCCTCCAGCACATCTCCTTCACTTCTCACACGTTTTCCGTTGAACCCCATCTCTCCAACCACAATAAGGATAAACCCCCCCAGTTCTCACCTTACACCCAACTAATCTCTGGATATTAGATTAGATTAGATTACATTACAGTGTGGAAACAGGCCCTTCGGCCCAACAAGTCCACACCGCCCCGCCGAAGCGCAACCACCTGCACATCTTTGGACTGTGGGAGGAAACCGGAGCACCCGGAGGAAACCCACGCAGACACAGGGAGAACGGGCAAACTCCACACAGTCAGTCGCCTGAGGCAGGAATTGAACCCGGATCTCTGGCGCTGTGAGGCAGCAGTGCTAACCACTGTGCCACCGTGCCGCCCACAAATATAGCATGTTATCCTCTGCCATTTCTGCCACTTACTATCAGACCCCACCACCAGAAATATATTTCCCTCCCTACCCCTATGTGTTCCGCAGAGATCATTCCCTCCATGAATCCCTCGTTAGGTCCACCACCCGCCCCAACCCTCCTCCACTCCCGGCACCTTCCCTTGCCATTGCAAGAGGTGTAAAACCTGTGCTCACACCTCCCTCCTCACCTCCACCCAAGGCCCAAAAGGATCTTTTCACATTCGGCAGAGCGTTTCCTGCAAATGATCTACTGAGTCCGTTTCTCTCAATGTGGTCTCCTCAACACAGGGGAAACAGGATGCCAACTCACGGAGCATTTCAGAGAACAACTCTGGGACACATGGACCAAACAACCCCACCGCCCTGTGGTGAACCACTTCAATTCCTCTTCCTACACCCCCAAGGACATGCAAGTATTGGGCCTCCTCCATTGCCATATCCAAGCCACCCAACAACTGGAGGAAGAACGCCTCATCTTCTGCCTAGGGACCCTTCAACTACTCGGCATCAACATTGACTTCACTAGTTTCCAAATCTCCCCACAACCGTCCCCACCTCTTCCCACTTCCAATCCTCCAACTCAGCAATGCCCTCTTGAACTGTCCTACCTGTCCACCTTTCTTCCATCTACCTGCTCTACCTTCCCCACTGACCTATCACTATTTCCCCCTACACCTGCATCCACCTCTCGCCTTCCCAGCTACCTTCCTCCCCCAGCCCCACGCACATTTCCTTATTTATCTCTCAGCCTCCTTCCCACTACATGTTACTGATGAAGGGCTTATGCCTAAAATGTCAACTCTGCTGCTCCTCAGATGCTGCCTGACCTGTGCGTTTCCAGTGCCATACTTTTCAACTCCAACTTTCCAGCATTTTCAGTCCTCACTTTCTCCTAACAGACTATTATTTCCTTCCACAGACCAGCTGAACCTCTGGAAATTAATTCTTAAAAATTATTTTCGCAATCAGTCTGTTCAAATATGTTAAGGCACACCTTTGTGTGACTTGAATTCAGACCTTTATGCACAGAGGTAAAGATGCACTACAAGCAATTCAGATGGTGCAACATGAGCATAGTGCGATTCTTATTAATTAATAACATCAACAGAAGCATTTAGTTTTATGTTATATACTACTTGGGTGGGAGACAGTTTGGGAATCACAAAATTCACAAGATGAATAATTCTGTGGAGGTTGTAAAATTACAGGGAGGGCGAAGCTGAGTTTTCAATAACGATGTGCCAGTGGTGTGCATCATAGAAGATTATAATAAAAGGAACTGCTATACATAGAGTAATTTTCCAGTATGATTCACAAAAGCTGCCTGCTAATTTAAGAGCATCTTACTTTGTCCATCATTGTCCATCAAACGAGATTCTTGCAAAATGCATATATCCTTGCTGTGAGAAGGCACATGTACCAGCTGAGTGGAGTTGAGAATTCAGCAGACTGCATAATTGAATCAAGCTTTAGTCACTCTGTTGCATTAAATAATGTGACTGCTAGAAATCTGAAATGAAGAACAGAAAGTTCTGGAGAATCTGAGCAGATCTGGCAGCATCTTTGGAGATGGAAATGTGGTTAACTTTTCATGTTCTGTGCAACTCTTAATTGGAACTGAATATTGGATTTTGTGGCTGTTAACAAGGGGGAGGGGGAACAAGAAAAACAGATGGTGAGAGTCCCCAGAGCAAGAAGCAAAATGACTATGAATGGGAGTAGAGAAGAGGTGAAAACAATCATTATTCATGGTGTGTGTTAATAAATTAAAATAGGTCAGCATTGCTGAGGCAAATCTATGCAAGCAACATTTTGGGGAAAAGAGTGTGTAATTATAATGAAGAATAGGTTTCAATGTCTTAAGTTGTTGAAGGCCGTAAAGTGCCATAGTGGAAGATGCTGCTTAAAATCTATCGCTAAGTAAGATTTTGGACATCTGCCTTGATAGTCCTTGTGTACAGCTTAGTAACAATTGTTCTTCTTGATTTTGGCTTGAGACAGTTTTCTTCATAAAAGGTAATATAAAAATGCAAGTTGTATGAAATCTTGTCTTACATGTGAAGCACAAGCTCTTTCATTCAATTACACTCCCAGGCCATATTACCAAATTTTGGTCTGATCTGGCTCAGGATCAGGAACTTTTAACTTGAAACTAGCCAAAGTGTGAGATACAGGGGGCTTAGAGAATAAAGGCAAAAGGTTCAATGATTTTGAACAAACGACACTACACTTCACTGTGCAACCTTAGAACAGTAACACATTATGTGTACAACACCCAGAATGAATGTGAGGTAAATATGACTAATATTGACTGTCATGAAAAACTACACCCATGTGCATCAAGTAACCAATGCCATCAATACAGATACCACAAATATCACAGCAATCCCTCCTCCTTCCCCTCGGGCATTAATGTCATGATGGGACAAGAAATCTCCTCAAACTTCACAAGGGATCATAATTCTTCATTTGTGAAGATATGGCCTTGAAACTCCCTCTTGATATCTGCTCTCTCATGGACTGCCTCAGTGACCACTCCTGTTCTTGTTGATCACCATCCTTCCTTGGGTTGAAGTTCCCCTGGACTCCAAAACTGTGTTCCAGCACTTATGAATAAGCTTAATTCTAGCTCTTTGCTGACAACCAGCTTCAGAAAGCCAGGCCCACTCCTACATTTTCCCCTTTGCTCCAACGTAGCTCAGTTACATTGAATAAATATTGTTTGTGAGCTTTCCAAGCCCAAATTTCCCAGATGCATTGAAGTATCAATGGTTGCAGGCTTCTTCCAAGCATCACATGACTTTCCCCAACATAGAGGCAGTGATCCTCCCACCTTTTGAGCTCCTCAGGATTTCTTCTCATTCCTGACTCCAACCCTTAACTGCACATGAGCTCTTCAGATTTCTTCCTGCCCCTCACACCAAAAATGTGATCCAACTACTCTTCACTCCTCTCAGAATCTGTAATGTTCAGCTGCCTTTCCAGCAACACAGCAAACTGTCACAACACTTGCATGGAGTTTTCAGTTCTCTCTCTCCCTCTCACATCTTCCCTGGCTTTCCCAACTATAACCTTGGAGCTCCTCTTCAATTACCTCCAAAGCTATCCTAAGTGACTTTTTATAAACCTTGCAATAGCCCTTCCTCAATTGCTGCGCAGAACTGAATGTCACTGACATTTGGAGACAGCCAAATACTGCAGCCTTGAGTGTACCCTGAACATTATATTCTCATCGAATGCTGGAAATGGATTTCATCACATGACCGCCCACATGTATTACCTAGCTTCCATCTGTTGCTCTTTATTAGGTGCAGCAGATTTTGTCAGAATTTCACCTCGAGAAAGAGGAGCTGCTGGAAGTAATGCGGAGAATACAGCAGGAAATGGAGAAAGGTCTGCGGCTTGAAACTCATAAAACAGCCAGTGTCAAGATGCTGCCTACTTACGTACGTTCTACACCAGATGGCTCAGGTAGAAAAAACTAAGTTGCTGAAAAATATTGACCCAACACATAATTAATTGCAAAATCATTATAAGAAAACATGCTACCCTTCTAAACGTTGTATAAAGTCTCTTGTGAACAACTTGAGTATGCTTATAACATTGGCACTGGAACAATCAAATTCTAGCTTACTGTACTTGATTTATTGTTATTGTCAATATGTGACAGCTACCCAATAGCTGAACAGTTCAGTGGTCCCATGAGATTGGAGCAATGTGCAGTGCTGGAAGGTCGCATTCTGATCCAAATGTCATCATTCAATATATTGCATGTATAACACTTTTTTTTCCCATTCTTCTTCTCTGCCAAACGTATGATTTTGCTTTGCACATACTGCAAAAGAAAACAAAAAAGTTTGCATTAAGACAGAATCTTTGCATGTTTTTTAGATATTCAGAACTCACAGCCGATTGTAGTATAATCCCTGTTGTATTGCAGGCAAATAGATAATCTACTTTGTGTACAGAAAGTTCCCACGACAGCAGTAAGTAAACAGCGAGAATGTTTTAGTTAAGTTGTTTGAGGGACAAGTTTTGTCCAGGACACTGGAAAGAGATTCTTTGTTTAATTCTGTTCCAAGATCTCTCTTATTTTGGAGAGCTGTTTCAGAATTCCTTTTGAACCTTGAAAAGTAAGAGTTGCTTTGAAAAACCTTCACCTGAAATGTTAACACTTCTATTTATGCAGTTTCTGCTCAACTTGCTGAGTATTCCAGCATTCTCTCTTAGCTGAGTTGTAAAATGCTTTCTCTCAGCCAGTTTGGTGTTTCTTTTGCAATTAGGCATTCTTTTCAATGCATGCATGTACATTGAGTGACAAATCTTCCCTTGTCCTTCACACATAGAGGTGGGTGATTTCCTGGCACTGGATCTGGGAGGCACAAATTTCCGCGTGATGCTGGTGAAAGTAGGCGAAGATGAGAACCGAAGTTGGAAAATTATAACCAGTAACCAGAGGTACTCCATTCCAATTGCTGTCATGACTGGCACGGCAGAAATGGTAAGAGTTTATAAACTTACCCAGTGGTACAGTCTGATTTAACTGCTTGTCCTTGTGCAACTGTTCTTGATTTTATTTCTGCATTTCCGAATCTGTTCAAACCTTACACATGTTTTGAATTACTCAGGAATATGGGGAACCGATCATTCCCGATGATTACCTCCACTGGAATACTTTAAAAATCAGAGAGCTCACTTGACAATCATTGAGCAGTTTTTTTTCCAGTGTTCTAAATTGTTGAGATTGTTTGAAATTTAAACTTATTTGAACATCGACGTTCTTGTTTTCATCTTGATAACTACCAGGTAAAAAGTTGCAGCAACATGTTTCTTCTGTATATTGCATATTTATTCTCGAGAAAGATCAGAAACTGTTTGACTGAAACAAATTGCATATTTGCACACTTGTTTCTATCCTCTGTCATTTGTGATTATAATAGCTGTTTCTAACATCATTTATTTGTTTTCCGCCAGCTCTTTGATTACATTGCGTTGTGTATCTCCAACTTCCTGGACCAACACAACATGAAAGACAAGAAGCTGCCACTGGGATTCACATTCTCATTTCCCGTCCGTCATGAGGATATTGACAAGGTGAGACAGCATGGATTGTCTTTAAGATTACATCAGTCTCATGTGTTTGAAGTGTTGGGCACAAACGATAAAGGTCACGATCATTTATAATGCTAAAGTTTTATTACCAAGGTTCTGGTTTTTCAAAAGCCATCTGAATCTGAACTCATGTCTGGGATGGGCCTTCAATGCATCCCAAACACAGAGAATGCAAATCCCTGTTTGCATGGTAGATCTGTGGGCATTTACTTTCTCAATTGTCTCACCCACAATACTCTTTTAGTTGTGCTTCACCAGTTGTTAGCTGTATTTCTGCACTTAGACATAAGTGGCTGCCACATGCTCAAAACATATTGCTTCCTGGAGAACAATGCATGATATTTGACCACATTGATATTTCTTCACAGGGGATCCTTTTGAACTGGACTAAAGGGTTTAAAGCATCCGGAGCTGAGGGGAACAATGTGGTGGGGTTGCTTCGTGATGCAATTAAAAGGCGAGGGGTGAGTCCTGAATTTAGAAAATCCATGATTCTGTAGTCCAGTAAAATAAGGTTCTCTTCTTGGTATGAAGTGCCCACAAATGGATTACAAGTACCGTTAAGTCTGCAAGATCCATTTTGCGATGCTAGTTTCTCCCCTCCCATGGTAATAAGTTTTGGAGATCATATGAAAGAATATCATAAGAAATAGGAGCAAGAACATTCTTTTTAGTTCATGATCCAGCTTCAGCATTCAATGAAATTATTATTGGTCAGATTGTGGTCTTTCTTGCTTGCCCGTCTCAGAACTCTTGATCCATTGTTGCTTAAAAAGCTGTCTAACTCAGCCTTGAACATAAAATAATCCTGACTCTACTGCACTCTGTGGAAGAGGACTCCAAATGTTAATCATCTTTTCCAGTAGAAGTTCTTCTTTGTCTCTGTCTTGAATGGGACCCATTCTTTTTAATGTGTCACTACAGCTAGATTCCACCATAATTTGAAATATAATCTCAGCTGCGATGAAAGGCATATCATTTATTTGTATACCTATCATTCTTTGGAGTTTGGATTTCAAAATACAGATGTTGGTTACTTCTGTGACATTTATTTTTAAAAATTAGATCAGTCAGTCTTTCCAGAGCAGTGACCTGTTCCAGTCTGTGTCAGAGAACAGATGACTTCAAACCCCTGCAAGTGTCAGTGGAACAAGATGTTTAACTGTGGTAGCTTATGACAGGTAGACTAAAATTGAAGACTATTAACTTGTTTTTCATTCAGAATAATCAAGAGTTGATTTTAGTTGAGAAAATCCAGAAATGTAAAGTATTAGGGCAGTTTGAAACCTGACTGGGGTCAGAAGCAATTATAGTTTCTTTCCTTGAAATTAGATTTTTTTTTAGAGCAGATTGAGAAAAGCAGTCACCTCAGCTGGATAGTTTAATTTGAGCAATATCCAAACCAGCAGTGATTGGCCAGAAATCTGCAAGTTATTGAAAGCTGAGAAAGTATAAACTCTCACTTTTGAGCATTAATGGAGGAAAACTCCACAATTCCCAGGAAAAACACTGGGGAAAATTAGCTTAGTGGAATTAAAAGGTTGGACATAAAAAAAATGTTTCTTCGGATTTCAGTCTCCAGATAGTATAGGAAAACACATGGAAATTTTGATGCCTAATTTGAGATCTTTCTAACTGTGTCCTGTGTTGAGGTAATTTGGTTTCTTTTTGAGTTTTCCTATTCTGCATCATAAACTCTGTTATTGTAGAAACTGTATAGCCTCATGTTGCTATGTTTCAGTGACTGACCAACACGTTAACTAATTTTTTAAAAAAAACTTTATCTTATCAAACCAGTTTTCAGTCTTGAGTTTTACTTGCTCAGTAATGCCATCAACTGGAATCACAGCAGAGGACCTGTTCCATTGAACCTCTTCAGAAAATAAACGTTCCATTGTATTTACTTTCCCATCTCCAATGACTACAGGTCTAATTGTTTAAACTTTGGTCCTAAGACAACTCCTCATGCCAGCAACCAGTCCTGGGAATGTCTCCTGAACTGCCTTTAATGCATATGCCCTTCCACCAGTGAAGACACCACAGAGCACAGTTTTCCAGGTGCAGTCTCACCAGTGTCTTATAGAGATAAAGCAAAACTTCCCTTATTCTATCATTCGGGACTCGTCTGCTCCTGACAGCTTTCTGAACTCCAAGGTCCCCCTGTTCCATTACATGCCTAAAGGCCCTACCATTCACCCTGAGACTCCTACCTTAATTGACTTCCCAAAATACAACACCTCACACTTAACTATATTAAACAACATTTGCCATTTCTAAGCCTACTTCCCCAGTTGATTAAGCTCCTGCTGCGCATTATGATAACCTTCCTCACTATCCATGATACTGCCTGTTTGAGTGTCATCAGCAAATCATGCCTGTATATTCTCATCCAGATCATTGGTATAGATTACAAACAGTAACAGGCCCATCACCAACCCCTCAGGCACTCCACTAGTCACAGGCCTCCAGTCCAACAAGCATCCTTCCAATATAGCCCTCTGCTTCCTACCCTCAAGCCAACTTTGTATCCAATTTTCCAGCTCACCCTGAATTCCTTGCGATCTAACCTTCCAGAGCAGTCTGTCATGTGGAACCTTATCAACGGCCTTACTGAAATCCATAGAGACGTCTACCATCCTGCCCTCATCAACCTTCCGAGTCATTTCATCAAAGAACTCTAACACCTTTGTGAGACATGGTCTCCCACTCACAGAGTGTGGTTCTGGAAAAACACAGCAGGTCAGGCAGCATCCAAGAAGCAGGAGAGTCAGCAATTTGGGCAAAAGCCCTTCATCTGCCTTACCTGCTGTATTTTACCAGCACCACACTCTCGACTCTAATCTCCAGTATCTGCAGTCCTCACTTTCTCCTATTCCTAATCAAACCCTGTCTTTCCAAATGCATGTATATCTTATCCCTCAGAATTTTCTCAAGTAACTTACCCACCACAGATATTAAGCTTACTGGTCTATAGTTCCTGGGCTTTTCTTTTCAGGCCTTCTTGAAAAACTGCACAACATTTGATACCCTCCAGTTTGCTGAGACCTCATCCATAGCTAACGATGCTACACACACATCAGCCAGGGCACCCGAAATTTCTTCTCTAGCCTCTTGCAGTGTTTTGGATATATTTGTTCAGGACGAGGAAATTTATCCACCTTCATACATTATAAATATCCCAACACCTCCTCCACTGTGATATGGACTGTCCCTAAAATCTCACCACGAACTTCCCCAAGTTCCTAAGTCTTCATATCTTTATCCATGGTACATAGAGGAGAAATATCCATTGAGAACCTTGCCCATTTCCTGTGGTTCTACACACACGTGTCCTCTTTGGTCCTTGAGGAGCCCTATTCGCTCTCTCGTTATTCTTTTTCCTTTAATATACTTAAAGAGCCTCTTTGGATTCACCCTAATCTTCTCAGCCAAAGCTATCTCATGCCCTCCTGATTTTCTTCTTCAGTAAACTCATGTATTCCCTGCATACATCCAGTGATTCCCTTGATCCCAGCTGTCTGTAACTGAGCCACACGTCCTTTTTTCTAGTCAAAGCCTCAATATCTCTTGTCATTTAGGGTTCCCTATTCCTGCCAACCTTGCTTTTCACCCTCACAGGAACATATAGACCTTGAACTCTAGCTATCTCACTTTTAAAAGCCTCTTACTTGTCCCTTTGCCTGCAAACAACTACTCCAGTCAACCCCTGCAAGCTCCTGTCTAATTCCATCAAAATCCGTCTTGTCCCAATTTAGAACTTGAAACTGTGGTCCAGTTTTGTCCCTCTCCATAACTGTCCTATAATTAATAGAACTATGGTCACTGGTCCCAAAGTTCTCCTCCACTGTCACCTCAGTCACCTGTCCTGCCCTGTTTCCCAAAAGTAAGTTGAGTTTTGCCAATTCCTGAGTAGGACCCTCTCTATCCTGCTTCAGGAAACTTTCCTAAATGCATTGAACAAATTCCACTCTATCTAAGCCCTTAACACTGTGGCAGTCCCAGTCCATTTTAGGAAAATTAAAATCCCCTATTATGACAATCCTATTGCTCCTGCAAGTTTCCTCAGTCTCCCTGCATATTTGTTCCTCTAATTCCCATTAATTATTTGGGGGCCTCCCGTCCAAATCCAAAAATGTCAACATCCTCTTCTTATTTCTTAGTTCCACCCACAAAGCTTCACTTGGTGATCCTTCAGTTATTTCATCTCTGACTACTGCTGCGACACTCACCTGAATGAAAAATGCAACTCCCCCTCCCCTCCTTCCACCACCTCTATCCCATCTAAAGCACCTGTACCCTGGCACATTAAGCTGTCAGTCCTGTCCCTCCTTTAGCCATGTTTCTATTATGGCTTTAATATCCCAGTCCCACGTACCTACCCAGGCCTTGAGTTCATCGGCCTTACCTGTCAGCCCTCTTAGATTGAAATAGTTTAATTCAACAGGCATTCTTTGCTCCCTGTTGTGTTCCTGCCTGACCTGTCTCTCCAACTTAGTGTTTCTGATGATTGTATCTCCTTCCAGCCGTGCAACTTGCCTCCCTGATGTTGAGGATCCCACTCGCCCTGCCAATCTAGTTTAAATCCTTCCTTGCAGCATTAGCAAACCTGGCTGCCAAAATAACCTGGGTGGCACCTTGGCACAGTGGTTAGTACTGCTGCCTCACAGTGCCAGAGACCTGGGTTCATTTCCTGCCTCAGGTGACTGTCTGTGTGGAGTTTGCACATTCTCCCCCTGTCTGCGTGGGTTTCCTCCGGGTGCTCCAATTTCCTCCACAGTCCAAAAATGTGCAGTTCAGGTGAATTGGCCATGCTAAATTGCCCGTAGTGTTAGGTGAAGGGGTAAATGTAGGGGAATGGGTCTGGGTGGGTTCCGCTTTGGCGGGTCGGTGTGGACTTGTCGGGCTAAAGGGTCTGTTTCCACATTGTATCTAATCTAATAAATATTGGTCCCCCTCCAGTTCAGGTGCAAACCATCCGTTTTGTCCCAGATCACCTCTGTCCCAGAAAAGATCCCAATGATCTAAAAACCTGAATCCCTACCTCCACACCAACTCTTTGGCCACGCATTCATCTGCCATAGGAGAAAGTGAGGACTGCAGATGCTGGAGATCAGAGCATTAATCTGCCATATCCCCCTGTTCTTATTCTCACGAGCACATGGCATTGGCATGTAATCCAGAGATTATCACCAATGAGGTACTGGGTTTTGACTTGGAGATGCCAGTGTTGGACTGGGGTGTACAAAGTTAAAAATCACACAACACCAGGTTATAGTCCAACAGGTTTAATTGGATGCACTGGCTTTTGGAGTGCCGCTCCAAAAGCTAGTGCTTCCAATTAAACTTGTTGGATTATAACCTGGTGTTGTGTGATTTTTAACCTGGTTTTTTGACTTTTTTCCGAGCTCTCTATAATCAATTCGCAAGATCTCATCCCTATTTCTACCTCTGTTATTTGTGCCAATGTGCACAAAGACTTCTGGCTGCTCACCCACCCCTTTGAGAACATTCTGCAGCTGCTCTGAGACATCTTGGACCCTGGCATCTGGGAGGCAATGCACCATCTTGGATTTCAGTTTGCAGCCACAGAATCTCCTGTCTGTCCCCCTACTATCGAGTCTCCTATCACAAAGGTCTTTTTTACCTTTACCCTTTCTCACTGTACGCCAGTGCAAGTCATAGTGCTATCAACCTGGCTATGCTGCTTTTCCCTGAATGGCCAATCCCGCCAACAGTATCCAAAATGGTATACTTGTTTTTGAGGGGAATGGCCACAAAGGATTCCTGCATTCTTTGCCTACTCCCTTTGCCTTTCCTGATGGTCACCTAGCTGCTGCACCTTAGGTGTGACCACCTCACTAAAACTCTTATCTATGAAGCGTACAGCATCTCAGATGATCCTGAGCGTATCCAGTTCCAGCTCCCTAACATGGAGTTCCTGGAACTGCAGCTGGGTGCAGTCATCAGGGGCAATAGAAGCCTCCCTGAATTCCAACTTTCTGTAGGAGAAACATGCAGTGCCTTAACTGCAATCTTAACTGCTGTAAAACCAGAAAGGAAAGTTAAAAGGACTTTACCTGAGCTTCGCTGTACTTTTTGCTGAGTTGCTGCTCTCCAAAGCCTCTCAAGCCAAAGCCTTATCTTACTCTGCTACCAACAAATTGTACATTAGCACATCTCCACTTTTCTTTGGGTACAGGAGGAGGGAAACAATACAGTGATGCAGTGTTCGGGCCTAAAGCACTCCTTGACACCAAGACCACAATAATCTGCTCTTGAGTGCAGGTGACTGCATGTCCTCGGAAGATGTCTTGCTGAGATCCTCCTGGTAGTGGTGACTGCACTGATGCAAATCTTCACCCTGTCAGCCAAGCTTATTACTTATTGTTCTTACATATTGTAACTGGTCTCATTCTTTTTAAGTACTTGTAGAAGCTTTTAGTGTCTGTTGCTATCCTTCAGTGCTCTTCTGAAGCTGTTAAAAAAATTGAGACAGACACCATGAATGGTGAATTCTGAATCTTTCTCTGATTTGTAGGATTTTGAAATGGATGTGGTGGCCATGGTGAATGATACTGTTGCAACAATGATCTCTTGTTATTATGAAGACCACAGTTGTGAGGTTGGAATGATCGTAGGTAAGGAGAACTTGCTGTTCTAATTTACAGCGATGCAAAAATTCAAACTGTAGCATTACAGAATTGGAAAAGATAAGATGGTCCATCTTTTCAACACCAAATTGATTTAAGAATTTTAACTTCTATTCAAGAGGAGAAAATGCAACTTATTTTGCAAGCTCCAAGAATTTTGGAACAGTTGGTGGAAGGTTTTAGACATGCTGACCACCAGTATAATGTGTGAATATTTAGAGAGGTACTGACTAGAGTCAAAGAAAGAACAACCAATAAATAAATCTGTGCTGCAAGGACAGACCAAGCAAACTATTGTGGAGAAGCAGAGGTGTACATTTAAAGTAACTGGCTCTCAGTGGTGGTTGAATGTGGATGAATTGGAATGCTGAACTGAGAAAAATTCTCGAACCGTTGGAGAAAATTTGCAGAGCAACAGTTATCTAAGAACTTGTGTTTCTTTCAGGAGGTTCAGACAACTGTGATACTATTCCAGAATGAAATTCCAGCAGTTTGCAGCTTTCGCTTGAATCCAAAATAGGGAATTATAATATAGTAATTGCGGAATTTTTCACTGCCAATTGAAGTTTGTTGATAATGATAATCTTCAAAAACAACAAACCTGCAAGCTAACAAGAGCTCAGTATACACTTTGTAAAGATATGATTTTTTTGATATCACCAACAGAACTCTCTCCATACCACGTTATATTTTTAGCTATTTGCACATTCTCATTCACCATGCACAAGTGGTTGCTGTGTTCAGTGATAGATATGTAGAGTCATAGAGTCATAGAAATGTACAGCACGGAAACTCGGTCCAACTCATCCATGCCAACTAGATATCCTAACCTAATCTCATCCCATTTGCCAGCACTTGGCCCATATCCCTCTAAACCCTTCCTATTCATAAACTCATCCAGATACCTTTTAAATGTTGTAATTGTACCAACCTCCACCACTTCCTCTAGCAGCTCATTCCATACACACACCACCCTCTGCGTGAAAAAGTTGCCCCTTAGGTCCCTTTTATGTCTTTCCCCTCTCACTGTAAACCTATGTCCTCTTGCTCTGGACTCCCCCACTCCAGGGAATAGACCCTGTCTATTTGTCCTATCCATGCCCCTCATGATTTTATAAACCTCTATAAGGTCAGCCATCAGCGTCCGATGCTCCAGGGAAAACAGCCCCAGTCTATTCAGCCTCTCCCTAACTTAATCTTTTCTGAATCCTTTCAAGTTTCACCACATCCTTCCGATAGGAAGGAGACCAGAGTTGCACACAAAATTCCAAAAATGGCCTAACCAATGGCCTGTACAGCTGCAACACGGCCTCCCAACTCCTATACTCTGATCAAGAAAAGAAAGCGAACCAAAAGCCTTTTTCACTATCCTACCTACCTGGGACTCCACTTTCAAGGAACTATGAACCTGCACTCCAAGGTCTCTTTGTTCAGCAACACTCCCCCAGGACCTTCCCATTAAGTGTATAAGTCTTGCTCTGATTTGCTTTTCCAAAGTGCAGCATCTCGCATTTATCTAAATTAAACTCCAGCTGCCACTCCTCAGCCCATTGGCCCATCTGATCAAGATTCCGTTGTACTCTGAGGTGACCTTCTGCACTGTCCACTACAATTTTGGTGTTATCTGTAAACTTACGAACTATACCTTCTCTGTTCACATCCAAATTATTTATATAAATGACAAAAAGCAGTAGACCCAGCACCGATTCTTGTGGCACACCACTGGTCACAGGCCTCCAGTCTGTATCTTCAATATAAGTGCCAAAATTGTGAGCTTTAGCTCCAATTCAGTTATTAAGTGCATAATCTAGTTGACAGGAATGCAATCCTGATGAAGTGCTGTTTTGTCAAGCGATGCCATCCTTCATTGAGACACTTACATTGACCGTGTCACTGGATAATAGTGATTCCATTGTACCAATCATAGCAGGAGGGAAACCTCCAGTTGAGATATGCAAAATTCAGGCTTGCTGTGAGGGTCAGCCAGGTCAGCTTGCTCAGTTGTTAGCTCAAGTTCAATTCTTTTGCAGTCTGTGGTAGTTCATGGAGGGCTGCTTCTTTGCCTTACTCCACCATTAATGAAGATTGCTAGCTTCAAGCTATATAACAGTTGTCTTTCTCTGATGGAGAGAGATATAGAAAGCATTACCAGCCTTATTGTCATCTGAATATGAGAGATCCAATGGAATGTGCAGCAACAGGAACACTCCACAGAAGAAATTTTGGTCTGAATGATGTATTTGTTTTATTCAGGGTGTTGAGGTTAAGGATTGTGTTGTACTTTTTGTGTTGTGGTGATATAATTGCATTTGCCAATGTGTGCAATGCAAGCAACGTGATAGCAGTTCGAAAGTAGAAGAAGTGAGAGGACACAACCAAGCTGATGGCAAAGTGAAAAAGAATCATGATGAAATGACAGGTTGAATGTTAGAGAGGTTGGACAACACAAGAAAAATTTGGTCTTTGACTGACTTGGAATATCACCATCTTCTCCAGAAAATACAATATGGAATGAAGAGCCTTTGACTCTGAAACATATTCACAGTAGTTGAAAATAATTGTTTTTTAATCTTTGACTGCATTCTGCATCTGGTGTAACCTGTGTTTATACTTTGAGGCACTGGCTGTAATGCCTGTTACATGGAGGAATTGAAAAATGTGGAATTAGTGGAAGGAGAAGAAGGAAGAATGTGCGTGAACACTGAATGGGGGGGTTTTGGAGACACGGGTGAGCTCGAGGAGTTCCGTCTTGAATACGACTGTATTGTTGATGAGACGTCTAACAATCCAGGTTATCATCTGTAAGTAAAATTGCAGTTAATTTGTCGATAACGGCGTGTTATGTTATGTATAGCACTTTAAAATATGGGAAAATTTGTATAATGGGTGATGCAAGGTATGAATTGCATACCTTTCCCTCTGAGAATCCATATTTCATTGCCCATGCCTCATTGAATTGAGAAGGTGGTAGCACTGCTTCTCCTTGAACAGCTTCAGTTCTTGGAGAATGCTGTGCGCAAGTTGGCATTGACTAACCAATTTCAGGACTTCAGTTTGCCCCTAATGTAAAAACAGCAATGTCTGTCCAGGCATAATAGTGCATGGTGTGCAGGGCAAATTGCTGGTGATGATATTTCCACAGTTTTGTCAGTTATAGTGCAGTTTCAGTAAACGTTGATTTAAAGAGTAATTTGGATTGCTGCTCCTGTACTGTTTCAGCAATTTTAAGCTGACCATGTCAAAGGCAGATTGTGGCCTTGCATTCAACCTCAGTTATATTGTGGTTAACCGAGTTTTCACAGACCCTAACATTTATACTCAGTCGTTAACATCTAAAACAACATCAACCTTTATTTTCATCATTACTGCTTCAGGTTGTTTTTCAAGTGGTTGTAGTGTGCACTGATCCATAATTCAACAATAAATCTTAACAGTGTGAGAGTCATGATGTGCCATTACGCAGCTTGCACTCATCAACCCAAAGTGGTCAAAAGCAACTGCAATTACCAACTCAGCTAATAGCTGTTTCTGCAACTCGAGATGAACAGAATCTGAATTAAAGTGTTTATAGTTTTGATCAGTATTGTTGCAGTTACCAGGTAAAAGTTCAAAACCTGTTTGGAGTACTTTTGGGGTTTCCAGCCCACAGCTTTGAAATCAGAACAGCTGTTGGAAGGAGTCGCAACTTCAGCAGATTAAACTAGGCCAAAGTCTAATTGCTGTATTTTACTGTATCCACTGGGTGAATGCAGCAGGCAAAGATTAAATGTGTGCTAATGTGAAGCATTACTTAAACCTATTAATCAATACAGTAAGGTTCAGAAAGGTCAGATCTAAAGTATTTTTGAAATTTGCTTCCTGGCACAACAATATTTCTGCATCTGGTTAAATAACATACTCCTGTACTGGATTTGAGGCTCCAGGATGAGCAACGTACAGTCTGATATGGTACGAGGTAGTTCATAAAATTCTAAAGCCCTGAAGGAGGCCGTTAATTTCAACATATTAAATTTTCCAGATGTCTTTTTAAATGTGTAATGTTCAAATATTTATATGCTCTACTTTTACAATCATTCTGAATTCTGAATTCCCACTGTTTCTGGAGAAATAGTCCAAGTCCGAATGTTCTTGAAAAACATTCTGAACCTTTTTTTAAGCAATGATCTTAATTTTGTGTCCTGTTGTTTATGCCTTGTTGAATTGTAAAATTCATTATCCCAATATGCCCAGACAAAAATCTCTTTGAATTTTTAAAATCACCAATGAATCTTTGATGAGCTGAAAATTGGCCCAATGTCTTCAGTCTCTGCTAATAGCTAAATCCTTCTAGCTGGAGTGTGTCCAGAGTTCTCTTCACTCCATTGGATGAAGGAGGAGAGAAGACAAGTGCTTTTTGCTGGAAATATCATAAACAGGTGAATTGACCACAAGGAGATAGGGTTAATTGACAAAACAACAGAGGTATTTGAAGATGGCACGGATAAAAGTGCAACTTTGGAAGAGGGAAACAACGAAACTGACTGTTTTGTGGAAAACATTCAGAGACAAGAAGAATATGAAGGTACTTTGATTTTAGGCTATTTTTAAAATATATTGTTTTTTCTGAACAAAATCCTATGGGATATTATTGGAGCTTGAGACAGACGAAGAATTCACTGCATTTCATACATATCCTCTTTCTTAACCAGATATGAAAAGATTATTGGTGGGAAATACATGGGTGAGCTAACACGACTTGTGCTGCTGAAACTGGTGAATCAAAACCTGCTCTTCAATGGCGAGGCATCCCAGCTGCTGAAAACACAAGGCAGCTTTGAAACAAGATTCCTCTCACTAATAGAAAGGTACAAAGAGCTTTAGCTGTTGTGATCAAAATTGGAGAGATGTGAGTTTTCAGTACTGCATCAAGAATATATTTCAGTTTAAATACAGCAAGTTTTCAATGTTACTCATCATCTAGTCTGCCTCCCTTTTTTCGTATATTGGTGGCCCCTGTATATTTTCATCATTCAGTTTTCTGGAATACTATGTGCAGTTTTAATTTAAATACTTAAGGAAGGATGAGCTTGCATTTAAGGCAGTAGAGCTGAGCTGCAGGGATTGGCTCCCCAGGTTGAAGGGCTACCCTGTGGATAGAGGCTGTGAAAGGGTATCTATATTCTTTGTCTTTCAAAAGCATGGAAGTGATCTCACTGAAACACACAAGATTCTCAATGGGCTTGAATTGGGTAGGTCTGTTTCCACTGATCAGGGAATTTAAAACATTGGGGCTCATTGTCAGGAGAAAGGGCTCATCATTGAGGACTGAAATGGGGAGAAATTACTTCATTCAAAGGATTGTGAATCTTTGGAATTTGTTGGAAGGGGATTGTTGATGTTCCAACAATTAGCATATTTAATGCTGGGACAGGTGGATTTTTAGTCTGTCAGGAAATTGGTAGAAATGGATGTCAGGCAGAAAAACAGACTTGAAGCTCAAGATCAGCTCAAACTGATCAGTTCCAGGGCTCGAGTAGGCATGATGATCTGCATGGTCAACTCCTTCTATTTCTGTGTGTTCCTGTTCTGTTTTTTTTGTTAATGTATTTTGGGTTATTTCTGTTCCAATAAGCTCCCCTCTCACCCAGCCTCATCCATTGTATGGAGATGTCAACTACTTCTAACTCCATAAGACATCGGAGCAGAAATTAGGCCAGTCAGCCCACCACATCCGCTCTGCCATTCACTCATGGCTGATAAGATTCTTGACCCCATTGTGCCCTGGGTGGCAGGATGGCTCAGTGGTTAACACTGCTGCTTCACAGCGCCAGGGACCTGGGTTCGATTCCAGCCTTGCGCGACTGTCTGTGTGGAGTTTGTACATTCTTCCTGTGTCTGCGTGGGTTTCCTCTGGGTGCTCTGGTTTCCTTCCACAATCCAGAGATATGCAGGTCAGGTGGATTGGTCATGGGAAATTGCTCATAGTGTTCTGAGGTGTGTAGGTTAGGTGCATGGGTCAGGGGAAATGTAAAGTAATTGGGTAGTGCAATGGGTCTGGGTGGGATACTCTTTGGAGGGTCAGTGTGGACTTGTTGGGCCAAATGGCCTGTTTCCACACCGTAGGGGTTCTATACTTCTATGATAAGCATTGTCCTGTTTTCGCTCCATAAACCTTGATCCCCTTTACAATCAAGAACCTATCTATCTCCATCTTAAATATATTCAATGACCTGGCCTCCACAGCATTCTGTGACAATAAATTCCATAGATTCACCAGACTCTGGCTGAAGAAGTTTCTCCTTATCTCTGTTCTAAAAGGTCTTCCCTTTACTCTAAGGCTATGCCCTTGGATCCTAGTCTCTCCTGCCATATAAACATCTTCCCAAAATCTTCTCTGTCCAGGCCATTCAGTATTCTGTAAGTTTCAATTAGATCCCCCCTCATCCTTCTAAATTCCACTGAGTATCAACTCAGAGTCCTCAAACGATCATCATATGTTAAGGTTTTCATTCTTGGGACCATTTTTGTGAACCACCTCTGAGCATGCTCCAGGGCCAGTACATCCTTGCTGAGATATGGGTCCCAAAGCTGTACACAGTGGTCCCAGTGAGTTCTGACCAGAGCCTTATAGAACCTCAGAAGTACATCCCTGCTTTCATATTCAAGTCCTCTCAAAATAAATGCCTTCATTGCATTTGCCTTCCTAACTCCTGACTCAACCTACAAGTTTCACTTGAGAGAATCCTGAACTAGAACTCTCAAGTCTGTTTGCACTTCAGACTTCTGAATGTTCTCCCCATTTAGGAAATAGACCATGCCTCTTTTCTTCCTACCAAGGTGCATGGCTTACACTTTCCCACATTGTACTCCATCTGCCACTTCTTTGCCCATTCTCCTAACCTGTCGAAATCCTTCTGTAGCCTCCCTGCCTCCTCAATGCTACCTGTTCCTTAATATATTTTTGTACCATCTGCAAACTTAGCCAGAATGCCCTCAATTCCTTCATCTAGATTGTTAATGTATAATGTGAAAAGTTGTGGTACTAGCACTGAGCCTTGCACTGAGAAGAACACTTTTATCCCCACACCCTGCTTCCTGCCAGACAGCCAAACTTCTATCCATGCTAGCATCTTGCTATCTTATTCAGTAGTCTCCTGTGTGACACCTTGTCAAAGGTCTTCTTGAGATCACATCCATTGGTTCTCCCTGGTCTAATCTGCTCATTACTTCCTCAAAGAACAGTTGTAAGAATTGATAGATGGGGTTTGTTTCAGTTGAAGAAAGAGAAAATTTTGACACAGTATGTCTGTGAGCCTTGGAGAGAAGATAGATTCACATTTGCTAGAACAGGTTTATGCAGAAAGTGTTGAACTATCTTTCACCATTTCATATGTTCCATCAATTTCCAACATTTTCTGTTACATATTTCCAGACTATTCTTTCTTCTCTTCCATTTTCTTTGCACTAAACGTCGTGGAAATAACACTTCAGTTCAATTTCCCTTATCAGAAAACTTTAAATATTGGAGGTTAGTGTTACTTGTCAAGACTTTATTCTGCATATGAACTTGATACATTGGTGAAATACAAGGATGAATTTAACCAGTTCATTGGTGCTTACTACTTCTTAAGAAATTATAACCGTTGGTGTTGATTGTATAAAAATATCATGATACACCAGCATCCCATGTTAAAAACCCTTGATTTGTTCGTATAAAGTGTTAAGTGTTGTTCCCATTGCATTCCTCATGACCTGAAATGAGCGTTCTGCTATTTGCCATGATTTTACTGGAACCTAAATATGATAACAGTTGAAAAGTAAGGACATGTTGTTTCATATAATAAGGCAGAAATATTGTACAACTGAAAAAGCTACAGATATACCTGCTATTTTCTGAAACTTGTTTTGGCTGCCACAAACTATTAATGTTCTATTTTCTCCAACCATAAATTATTTCATGAAGTACATTTTTCGTTGTTCGATGCAAGACCCAGAGTAAAATGGAACAAAACAGTGTCATTTGCCATAATGGTAGCACCCTTACTTGTGGGGTAGAGATTTGGGGTTCAAGTCCCACCTCAGGACTTGGTGACCTGGAAGGTGTGTCAAACTGCAACCTGCCAGGTAATTGTCAAGCTATAAAATCAGTGGCATGTGGTAAGAGCAGAGCAGTTTTCAGGCTACCCAGAAACTCCTGGAGTAGCTGCATGGCAACAGTCTATCCTTGTTAAGAGACTCAGCTGCACAGATTCTTTGCTTGAGCAACTGTCAGCTTTGGTCTGGAAGGGTGGGGAGAGTGCATTAGAGATGGAATCAGAAGCAATTTCATCCTGCAGGCCTTTTTCGACTCATCAGGAAGAAATCCTGCTTTCCTGTCTTTGAGATTGGAGGGAAAGGCAACATTCCTTTTCAATAGTTCAGTAACCAGAGGGCATAAATTTCGAGACCATTATGAAAGCGATTTGTGAATTTGATGTACTTAAATTTCCAGAAGACATTTGACAAGGTGCCAAATCAAAAGGTCACTCTATAAAATAAAAACTCATTGTGTTGGAGGTGACATATTCATGAATACAAGATTGGCTTGTTAACAGAAAACAGCACAATTGGATCATTTCAGATTGGCAAAATATGAAAAATAGGTTGTCAGAGGCATCAGTGCTGGGGTTTCAACTATTTTCAATCTGTATCAATGAACTGGTTAAAGGGACTGAATGTCTGCTTGTTAAATGTATTGATGACAAAATGATAGGAAAGTAAGTTGTGAAGAAGACATAAGGAGACTGTAAAAGGATATGGATTGGTGAATTAAACAGGCAAAGATGGAAGGAATATAACTTGTCTCATTTAGCAGAAAGATTAGAAAAGCAGTATATTATTAAAGTGGTGAAAATGGAATGTTAGATTAGATTACTTACAGTGAGGAAATAGGCCCTTCGGCCCAACAAGTCCACACTGACCCTCCGAAGAGCAACCCACCCAGACCCATTCCCCGACATTTACCCCTTCACCCAACGCTACGGGCAATCTAGCATAGCCAATTCACCTAACCTGCACATTTTTTTGGGGAGGAAACCGGAGCACCCGGAGGAAACCCACGCAGACACAGGGAGAATGTGCAAACTCCACACAGACAGTTGCCTGAGGTGGAAATTGAACCTGAGTCTCTGGCGCTGTGAGGCAGCAGTGCTAACCACTGTTATGAATCTTGCAGGAGAAATTGAATATGAAACAAACAATCTTTTGCTCCTGTTACTCAGGATATTGGTGAGTCATCATCTTGCCCTGTTTTGGACTCCTTATCGAAGGACATTATTTCATGAAAAAGTCAGAGAAGATTCACTTGACAGCTTCCTCTGTTAAGAGGCTTTCTTACTTGATTATTTCACCTATTTTTCCAACCTACCTGTCTCAGAGATGTTATGACACGCATCTGGTGTAGGTAAGACTTGAACCTGGTTTCTTGGTTCAGGGGATGGGGACACTACCCCTGCACCACAAGAGGGTAGAGTTGGATTGGTTGCACCTGTATTCAATGGGATTTAGAAGAGGTGAATTTGAAGAATCTGAGAGGACTTGACGGAGGATGCTGGTAGGATGTTTCCTCTTGCAGGAGAGACTGAAACAGGGGACACCATTTAGAAATAAGGTGGCACCATTTCAAATGGAGATCTCTGGTTTATTCAAGAATATGAGAAATCATCTTGTCCAGAGAGTGGTGGAGGTGTGGTCATGGAATATTTTAAAGGCATAGACTTTTGATTAACAAAGGAGTCAAAGGGTATCAGGGATTGAGAGTAAAATGTGTAGAAACCATGGTCAGATCAGCCATGCATCCTGAAAATGTCAGCATGATAGCGTAAGGCTCAGTCTGACATTGTACTTCATGTTTCAGGTGACAAGCAGGTTAAAACAATTTCTTATTGATTTATTTTTGTTTTTTTTGAAGTGACACAGGGGACCAGAAGCAGATCTATAATGTCCTGACAAAACTAGGTGTGTTGCCATCCAAAGCAGACTGCGATATTGTCCATTTGGTATGTGAGAGTGTTTCAACACGGGCAGCACATATATGTGCTGCTGGATTAGCAGGTGTTATAAACCGAATGTGGGAGAACAAGCACAAGGAAACAATGAAGATTACAGTTGGAATTGATGGATCTGTTTACAAGTTTCATCCTCAGTAAGTGTTCATCTGAGAGAATAGTGATCTTTTAGAGTTGTTGTGAACTCTCTGTTCTTCAAGGTGTGTTGACTGTGTTGACAGCAATCCAGCATGTGCAGCTTGGTATCAGGGGAGTAATGATGCAGCCCATATCTTCCAATGGCATGGTCTGTAATTGTTGCAAGTTTCTCAGATAGTAAAACTTGCCTATCGATTCTAGAACTGCTCTTAATACTTGGTTAAAGATGTGAAATAATATTGCATGTTGTGTTATGCCTTCTTTGTCATTGAAATACATCTGTACCACTTGAGACAGTGATAAGTTTATTGATTCACTTCATTTTCATTGACAAGCAAAATTCTGAAACACTCAGACCATCTGTACAAGAGAATATGTTAGCCCTGTGAACATGACATTCATCTTAGACTCTTTTGGTTAATTGTTTTCTTCCTGCTTCACATCTTACAAAGCACCCACTTCTGTTTTTCTCTCTTTTTTCACATAGTTTTCTAGAGATGATAGGCCTTATACCCTTTTCATGCCAGACTGTTACAAGCTATTTATTGCTCCCATAACCATCTCCTTGCTTTAATCAGTCCTTTGGAATATGTGTCCAAGGCAACTCCTGCGTTCACGCTTTACTGCAGCATTGAGAAAGCTTGTTGACAGAATGGCAGCAGGGCTTTCAAAGACTCTCTCTTTTGACTTCTGGTGTCAGGAATATGATCTTAGAGTGCTGTGTACCTTTGTGAATAGATGGTACATTTTTAAAGAGCATGGAGATTTTTTGTAAGAGTGAGTTGTTTTTCCCAGATGGCGGGCTAGCTTTTACTTCAGATGGCAGTTTGCTCTCTCTGTCCAGTTGCCCCCTTCTTTATACCCATGGTGACAACAGCATTGGTCCGATGTTGTCAGAACCATCTGATTTAAATTCAGTTGGCTTTTTTGTTTCTCAGTGCTTGGTTTAAATTAATTAGATGATTTCAAGCTAGTTCCAAAATATCAAAACAAGCCTAAGGTTTCTGATCACACAGCCAATAGATACATGTTTGAATTTTAGAACTGTCTGTACATCTGCAGCTGCTTGCAGGTATTTTCTGGTTTAAATCTCCAAGTTTAAAAAAACTTACTATCTCTTAAAGGAACCATGCACTCTTGCCCTGCTCTCATTTTTACAAACAAATTCTGGCTTCCTACTTTCCACTTCACAAGTACTCTACACAACTTCATAACAAGTGTAAGATGTTGTGTGCCAGATGTGATATAATTGGTCAAACTACTTGGCTTTAAAATAAATCCCCTTTATTCTTTTTCCATTTTTAAAATACAAACAAAGAAGCAGAGTTGGAATAACTTGAATTCTATTGAAATACACAACAAAATAATATTATTTAATGACTACTCTCAACGATTCCCATACAGAAGCATCTCATAAACAACCCTTGGCAAAAGCAAGTTCAGCAAATCAGATTTTCCCTCACTTGCTGTCTCCTCCAGTCTTGGAAAAGGAACACTGAGATAATGAATCTAGCGGGAGAGAAAGCACTCAAGGTTTTGCATCAGCAGAGAGAGGAGAGTTGTATCTGTCAGCTTCAACTCCAAAACCCCCAACTTCAACAACTGAAAGTAAAACTGAAACCCTGGGTCTGTATGAGCCTGAGTCCACCCGACTCCACCCACTCATGTTTCTTTCGTCTCATTTTTTAAAAACCAAAGCTTTTTATTCTGCTTTTTCCACGGAGCAGATACCTCAGCACTACGTTTACAACACCCTTCTTCAAAAAAAAGGAGAGAACAAATCCCATAATAAAGGTCCATATTGTCACACTGTTGAAATTCAGCAGGTCTGGCAGCATCTGTGAGAGGAAAGCAGAAATAACATTATGAGTCATCATAAAACTCTATACTTCTACAGATCCTGACTTTTAACAACACTGTAAAATATATGAGAGCAAATCAGCAAGTGTGTGGAATCACCATCTGTCCTTTTGTATTTTCAGATCTTTAAAATTATATTTTTGAAGGTTGCAGGTTTTCTGTTTTTGTGCTGCTGATCTCTATTTGTTATTCATAAATTGTTGCCATTTCCCGTGCCAAAACCCAGGACCCCAGTGTGGAGCTTATCACCCTGAGGGCAGAAATGTGCATTACTGAACTTGACTTTGATAGTGAAGAGCTGTCTTTCTGAGCAGTGAATAATCCTCCATTAGAATTGCATAGTTTTATAAAGTACTCAGGTGGGTGTGGCTAATCTCACCCATGGTGGGCTCTTGATCTTAGAAGGACATGGAGAGAATCAGCACACCCTCAGTTGTAAGGAATATTGGTACGCTCAAAGTAAGGACTGGACTAAACCTATTTTGTTAAGTTCTCCGGTGCCATAAACAAAAAGGCAGTGTCAACATTACTAAAGGACCTATTTCACATGTCAGAAAGAGATTTTTCTCCCTCTGTCGAGGTTGAATTTGAACGCAGAATTTTACAGAATTTAGTCCTCCTCCTCAGAGAGAATAGAGCCTCAACCTTTCTGACTGGATTTCTAATCTAATCTAGATTTTAGCTGAATAAAAATCATTGTTAGGGTGTCTTTAGGTGTGCCCAGTACTTTCCCACAAACGTCAAATTCACAGTTTCATGCTGAGGGTTTTATTTTCCCTGCACTATTAACCACACTTTCTTCTTTCACTATTTTCCCCCCTTAGCTTCAAACATAGGTTTCACAAAATGGTGAAAGAACTTGCACCTCCCTGTGACATCACTTTTCTACAGTCTGATGAAGGCAGTGGTCGAGGTGCAGCATTAATCTCCGCAGTTGCAAGAAGGATGGCCAGCTGATTGACCAGTAACATTGGAAATCTTGAATAATTTAACCGAAGTTAAATGATAAATTTCAGAATCCCTTTGGTGATTCTGCAGTATTTTCTGATAAACTGAAAATTATGACTTCTATATGGATCGCTGGTGAAAATACTTCAGTCCGTCCACTTATGATAAAAGCATGGCATGTAATGTCCCTTGGAAAACTTGTAATAAGCTGCAGATGGAAAACCCAAGCTCTAGTTTCAAAATATGTTTCAACAAGTTACTCACTCTGCTGTCAGTAAGGTTCGTGTTCTGGACAAAGTCCAACTCCCCCAATAGATCTCCTCGTATTCGGAATGTTTTCATCAACCTGAAGCATGACTTCAAGAATTTGTGTTGAAAATCACTTGTTTTTTTTCCTTGTATTTTCACTAAACTGAGGCAATACAGGTTAGATTAGTGCCGCAGATAAAATTTGAGTGATTGCTATCTATTAATTGATGCAAGGTTGCAGGTCACTTTCTTGAACTCTGACTTTCCTGTTTTTCTTTTTCATATTTTCTTGTTACTTGCACAAGTTGTGGAGCTGCAGGCTTAGCCCTTTGTAGAATGATTTCAATGCCTAGTGATTACCAGCCTTTGCAATGTTAAAAACTACATAATATCAATCTTCTGAATAATTAATGTCATCAAGTGTTCATTTTCTTTTGATTTTATAGATTGTTAATTCTGTGGCAAGGTCTGTTCATAAAACAAAGCTTTTTTTTCAGAAGTCCAATAAAAAGCATGTTGTACAAAGTTTTATGACAAAGAATTCTGTTGGGATATTAACCGTCGAAATTAACATCTTTTCCCTGAAGCCTGCGCTTATTCTTGTGACCTTGGTTTCCATATTACCAGATAAACCTTTGAAAGCCATGTTTGAATTGAACTGGCAATCATACATGAGTCGATGCTGGTGATAGATATTCTTAATCGATCTGTTCAAACATGATGTAACAGAATTCTGGAGCAGGTGGGACTTGAAGTCAGATATTTTGGCCCAGAGGTGGGGACACTACCAATGTGCCACACTCCTCAATGAAAGGAGCTGATCGCAGCTCCTGACTGCATTATACTTTAAAGGTAATTTCTCTGAAGGAACAAATCTTCATGTTTCGCAACTATTCAGAAAGTTGCTGCAGAGTGCACCACCTCAATGAATTCATACACTGGAGAAATTAGCAGCAAACTGTTGTAATTTGTTCTTAAAAAAAAGTTGATTTACAGAGTTAGGGTTACATGACTTTCAAGGAAGTCAATGCAGAAAAAAAATTCAATTTTTAATTATTTTACTTGGCTTTTTTTCAGGCCCCAGCAGTTTGGATAAATTGAAGAATTTATCCAAAATTAGATTATTCTGATTTTTATTGTTCAAACACCATTTAATTAATATTCAGTATGTAATGTTACTGCAGCCAAAATTAATTTTTAATCTTCATTTTAATTCTTCTTAATGCAAACCATTTGTAATTACAAATCTCAGATGTGTACAGCTGAAAATATTCCTTGTTATGTTTTGCAATGACTGTAACACTTCCATTGCTCTGTCCGATGACAACCAAAGAATATAAATACAGTGTAATTCATTTTACCTTTTAAAATATTATGATAGCTGAAGTACAAAAAATAAATACTGCTGTGTGAAAAATAAAGAATAAATATTCAACTTAAGCAGTGTTTTCTGTCTGATTTGATCTCTTCCCATGTTGGGAATTTTATGTTTTATGGTAAATCTGGCTTGTATCCAGTTGCTGAACTGCACAGTCTGAATCATGGAGCAACTCTGAGGATGAGCAGAAGTTCTCACAGGTTGAACAAAAAAGGTTTGGACAAATATCTACTCTTCCAAATAAAAAAGAATACTTTTGAGCTCATTATTTCTTGAACTGTCAGCAGTAAGTCTTTAATTAAGCAGGATTCAGATTTTTCTTGAATCTTGCCTGACTCCATTATAGAGTAATTGATAGAAATTTATTGTTATTGTGAACTAGCATGAATCTTCTGTCATGTCAGAGGTTGATCAATGACACACCTCCTGATTCTTGACCGATTGTTTCCAACAACTCCTATACTGTGTACTTGATAAGACAGCAGTGACTAAGAATGTTAACTGTTTAATCATCTGTTCCAGAATTATGCTCACTTTTCAATGAATCATGTCCTGATCCCTAGTTCCTCAACTCATTTCAGCTGTTGATGTTGTCCAGTGTCAACATTTCTGCCTGATATTTGTCTGAACTTTTCCTTTCATTACACTGAATGTGCACTGTCTGGAATACGGGCACAATGCTGTCGATGAAAACATATGCTGCAGCTGGCAAAGTGGCAAGAAGTCAGTGCAGTGCTGAGATACAATATTCCTCACCAAGAGTGCAGTGCAAAAGATCGTTTACAATATATAACTGCAAAATAAAGATACTGTCTGTTCTGAATATTTTTAAGTCCTCAGCTTTATCACAATTCTTGCTTTGGCATCTGAATGTTCAAAGTAATTTTAAAAAAGCTTTATATCGGGCTGAAGGAGGTGAAGAAATCCAGATTTACAAAACAGTATCGCAGGACTTTTAATGTTCCACTGTATCTTCAGTCAGGTCTCAACTTTGACATCTGATCCAAAAGGTGACTCCTTCAGTAAGTAGTATTCCTTAAGTCCTGCATGGGATTTCCAACTTAGGTTATGTGCTGAAGACCTGAAGATTCCCTTGAATCCCCAAATCTGACTGATAAGCACCTGGGTTGTGATGGGAAGAAGACAGAAGCTGGTTGTTCCTGTTGTGCTGGCATACGTTCATCAATATATTCTAAAGGACAAGAAAAATCTCAAAATCTCTTTAAGTTGACACCAGTGACAGAGCAGATCATTAGTTGTCATTGGTTTAAATTGACTACCAACCAAATGGGGACCCAATGACTACATAAGTGAGGCCCCAGTAGAGTGGGTGTTGCATGTGAACAATGCACACAAGGAATTATGTTGGCTTCAAGGATGAATGTCACTTTGGAATGTCAGCCCTCTTTACACTATCTGGACTTTAGAGAAGGAATTTGCTTTATCACAGATGCTGTGACAGTCTGACACTGGGTTGCATATTTCCATGTAAGGTTTATCCTTCAGTGTGCATCTGTTTTTAGGCATAGAAGAGATAAAGAGAACTATAAAGACTGATACAACTTGGCCAATTGGTGTTTGTTTCTAATAGCAGCTCCACAAAATGGTAAGTAATCAAAAATCTTTCTGATTTCTATATATATATGTTAGTCCATTGTTTTCTTAGTGTGGTATAAATTATCAAGATCAAATAAAGTTAAAAAATATTTGAAATAGGTCACTTCATGCTAAACGTTTTTGCCTTCCTTGATAATTTATTTCTGCCTCTCTTGCTCTTAATTTTTCCAAAAAGGTAGAACTTTAATTCTTCCTTTTGTTTCAACCTTAACTAAAGATTAACATTTTCAAGCTAAATAAGCTCGAAGCAAACTTTTGCTATAGTGGTGAGTTCTAAAGTTGTTAATGATTTTACAGGATAATACTTGACTATTAGGAATCTTATTTCAATCAAATAAGTTGTTTTGTGGGAATGGTTGCAGAATAGCCATTTTTTAGTTTCAGTGATCTCACAAATTGTGAAAACCAGTTTAGACAGGTCACAAAAACAATGACACAACTGAGTTTAATTACTTCAGAGGATCATATTGTCAATGTGGAAGAATGTTCACGTTTAATGAAAGTTGAAAATTTTTGAAGTCATCACTGTAAATTAACAGAAAAATTCAACTGATATTATTTCTTGCCTCTTATAAGAGTTTATATTATCTCTTTGATTTTAAATATTGACTCCAAACATCTTTTGGGATGCATTCTTTTGTCCACTGAAATGGGAAAAAACTGTGTTTTAATTGTTAACAATGGATGTGCTTAGCAGCCTTCACAAGTCTGTCAGAAATTCGGTAATTATTATTGAGCCCTATTTGTGTCTAGCTTCCTCAATGCACAGTAAGTCTTCATTGTAATTGACATCGATATTTTTAAATGCTCTCTTTTTGCATTATTGCTTTAAAGCTTGGTTGTTTTCTCTCAATAACCTCAGTGACAGGATGGGATTTGTGGCCACCAAGAATATTGTTGAGAAGTCTAAGTAGTCATGATTTGTTTGTAGACTTGCCAGAATTAAACACTGATACCTTCAGGGAAGCAAAGTGGAGACTACACTAAATCCTTGTGGTGTTGAAGCATTGACAACAAGGGTCAATAATATAATTTTTCACTCACTTTGCAGAAGCACATTTAGCTCTTTCAATCCTACAACCTTTAGAGGTCACTCCACTCCAACAATTCTTCCCTCATCTGCAGAACTGACTTCAATGGATCTGATGTAGAGATGCTGATGTTGGACTGGGGTGGACAAAGTCAGGAATCACACACACACACACACTCTCCAGGTTATAGTTCAACAAGTTTTTTAAAATCACAAGCTTTCAGAGCACTGCACCTTTGTCAGGTGACTTCACTTGACAAAGGTGCAGCTTTCCAAATGCTTGTGATTTGAAATAGACATGTTGGATTGTAACTGAGTGTTGTGTGATTTCTGACTTCAATTGTTCCACCATTAGTGCATGTCTTCAGCTCTCTAGGTCCTTTGATCATTATTTCTCAGGCCTCTCTGCATCTCTACATCTCCTCCTTTAAAATGATCCTTAACACCTACCTTGAAAACAAAGTATTCATTCTTCTGTCATCACTTAGTGTTATGTGGCCCAGTGTCAGCCTCTCTTTGATAAAGATCCGTAAAAGCATTTTGGCTGCAATGGAAATTTGTAGTGATTTTATTATTAATTCTTGGAATGTGGTGTTGCTGGCCAGATCTGTACCTCATTGTCCAGAGGGCAGTTAAGAGTCAACCATATTGTTATGGATTTGGAGCAACATGTCACACAGACCATGTAAGGGCAGAAAAGTTTCTTCCTGAAATGACATGAGTGAACCAAATGGGTTTTTACAACAATCAACTTTGGGTTTTATTCCAGTTTTTAAAAATTTAATTCAAATTCCACCATTTTCTGTGGTGGGATTTGGATCCATACCCTCAAAATATTGCACAATATACAATACAGGAACAGGCCCTTCAGCCCACCAAGCGTGCGCCAATTCCTAATCCTTACTTATTTCCCACGCACAGTTTCTATCACTCTGTTTGCCTGCAATTCATGTACCTATCAAGAAATGCCATAAACATTGCTAATGTGCCTGCTTCCACCACCTCTACTGGCAGTGTGTTCCAGGCACCACTATCCTCCATGTGGAAAATTCTCTCTGCACTTCTCCTGATAAACTTGTAGTTGATCTTTTCGCCCTGGGCAAAAGCATCTGGCTATCTTCCCTATCTATGTCTCTCATAACTTTTACCTGATGCTATGGATTCTGAATCCAGTGACTTGATCACTGTGATACCACCTCCCCAAGCAGAGTGCTGTTCCTGATGTAGAAATGCTGATTTTATTCCCATAAGAAACTGGGCATGAATATCATAGTATTGAAGAATCCAAAAGATATTTATTACTATTGAATATTTTACACAAATCTAACATTCCTCAAATATGGAACAGTCTGAACTAAGATGAAGCTTTTTTTTAACACAGAGGAGAATGCTTCCAGTCGAGTATGTTACTTCCAATGATCTGAGGTAAAATGCAGTGGGAGATCTTTATATCCTCAGCAGTGACAAGATCTTAAAAATATTGCCAGACTCACCCATGAGACACAACATGACAGTTGTGACAACAGTTTTGTCATTTTGAGAGTTCAATCATTTGTATTTGTACAGTGATTGTAATATCTTAATTTTACTTTAGTAACTAATACAGGTATTTCATCTGATTTTTAAGAACAAAACTGAGAGTTTTTTTTGATTTACATATTAAAATATAAACACTTCGACTCTCATGACTATTGATAAATTCTTCACATCTTATGTGAACAGTACATTTACACTCAGAAAAATTAAACATCTGAAAGGCAGATGGTAAGTCGTCCTTAAAAAAAAACCCAATGAGAGATAAATTAATGTTATACAAAAAAAAAGATGCTTGGCAATCTGATGCAGAATTTTTAGATGATATTATGTTTGAAAACATTATCTGGTTTCAATACAATTGAGACTATTATCTCAGATAATGTAGTGAACTGGAGTGATTGACAAAATTTTATGCAGCATAACAAAGACTGACAGTGACTTACAGATCTCGACAATGATTACACTTTGGCTTGGCAAAATGCAGAACAATGGATACCAACTGTTTGTGAATGAAAGGAAGGAATATCTGTAACTGTAGTCGAGGGTGTTGTGCTGGAAAAGCACAGCAGGTCAGGCAGCATCCGAGGAGCAGGAGAATCGACGTTTTGGTCATAAGCTCTTCATCACTATGATAATGAAACATCGATTCTCCTGCTCCTCAGATGCTGCCTGACCTGCTGTGCTTTTCCAGCACAACACCCTCGACTCTGATCTCCAGCATCTGCAGTCCTCACTTTCTCCATATCTGTAATTATACCCAAATTCCGTGACCAATCGATGGATCAAAGAGAAGTAAATGATATTTGGATTTACCGGAACAAACTAAATTGGTGGACTCAGGATTGCTTGATAGATCTTAATACAGTTAAGGAGAGTGGAATGTAAATAGGACAGAAAAAAAGATGTACATGCAATTCAATGGTATCCAGTACCCCAAAAATATGATTATTAATATTTGTGCCATACTAGTCGGACAATGCTGTCAACAACAATCTTTCTTGAATAAGGGATTCATCATGACAGACTTTGAGTATGAGCTGAAACAGGTTGTTGTGACTTGAATGGCATGGTGACTCAGTGGTTAGCACTGCTGCCTCACAGTCCCAGGGATCCGAGATTTATTGGAGCCTCGGGCGACTGTATGGTGTTTGCATGTTCTCCCAGTTTCCTCCAGGTGCTCCCATTTCCTTCCACAGTCCAAAAATATGCAGGTTCGTTGGATTGACAATGCTAAATTACCCGTAGTGTACAGGGATGTACAGGCTAGGTGGGGTAGCCATGAGGTTTGCAGGGTGACACGGATAGGGAACGGGGTGGGTATGGGTGGGATGCTCTTCAAAGAGTCACTGTGGCCTCAATGGGCTGAATGAGCTGCTTCCGCACGATAGGGATTTTGTGATTTCATGTGGCTCACTGGTGAAGGCAGATTTGGCATATGGCTCATATTTTGTATGGATTGGAGATTGATGAGAACATGGTGACATGTGCATTTTAAGGAAGGGGAGAATTGGCCATGAAGAACAGTTGGCTTATATCGTGTAAAAGTGGAAGGATGGCTGATCTTGAAATGGTATCTCTGCAGATTTTTCTCTTAAGATTTCAATGGGTGGAGAAAGTTTGTGAAGTGTTGTTCAAGTGAATTGTATATCAGTTAAGATGAGGACGGAGAGAATTGCAAATGCCAGACAGCATTTTCTTGATCTAAACTTTGTTTAAATTGATACAGCAGCAGATAGAACCCATCTTAATATCTGTTCCATTCATTTGTTTTAATCATGATAGATTCTGCTTTCTCTTCTCATGAAAATAATGAAGTTCTCAATGATTTGTACCTTATTCCCTGACAAAATAACTATAACAGATACATAGACTTCTGGTTTGCTGCTTTGAGATATAATGGTTCCTGTCACATTGTCTTTTGGGGATTTTAGGCAAGTAGGAAAGCAGCTCGAGGGAAAGCTTCATCCAAACAGAACCAACGAAGCTCATCGAATGTCTTCTCCATGTTTGAACAATCTCAAATTCAAGAGTTCAAGGAGGTGAGGAGTCCATGTACTGTACTGTTCGTGATTATTGTTATGATTGAGGCTGTTGTGTCATCCCACGATGCCTTAGGTCACAACATGATATCAAAAGTTGTTACAGTTACTGACATGACCCATTAAATTCTGTGTCTATATCATGTTTTAACAAAAAAGATCTGTCAACTAGGATTGAAAATAAACAAGCATGACTGGTATATTGTCAAAGCAAAACATATTCTCCAAGATGCAATAATTAGTTGTTGGGAACAGAGAACTGTAATTACTTATCCCTCTAAATATCCCCAAAACACAAATGGAAACATTTTTTGTGATAAATGGAAAGAATTGGATTCCTCTGTGAAAATCAGCCTTCTAAAAAAGACCTTATGAACCACCTACCTTTTCAAGACCCTCTCCCCATCTGATTCTAGCATAAATATGCCACTCATTATTCCTAAATTAACTCAGGTCTCACTGGATAGCTGCTGAAAGATTAGCATGCCTGGTGCTATTTAAAAGCTCTTTGATGAGCACAGGCATCCCAAAGCTGCCTTGCTCGGTGATGGACAATCATTCTGAAGATGTCAGAGAAGGGTAAAGAGGCATCATGATTCTCTGACAAGGACAGGTCCTCGTGGAAGGGTTAGTGCAAAGCAGGGGAGTCCTCTTCCTAGAGGACCGGCAGAGGAGGCCACACCACCGGACGCTGGCAGCCTGGTCTGAGATCACCATTTGGCGAGGTGCGGTCTTACTCATGTGGAGGACTGGCCAGCAGCTCGGCAAGGAGGTCAGTGATGTTGTCCATTCTGCCTGGCTAAATGTCACAGCCTTATCTCTCACTCTCTCTCACTCTCTCTGTGACTATACCCACCTCCTGCCAATGGTCAGGTTCAACCACTCTCAATATTTCCTGCAACATTTTGCACTTGTTCGAGATCAGCCCACAACCCCCAAACCACGAACCCTGCATGGCCTCTGCACTTGCTACCCATTTGGCCGGGACACCTAGTCACCTGTCGACTTACTTAACTGTGCCATCTACTTTCACCTCTCTCAATCCTTCCCTTTTTCTCAGAGCAGGAGAAAACAGTCCTTCCATAATAAGGAGGAAGGACCCAGGATGGGTAGAAGAGTGCTCAATATCAGGTTTCTCACCCATTACGAGGAGAGAATCTTGTCTCAGCATGTTCGATTTGCCAGGGATTATTGGGCCCATGTTCTCAACTGTGCGCATTCACTCTACTGTCAGTGTCATTGATTACACACCAGTTTGAACCATTAGCTGAGATTCCCTCTCTCATCCTTAAACTAACCTCACATTAGGAGAAAGTGAGGACTGCAGATGCTAGAGAATCAAAGTTGAGAGTGTGGTGCTGGAAAAGCACAGCAGGTCAAGCAGAATCCAAGCAGCACGAGAATTGATGTTTTGGGCATAAGCCCTTCATCAGGAATGAGGCTCAAAACCTCACATTGGTGCAGTCTCTTCTACATAACCACCCACTCAAGGTATGATCACGCCATTTTCTTTCACCATGCATAGTTTAAAATTTCAGGACAATGGACGACGACAACAAATGTAGTTCAGCTACGAGTCTCCAGCCTCCGCTTCTAAGCGTTGGTAAGGCCCCTAAAATCCAGATCCGCTTCCTGAGAGACCTTCATATGAACCAATTGGCTTCTGAACTCTCCATTTCTCCACTCAGTTCATTGACATGAGCCTTTAACTGCCCACCTCTACCCCCCAGCCTTGACAACCTGGCAAATGAGATGAACATGCCACGTATGGACATATGCTCCTCCCCACCTTGGAACAGGATATTCCTGACCGTAGTAGAACACCCTGCCCACATGATCAAATTCCAATCGGTGTCTTAGGACATAAACCTTTTACAAATGCACAAGTCCAATCTTCACAATTGTCATCCCCTCTTTTGTACAGCTTGTAGCTTCTAATCTCGACAAATAGCTTGTGGGGTCCCTGATCCATAGCAACAGCCTCCTCCCCATCTTCAACTCCTTTTCCTCATTTCTCTTGATAAATATGCTAAGTGATCATGGAGACTTGAGTGACTTAACCGGACTGTTCTGGGGCAGATGTCCTATCCTCCCAGTCTAGCTGCTTTGGAGCCACAGCATTGACCATGAACTGCTGTCTGGACTGTAGATGGATGAACAGCCTGAACATCCTGACTGGATGCCTGACTGTGGCCAATTCCCTCAATTGGTATCGAAAGCCTGTCCTTGACTTACTTGCTAGGCCCCCCTTACTGATGGGTGCCCAAAACTGCACACAATTCTCCAAATGTGTCTGACCAGGGCCTCATAGAGCCTCAGAAGTACATCCCTGCTTTCATATTCAAAATAAATAGTCATTGCATTTGCCTTCTTAACTACTGACTCAACCTGCAAGTTTACCTTGAGAGAATCTTGCACTAGAACTTCCAAGTCTCTTTGCACTTCAGACTTCTGGTTTTTAGAAAATAGTCTATGCTTCTAGTCTTCCTTACCAAGGTGCATGACTTCACATTTTCCCCCTTTGTAGTCTATCTGCCACTTCTTTGCTCATTCTCCTCACCTGTCCAGCCTTCCCCTCTCCTCAATGCTACCTGTCCCTTAGCCAGAATGCCCTCAGTTCCTTCATCTAGATCGTTAATGTATCAAGTGGAAAGATGTGGTCCCAACACTGAGCCTTGCAGAACATCACTTGTCATCGGGTGCTGTGCTGAGAACGACTCTTTTATTCCCACTCTCTGCTTTTTGCCAGACGGCCAAGCTTCTATCCATGCTAGCACCTTGCCTCTGACAACATGGTCTCTTATCTTACTCAGTAGTCTCCTGTGCAGCACCTTGTCAAAGGCCTTCTTGAAGTCCAGAAGATAACATCCATTGGCTCTCCTTGGTCTAATCTGTTTGTTACTTCCTCAAAGAATTCTAGCAGAACCTCCCCTTGAGGAAATCATGCCAACTCTGCCCTATTTTACCATACACTTCCAAGTATTCAGAACCCACACCTGAGATTAGGCTAATTGGACTGTAATTTTCCGTCTTTTGCTTTACTCTCTTTTAAAACAGGGGTGTTATGTTAGCGATTTTCCAGTCCTCTGGGACCCTCCCTGATGATAGCGATTCCTAAAAGATCACCACTAAAGCCGCCACAATCTCTTCAGAACTCTGGGGTATAGTCCATTTGGTCCAGATCCATCTTCAGGCCATTCAATTTTTCCTGCACCGTCTCCTTGGTGATGGCCTCCAGCTCAGCTCTGCCCCTTGACTGTCTTGAATTTTTGGGATATTCCCGATGTCTTACACCGTGAAGACTGACACGAAGTAATTATTCAGTTCCTCAGCCATTTCCTTGTTCCGTACTACTATCTCTGCAGCGTCTTTTTCCAGCGGCCCAATGTCGACTTTTGCCTCTCTTTTGCTCTTTATATATCTAAAGAAACTCTTACACTCTTACTTTGCATTACTGGCTAGTTTACCCTCATATTTCATCTTCTCCCTCCTTACTTTTTTTTTGTTGCCCTCTGTTGGTCTTTCTGAGCTTCCTAACCTCTGGTTTCCCACTGCCCTTCACCACATTATATGCTTTCTCTTTTGCTTTCACACTATCCCTGACCTCACTAGTCAGCCCTGATTGCCTCATCCTCCCTGTATCATACTTCTTTCTCGTCGGGATGATTTTTTGCTGTGTCTCCTGAATTACTCCCAGAAACTCCTTCCACTGTCTTTCCTGCTAGACTCCTCTCCCAGTCAATTGTACCCTGCTCCTCCCTCATGCCTCTGTAATTGCCTTTATTCAGCTATAATAGCGTTATCTCTGATTCTATCTTTTCCCTGTCAAATTGCAGAGTAACTTCAGTCATATTATGATCACTGCCTCCTGAGGATTCCTTCACCTTAAGCTCCCTTATCAAGTCTGCCTCATTGCACAAACGAAATCCAGTATTGCCTGTTCCCTAGTAGGCACCACCACAAGCTGCTCCAAAAAGATATCTTGGAGACATTCCACAAATTCCTTTTCTTGCAATCCACTACCAACTTGATTTTTCCCAGTCCATCTGCATATTGAAATCCCCATTACCACTGCAACTTTGCCTTTCCTGTATATCTTGTCTATCTCCTGGTGTATTTTGTGCCCCAGCTCCTGACTACTCAGTTATTCAGTCTGCTTTTGGTCTCTTCAGTGCACAGGAGGCTACATTGTGAGCAGCGAATGCAGTATGCTAGATTTTAAAAAGTACAAGTCAAATATTGCTTCATTTGGAAGCTGTGTTTGGGGCGTTGGACAGCAAGGATGCAAAAGGAAGTGTTGAACACCAGACCTTCTGCAATGGTGTGAGAAGATGGCATGGAGGGTTGGGGGTGAGGAATTTAGAGTGACAGAGGAGTAGAAAGGAAAGATCAATCCCTGCAGCATGCTTACAAGAGATGGGAGGGGAAGATGTTTTCAGTGATGACATCCTGCGGGAGGTAGGAAAATTGTGAAGATTGATCCTTTAAATGCAGAGGTTGTTGGGTGGAAGATGAGGATGAGGGGAATCTTGTTGTTTTTCTTGGGTTGGGAAGGGAAGTGGTGAGGACAGATGTGCTTGAAATGGGTCTGACACCATGGAGGGCCCAGTCACCCATAGTGCAGGCAAATCATCAGTTGAAGACAAAGGAAAACATGTTGAAGGCAACACATACAACAAAGATGGAGAAACTGGGAGAATGGAAATAAGTCCTGACATGAAGTGGGGTGTGAGGAGCCACAGTCAAGATACTAAATTAGAGGGCATAGGTGAGTGGAGAAGGATCTGAGGGGAAACATTTTCTTACAGAGGATGGTATGTGAATGGAATGAACTGCCAGAGGAAGCGATGGAGGCTGGTACAATTACAACTTTTAAAAGGCATCTGGATGGGTATATGAGTAGGAAGGGTTTAGACGGATCTGGGCCACATGCTGACAAATAGGACTGGATAAGTTTGGGACAGATAGTTGGCAGGAATGAGTTAGACTGAAGGGTTGGTTTCTGTGCTGTATAACTTGACTTGATGCCAACTGAGTATCACCCAAGCAGCCATTCGTTTCCTATTTTCAATAATTTTATATCTCTATAAAAATAAATGTTTGAAGAAAATGATTATTAATTTCACCATTTTATTCTCGAGGGTTGCACACACTTATTTGAAGAACAGTCATAGCAGATTTGAAACTTTAACTCTGTTTCTATCACACCAAATGGTGCCAGATCTGCGGAGTTCCTCCAGCATTTTGTGTTTGTTTCAGATTTCCAGCTTTCATTGTATTTTGCTTTTAGTACACACAATAATGTTGCTCAGATTGATCCTCAATCCCAGTCCAGATTAATCATGCAGGATTGGCAACCCCACACTGTGGAGGTCAGGAGTCCTGTGCAGCAATAAAACTGCTGAGTAAAACTTGCAGCTGAATCTTAGCAAAAGCTATCCTGGAGACATTGTTGTCAAATTTCACGGAGGGTTTCTTTCTGTGTGGCTGACCACTTTTTCTCATGTTGTCTTTCCAAACTCACCTTATGAATTGTGCACAAGATCCCACGGTACCTCGCTTGTCCTATTCTCCTACTTGGTGCAGGCCGAAGTACCATTCACTGTCAGGACCTCGGCGGAGTCCCAGTGCTGGTGCCATTTTTAAAGCCTGGCCATGCACCTGGTCAAGTGTAAGTGGTCTGCAACTGCCCTCCACGTTCATTTTACTTGTCCCAGACATGTCAGACATGGAGTAATTGGAATCTCACTTTGCTGACCAGGACTTAGAGGACCTGCTGGGCTGGCTATGCTTGTCATCACTACTCATGGAGTGTCCCCTGAGATGTTGGTGTTGGATGGAGGGTCAGAGTAGGAGCAAGTTAGAGATACCAGGTCATCATTCTGACCTTGATGTTGGAATTGTCACCATCCTTTTTTTTAATCTGGTGGGTAAGAGAATGGGAAACTGCATATCCAAAAGGAGAGAAGATGCAAGAATGAGGATGTGAATGCATGTAAATCAGCCTTTCACCACCATCTAGCTGTTTAACACTTGGTTGAAAATAGAATTTAGTGTTCTTAGCAGTGAGAAGCTAATCACTGGCCTTCTCACCCAGTTTTGCTAACTTTCTAATCACGGTCCATGCCATTGAGGGGCTGGAAAAGCTCTTCCCTTTGTCTTAAGTGGCTTTACAAAGTGACTTTCATGGCAGTAAATTTGTTGTTGAAGGCTCACTCATTGGCAGACACTCAGATCATTCAAATCCATGTGCTCTTATAAGTCGTGCAGTTTTGTGTAGTTTCTTAATTTCCAGATTGCTTCCTTTGAATTTTCTCCCCTTACCTGTCTGTATAAGCATCATCTCACTTGGAATTGCTTCTGTTCTTCTCCTTTGAATGAACCAACAACTGGAGGAGAGGTTCATCAGTTTCTGCCTAAGTTACCAGGAGAAAAACGGCAGTTAGACCAAATAAGACAGGAAATGAACAGTCGTCTACTAGTCCTATCAGCCAAGAAATATTTTCTTTGATATTTCTGAAGCAATGCTGGAGAAGAATGCATTTCACCAGGCTATAACTGACCTTAGCAGTCTCCTGAGACAGGACCCATTGCCTGCTGGGTGAGTGACCATGCTTTACTAGTGGCTGTCAAAGTCACCACACAAGGAGCTATTTTCCCATTGGCTCCTTCCAGATTGCTGCAGGGGACATGATATAACAGTATTCAGTAATGTTGCATTCTGCACATCAGAAGCTGAACTATCAGCTTGTGTAAAAGGAGTCCACTTGATCAACGTGTGACTGATATTTAATCAGCACAAAAAGCAAGATTTGAATGATAGTATTTTCCAATATGAATGACCTCTGCAGGTACATTGTGATATTAGCCACCTCTACCAGTGCATTGTCCTGGAGAAGGGTTTTTGGAGGTAGTTCATTGTCACTAATCCTCCTGTTCTTCAGCCTGTCTCATGAGTAGCCACTGTGGATCAGAAAAGGAAAAGGTAACAGGTATTGTTGCATGATAGTAGCAAGTATAGCTATATTTCTCAGACATGATGACGACACTCAAATACTAATCACTTACCTTCCCGCCCAGCTATGCGCTCCAACCTCACTTCCGCTGCTCCCACTCAAATGACCGTTGGTGATAGTAGCAAGTATAGCTATATTTCTCAGACATGATGACGAGGACCTTCAGGAGCTGGTAGAGATACATCTGGTCCCTCTGAAAGCTTGAATGGAGCTGCCAAGAGCCAAATGTCATCTTGAGCAGGAAGACCACATAGAATTATATGGCCCAGTTCTCCAGGACCTTTCTCACCTCTCTGGAAATGTTGAAGCCATTATTTCAGTCAATGCCAAGAAACCTAAACAACACACTCAAAGCAGGGACTTTTTAAATCAGAGATTATTTTCCATCAGAGAAAATATGTTGGGATACAGTGTCGGAGTAATCTGTGAAACAGTAAGTGGTCAGCCTACTACTGGGACTAACAAGAGACTATGAACCTATGTTTCCCAAAGCTGTGCACCACTTGAATTTTCCTCACGTTGTCTGTCTCTGCGTAATCTAATTTCTGGAGAATAATTCATCAGCAACTCTAGTGGCATTGTGTCATTCAACTCTATTGGTATTGCGTGATATATTCAATTACTGCTGGGAGCCATTATTTCTGGTGACTAATGGTGGAGTTGGACCAGCATGATCTTCCTGGCCAATTTTGATTGTTTTGTTCACAAGGTCAACAAAGACCATCCAAATGAAGTGTTATTTCTGATGACAGCTGTTCATCCTGTCGTGGCCAGATTTTACAGTCAGATTTCAATTTCATGCTCGACACAGACTTCTCAAATGGAACAAATGGTAAGTTTGAGGCTTCTTGCCTGGTTGACATTAAAATCCACTGGCTTAAAATGGACTTGGAGTTAAAAATCAGATCCATGGATTTTGTAAGAAGCAGAGTAAGTGATGCTAGGGTGTTACAAAGGTAAAAATTATTCAAGGTGAAAGAATTTGGACTTCCTGTTTTTTAAGCAGGATAAGGATTCAATGTATTTCCAAGAAAATTAGTTTTTGGGACACATGGAAGCACAGGAATGACAGATCTGATTGCAATACAGTCTATATTGTAAAGGTAATTCTCAGGCTGGTGAAGATCACATGATAAATGATGCTCATGCAATTACTGACCAAACCTCTTGTCATGGATCCCCAGGCCTTCGGCTGCATTGATCAGAACCGAGATGGAATTATCAGTAAACAGGACTTGAAGGAGACTTTTATGCAGCTGGGTAAGTGAACTGGGTCAGTTCTTGCTATTAACCTTCAGTTTTCCTTTCTGTCCAGTAGTTTCAAAACATTACAAGCATTATGTGATTTTTCAACATATATGAAAAGATTTAAGATAATATTTTCTAATCACCTTGTTCAGAAATGTTGGGACATACCTCCCAAAACACATGGGATGTGAATCCAGATCCCCTGGGATATAGGTAGGCACCCTATCATTGCAGCAGAAGAGCCCTGTCCAGTGATTTCAGTTTTAAAGCATTTACAGAGATGAATGGTGTCTGGGATTCAGTGTGACTGGCTGGAGAGACAGGCAATAGTGCAAAAGTGCTGCAATTGGTCCATGGTACTCATGGCTGATGCTTACTGGATTTTATCCCCACAGACCAATCCAATTTCTCCAGGAAGACACTGATCCAATTGTTAGAAAAAAATAGAAATGCTATCTGCAGTGATATGAACATTAACCTGTTTGAATATATTTATAGGTAAATTGAATACCAATGATGAAGAATTGGAAGAGATGTTGAAAGAGGGAAAGGGGCCAATGAACTTTACAGTGTTCCTTAGTCTGTTTGGAGAAAAACTGAATGGTAACGTAAAGACAGCGTTCTGACAGCAACTGGCTTATTCAATTAACTAATTCATATATGTGATGGATCTCAAATCTTAGCATTATCTTTTTAATAGCACTGGAAAGATTTATTTCTACTTATTTCATGTCTGACAGTGCAGTGGTGATGTAACCCATATTTGGAAGATGCCCTTGCCTCTGAGTCAGAAGGTCATTGGGTTTGATTCCAGTCCAGGTATTTGGGCATGAAACCTAGGCTGGCACACCAATGCCATCTTTTGAATCAAGTGTTAAAGTGAAATGTTACAACAAGGAGGTGAACCCCTCTACTAATGAAACCAAACAACCAGAAAGGCTCACTTTGCCTCATCATCTGTTAAAATATGAGTGACAGAGAACTCCCAAATTCCACTATTTAAAAAAAACATCAATTTAATTTTTTAACTCGAAAAGTGAACATTAAACAACAATTATTCACAACTCTAAGCCCCCTTTCTCTTAACTGCTTCTTATTTGCCTCCAAATTAATAACAATATGCTGTTACAGTAAGACACTTGTTAAAATTACATCAACTTAATTTCAAAACCACACAGCTGCTGTTGTCTTTTGTGACTTCACTCTTCTAGCTGCTGAATTCCCTGGATCATCTTCTTTCTTTTTACTGCGAGTATGATTCATATGAAAAGATATCTTTTAATACAGAGCATTGCTTAATTTCTTGGATCTGTCTTGATGGCAGTTGCTCTCTCTCCAATTTTAAAAATGCCCACATTTTTATATTCCCAACATTGGATCATCTCATTGGTTTGATGTTGGTAAAACAATAAATTCAAATTCAAATTGGGTTTTAGTATCCTGGGACATAATTTAAACTGATTGGTTACATTCAAATTGTTGTCAAAATAACAACCAAAACTCAGGTATCTATTTCACAGCCAAATGTCACATATTTTCAATTTTCCAGTAACTCTGGGACTGCCATCTAGTCATCGACACAGGGGTTTGTAAGCTCTCAGTTCAGAACAGCATTCATTCTCTCTTAAAAGTACTGTACATGCCTTCAACTTCATAACAAAACTCTCTGTGCTCCATCAAGTGTATCTAAATGGCACTAATTTTAAGAAAAGCAGGGTAGTTCTCACCTGCAATGTCACCATTATTTGTACCTCAACGAGCATCACTCAAACACAAAATGCATGGGACCTTGCTGTTATGGACCAGACCAGACCCCCTCAAAATGTTGCAAGAAAGTAGTCTCGACCCTAACTTTGCGAGTTGTTTTAGAGTCATAGAGTCATAGAGATGTACAGCATGGAAACAGACCCTTCGGTCCAACCTGTCCATGCCGACCAGATATCCCAACCCAATCTAGTCCCACCTGCCAGCACCCGGCCCATATCCCTCCAAACCCTTCCTATTCATATATCCATCTTAAATGTTGCAATTGTACCACCCTCCACCACTTCCTCTGACAGGTCATTCCATATACGCACCACCCTCTGCGTGAAAAAGTTGCCCCTTAGGTCTCTTTTATATCTTTCCCCTCTCACCCTAAACCTATGCCCTCTAGTTCTGGACTCCCCGACCCTAGGAAAAAGACTTT
>NC_057751.1:9927855-10019889 GCF_004010195.1 Chiloscyllium plagiosum
CTTCTACCTTTGAGCCAGTTCTGTATCCAAATGGCTAGTTCTCCCTGTTTTCCATGAGGTCTAACCTTGCTAATCAGTCTCCCATGGGGGACCTTGTCGAACGCCTTACTGAAGTCCATATAGATCACATCTACTGCTCTGCCCTCATCAATGTTCTTTGTTACTTCTTTAAAAAAACTTAATCACGTTTGTGAGACAGGATTTCCCACGCACAAAGCAGGGATGCTGCTGGCCAATTTACTTAGCTTTAAACAAAACAGAATTTCTTTACCAGATTACTGAATGAAACACAAACAAAAGAGAACAGAATAACTTGACAATTCCAAAAACTCAACTTAATGATGCTGTTCCAAATACTTGCTACAATCCCCATAAACGTCCCTTGGCACAAGGGTAAAATCAAAAACAAGGTCTTACAGGAGAGAAGTCAAAGAGAGGGGATCAGCATCAACCTGTTTCTCTTGGATCCAACAGCTTCACAACTCTACTGTTTGATAACCAAACCAAACAAGGGAATAGCTGAGCTGGGAGAACTTGTCACTCCCCTTTCACTGTACAAGTGTCTTTTTAAACTTACAAGCCTGAGGCAGTATCTGTTAGCTATAATCAAACTGGGCCTAAAACCCTTCAACTTAGACTTTTCGGAGTCTGTGTCTTATACGACCTCTCTGAAGAAAAACAAGGACAACATAACATTGTTAAAGGAGCAACCTCAGGACATCACTGAGTGCAAATTGGTTGCTGCATTTCCTTAATCACAACAGGTACTGCACTGCAAAACATTTGTTTGGCTACAAAGTGTTTTGAGATGTTCTTATGGGTGTAACTGCAAGTCTTTCTTTCTGTTTTCATTGCCACATTATGCAATTTTAGCCATTCCAGCCCAAATGCTGGTGCTAGCAAGGGCAATTAATTTGAAGTTTATTTTATCTCAATAGGAAGTGACCCAGAAGAAACCATCTTAAATGCCTTCAAATTGTTTGATCCCCAAGGAACAGGGCATGTCAAGAAGGATGAGTGAGTTGCAAAGTCACTGCAAATGTTGCATGAGGCTGTACTTTTAGTATTTCAGCTGATACCTTCTTCCTGTAAATTTCTGATATTCAGCATAATGTGATTAGCATCAGAACTTCTTGATACAAGCTACTTAAAGACAGTGTGGAGAAAGTGAGGACTGCAAATGCTGAAGATCAGTGTCGAAAAGGGTGGTGCTGGAAAAGCACAGTCAGTCAGGCAGCATCCGAGGAGCAGGAGAATCTTTTCTGATGAAGAGTTCATGTTCGAAGCATTGACTTTCCTGCTCCTCAGATGGTGCCTGACTGACTGTGCCTTTCCAGCACCACACTTACTGACAGTGTGTCCATAAATCGATCAAGGCAGTTGTTTACTTATGGTGATGCTATTAGTTGTCTTGCTACTACAAGTTTTCTAACACCTTGAGAGTTGGAAGCACTGACTGATGGAGAGACAGAGTTGTTATAGTGTTCAAGATTACACTTGTCTGTATGTGCAGCCCTTTAGAATAAAATGTTTTGGAGTATGGCAACACAAAGTTATGTCAATGATTGAGTAATTCGCGGGCATGGACTGATGATCCAAAGGTGTGACTACTGCGAGTTGACAGGCACTTTCACTTCAAATAATTTGAAAGTAAAAAGACAGGACCTTTATTGATGACCTTAGAAACTTCTCTGGCACAAAAGACGATGTAGTATCCTGAAGACGTGAAAAGTGCTCTTGAATGACACATTACATTTGTTCAAATCACTGACCAAGGATAAAGAAAAGGCTGATTAGATTTCATGCATTTGAACTAATGGTGGATTAAACGAAGATAATTCCATACCATTAAGTTTAATCCACTCTTGATCAAATTTAGAAAAAAACATTAATATCTTGCATCTGAACATTGGGTATGCTTTTCTCTTGCTTTACAGATTTAAGAGACTCCTGATGACACAAGCCGATAAATTCAGTGCAGATGAGGTGAGATTTTGCTCTCTAAAATTGTATCACATCTGAGATACCTCAGATTCAAAGGTTTTCCCATTTTGACTTTAGGTGAACTAGACCAAACCCACAATTCTATTTGAGGTGGAACGGAACCCTTCAGGGAACATGCTTATTCCAGGGAAACTAACTGCCCACAAGGTGGGGCTCCAACTTGTGGAATGCAAATTTTTACCGAGTATGGTTGTCTCATAGATGATTGATCCTTCTCAGAGTGAAAAAATTGCTGTTACTCTGAGTTGTTTCAAGTCTTTGCCCGAGCAACTTCACAGTATGAAACTCTTTGTTTGGTGATTGTCCCTTACTCAAGTGGACACAGACAGTTGAAAGGAGAGATGAAAGGGGAATAACAAAACAATGAGAGATCTGTCAGAATAGATCGGGAAAACTGTTCCCATTGAGGAAAGCATCAGGACCTGGAGGGCACAGATTGGTAAATGAATCAATGAAGACATGAGGAGAGACGTTTTCATGCAGCACGTAATCTGGAAGGCACTGCCTGAGAGTATAGTTGAGGCAGGATCAACCAAGGCATGACTCAATTAATCAAAGCCAATAAGATTATTATCTGAGATGAAAGAATGTGCAACGCTCTGAGAAGAAGACTTATAAGGAGCACAAATAAAACTTGCTTGTCCAGAGAGCTACCACAAATGGAATAGATTGAATATTCTCTTTTTAAATGCTATTGTGCTCAGCTGCGCAGACCAGAAAGTCTAGATTTAATTCCCAGGTGAGATATTTTGTAATCAACCTGGTCAGAGATGTTATTATTTGAACCTGGGCCTGCTGGCTCAGAGATAGAGATAGGTAAATGACAACTGCACCGCAAGAGCTTCTAATATTCCCCTCCTGTGCTGTCAACAATCTGTTACTTTGGGTGGTTATCTAAATGATAGGAAACTTCGCTATCAATTGCACGTTCTCTAATTGGTGAAGACTAATGGTTCAGTTGGATTTTCTCGAATCAAGACTGAATAAAACCTAGGGTGTCAGGCATGAAGAATATCCTGAAATTGAAAGGGATAAAGAAAGTGGAGTTGAAAAGCACAGAGTTTATGATTATTTTCATAGTTTTATGAAATTGTAATTTGTTCTTTCACATCAAAAAAAATTTAGTGTTGCAAAGGTGTTTAAAAACCAATCAAATTCTATTGCGTAAATGTGTGTTACCCTGACAGCTGTGTGACCTGGTGTTATATGCTCAGTGCTTTCGTAATTTCTATTCTTGTTCCTTTCTTCCCACAGGTAGAGCAGATGTTTGCTGTGACTCCCATTGATGTTGCAGGAAACATTGATTATAAGTCACTATGTTATATCATCACACATGGAGATGAGAAGGAAGAGGCATAGTTTGAATGTTGTTGGTGTGTGGCTATTGCTGTCATTAATAAAAACATCAGTGATAATGATCATATGAATCATCTCTAAATAAAACACTGCAACTCAAATTGGACAATTAATCCTTCGATGTTTAGCGAAGCACAACTGCTCATGTCAAATTGTCACGCTCACTCTTGTACTGGCTAATGGCCACTAATAAATCATTTATTTCATGCCATTTTGTCACCTTCCCCTCTTGTTGTGAAGTTGTTAGCTTTTCACTGGAATACTTTCCTCTGATTCAATAATTCTAAGTTTTTATGCATGATTCCTGAGACTGCGGATACTGACTGGAGATTCTGTTATTGAGGGGTAAGCCTGGCCACACACAAATGCACACTTTACTGGGAGGCATGCGATAGTAATGAGAGACAGGAATCTATCTGACTTTTCCATCCTGAATCTTGCACATTGAATGGTATTTGGCACAGACTATGTCAAAGTTGGAATCTTCCCGTTCCCTGTGACTCAATGACTGACTGAATAAACACCCTGTACCATTGTTGAAAGGTATGACACTGGAAAAGGACAGCAGTTCAGCAGCATCTGAGGAGCAGGAGTATCGACGTTTCAGGCACAAGCCTGTCACAAAGCTAGCCCCTTTTATTCTAAAAGCTGTTCCTTGGCTCAAGAATACTCTGTCCTTGATTTTTTTTTTGTGAGAGGTAATAAACCGTGCCAGGCTTCAATCAGTCTGGTTTGGTACAGAGATCAACAAGATTTTGAGAGGCCTTTTGTTCATATGTAAACAGATGAGACTTCAGGCCAAAGTGGTCATGTTTTAGAAGTGAAGAAAAAGGGGAGTAAAAAGAAAGGGAAGTGGTCAGCTCTCTGGCTGAACGGGTTAATTTCAATCTTGAACTGGTTGGAAGTTCAACAGGGAGCTGTGTGGAAACTCTCTCTCCCTTTCTCCCCTTCAACTTCAACCTGTAAGCATGTGTTCCATTTATACTGGTTTTTAAAGGGAGTTTGCTTATTAGGACTGTTGTGTATATTTGGAACAGCATAATTAAGTCTCGTTGGATAGGTTGAGTTCTGGAAGGCTTCTTTATTCTATTCTTTGTGTTTCATTGTCTAATTTTGTGAATACATTTTTGTCTGTTTTAAAATCTAGTAGTCAATCTAGCTAACTGAATCATGGTAGTTTTCACTGTACATTGTTAGGAAACAAATTGCAAAGTTACGGCCTGAGCTGCCTGCTTAAGAATGTCTTGAGTAGTCTCAAGCCTCATGCCTGCTCCTCGGATGCTGCCTGACCTGCTGTGCTTTTCCAGCACCACACTTTTCGACTCTGATCTTCAGCATCTGTGGTCCTCACTTTCTCCTACCCTGTGTCATTGGCCAAGCTTAATATACTTCTTTTTCAATGGCTTGATCGTACTCAGGCAAACTTGCCTCGGTAACAGCCGGCACACATTTTGCAAATTTGGGTTTTTTGGCTGTTTCTCCATTTTTACTTTCCAAAACTGGTGTCACTTCAATTTCATGGAAAGATTCAGCAACAAAATCAATTGACTCAATGTCTTTGATAAAGTTAACGTGATAATTTCTCTGTGTCTGTGTCTGTGCCTTTGGTCACGGGCACTTGAATTCTTCATTCCCAATGGTCATGGTCAGACTGGAGTCTGTCCACTCAAAGTGAAGGGATGTTTAATCAGCGGCTACTTCTGTTGGAGGGAAACTGAGGTACTCAATCCTGGTAATTTGAAGTGGAAAAGAGAAAATAATTCTGAAAAGGGAGGGAAACTCATCATAGAATCGGGGATCATTTAAGGACATAATTAAGTAGCGAGGGAACATCGATGTTTGCCACTATGATGGTCTATTATGTTCATGGTAATATTTGTTTGAATAATGCCTAGTTGTGTCTTTTCAAGTTCTCGTATACGTGTGAGGTTCTGTTTTTGTTGTCTCACTTCTTCCTAACGAATAAATTAACAGTTGGTGACTTTGACAACTTCTAACAGGATTGAAATTCACCCTTCAATTCCAGTCAGTCTGCTACCTTTGCTTCAGCGAGAGGTTGAAATTGCACCATCATAGAATTGTCTTCAGGTTGGTGTATCTTGAAAAGGTACACAGTGCAGCATGATGTTTGGCAATGACCATACCGTCAGACCATGTCTCAGTGGATCATGTTCATCGGAAGGTATCGTTCTGATTGGTGTGTGGGAACATTTGGAAACTTGGTACTGATGAAGAGGATAGAAAATGCTTGCAAGAAAGGCTGTATTGTTGGGAGAACCCTGAACAACTAGGCTAAGCCTCCGACTCAAGCATGACTTGTGTTGCCTTCCATTCTCATGCAACTTGTAAATGTGCATAGGAAAATTGAAATTAGCTGCAACCACCCCAGAAGTGGGCAGAGTCCTTTATTTTCTTTGAGCATGTGGGCTCTGTCTGTGAGCAACATCAGGCCCTTCAAGGGGCAATTTTATATTCATCAGGCATTTTCATCATCCACACTGAAATCATCAGTAATCATTGTATCATGTTTGTGAAATGTATGCAATGTCCAACTGAGTGAGGTGCAAATCCTGGTGATAAGACAATTTGACAGTGCTGTTGGTTATTATTGATTGAAGAGTAACATGTCTCTGTAAAGCAGACTTTAAGTGGCATGTGTGGTCCACAATCCACAAAGACAATACCAGATGTGTAGGTTGCACAAAGTTACAGACCCAATTTCCTTGTTGTGGGAGTAATGGGGAACAGATCTTGTTCCATCTTAATATATTGCATGACTTATTTTTAAAATTACACACCATCGGTCTCAAACCACATTCAGGATGAGAACTCCTGTTGCTGTTACAACTATGAATGTGGACTGCTTCTAGAGATTATTTGTTTGCAACCAGCAAGGTATGAACTAGTCAAAAACCAACTACATGTTTAATAGAAAATCCTTTATTGTCATGTGTACTCCAGTACTAAAGTACAGGAGTGCAGTGAAAAGTTTTAACAATGGCTGCCTCCAATGACACCACCTTAGCTTCTAATATTGGATACAAAAGAGGAATAAAAGAAAAATTAGTCATTATTCCCGACCGGCTGTGTCACAGCTGCACTGGAGAGTCCAATCTTGTGTCGAACTTGACACGAGCGAATTCAATCATCATTCCAGATGCATGTTAAATTCCAATGACACAAATAGCTTATTTCTCTGAATTTATTTATAACAACATAATAATACATAGAATCCCTACTGTGTGGAAATAGGCCATTGGACCAACAAGTGGACACCGATGCTCTGAAGAGTATCCCAGCCTGGTCCATTCCCCAATAATCACAGAACAGTTCTGTGCCACATGAAGAGGTACAGATGCCACTACTTTTAAAATTTTGGATTTCTCAAAAATGTTTCAAAGCTAGATGAATCAAAAGGGTTGCTTTTCAAGATAAGCCAACCTGAAGACAATTCTATGATGATCCAACTTCAACCTCACGCTGAAGTCAAGGTGACACATGGGTTGACCACGGTCACTCTTGCAGATCAGTCATACTAGATAGTTTTTTTTTATGTGATATATTATTGTCACATGTACCAAGGTACAGTGAAAAGTTTTGTTGCATGCAGTACAGGTGGATCAGAGAAGGTGCACAGAGATCAACATTAAATTTGAAATTGGAGAGGTCCATTCAGAAGTCTAATAACAGCAGGAAAGAAGCTGTACTTGAACCTGCTGGTCCATGTGTTTAAGCTTTTGTATCTTCTGCCTGATGGACAAGGTCAGAAGAGATAATAACCAAGATGGCAGGGTCTTTGAAGATGTTGGCCGTAGAGACATCATGACATTGTTTTGGGGGTGGGGGGTGCAGATGGATTTTTCTTGCAATGGGCGGGCAATGGATGTGATAGAAATGCATGAAAGAGCAGTTGACGGTGAGGTGTCCCCGCTGAGCGAGTAGGAAGCACAGAAGACAGGAAGGATTTGTAGTTTAGGAGGACAAATCAGCCGACAGCCATTGAAGGGATGTGATAGTGAGAGTTGCCATTCATGAGGCTTGGTGAGAAGTGTGTGTAGTTGGCAGAGTGAATATTGGCCCTGTCAGCATGAGGGAGCAGGAAGAAGATGGCGGTACTAACCACTGCCAAGTTGACGATCCTTGACCTGCTGGGAGGTATTCCATCCAGACACTGTGCTGCTCTGGGCCACTATCTCAGTCTCGGCTGACTGGATCTTGTGATATGGCCTCCTTTGTCAGTCAGCAGGGCACAGCACAACCCTCAATTGCGCCACTCGATCCTCTACTTCAGATCCCTATCGGTGAACCAAGGCACTAACTTGCTTTTCTGAGGCAATTTCCTTGGGAATAACATTGCAGGACCATGGTGAGACAGACATCTCCTGGCTTACAAGCATCTGAGGTGCTGTGGAACGAATGTTTAAATGTGGCACCAGGTGTGTGAATTCTGGAACATCTGGGCAGTGACAAACACCCCCTTTTCTCCTGCCCCACGTTACCACAAAATGGGTACTGTCGAAGTCCGCTGCATGAAGAGACTAGAAGATCGTTTGAGAAAAATAAACTTGGGTCATAGTAAACTAGGGCGTCTTGAATCTCACTTTGAAAAAAATATTTTGCCTAAAAATGGGAATTTCAGCTGAACATCCCTCCCCATTCAGTCTTGGTAAAGGCTAGCAAGTAGATTGGAAAGGTATTCAAGCTTTTCTAATGGCTGTAAAGGCTGCAATTTGAAGTGGCTGGGGCTTTACTTTCCTGGAGCATCAAACGCTGAGGGGTGACCTCATCGAGGTTGATGAAATCATGAGGGGCATAGATATGGTGAATAGCCAAAGTCTTTTTCCCAGGGTCAGGGAGTCCAAAACTAGAGGGCATAGGTGACAGAGTAAAGATTTAAAAAAGGTCCTGAGGGGTAACGTTTTCTCCTAGAGGGTGGAATGAGCTGCAAGAGGAAGTGGTGGAGGCTGGTACAATTACAGCATTTAAAAGGCATCTGGATGGGTCTGTGAATAGGTTTGATTTGGAGGGATATGGTCCAAGTGCTGGCAAATGGGTCTAGATGAGGTTGGGATATTTGGTCAAAATGGACAAGTTGGACCAAAGGGTCTGTTTCTTTGCTGTCTGACTCTATAACTCTGTAAGTTGGATCAAAGAGTTGGTTTGTTTGAATTGAATTGAATTTATTGTCACATGTACTCAGGCACAGTGAAAAGCAAGACAAACAGTTGTGTCGATAGTGAATAATAGGTAAACAGCGGCAAAAACAAAAACACAAGTACAGGTGAATGTTGAGTTTTGAGCACATTCAGTATTCTGATAACAGTAGGGTATGTTAGAAATGGGGTAAAGTATTGTTTTTGCAGATATAGAAAAAACATACAGAAAAGGGGTACAGCAAGAGAACTATTAACCTTGCAGGTATTTAGGGAAGAGTATCTCTACTTTTCAGTGTATAATTATGGTTAATTTAATACTAACTTTGGTGTGTAATTATTATAACAAATAAGTTATTTTTAAAAATTATGTTTTCAGCAAAAAGCTGAGATAACCGAAATGCTTGAGCGATACAAAATGATACAAGTTAATGAAATTCCGAGGATGGAATTGATACTAAATGTTAAACCTGATCTTGACAAAAATAATGTGCGTCAGCACTTACAGAGAGGAAGGTTGCCAAATTGGGGAAGGGGGAAGTAATAAGGGTGGAGCGCAGCTGGGCATTGGTATGGCATAGTAAGAGAGATTGGGTAATTAGGAGTCTGGAGAGATGACCTCACTCAGCTCAAAGGGTATAACGGTATACAAACCCGAGTTCTGATTTGCTCATTTGCTTATGCAATTGAAGCCCTTACTTGCAAGTTCGTAATAAATTGTCGTTTCCAGATTTGTTGGGTCTCGCGTAAATTTTATTAAGTTTGTTTCTTACAGGTAGAAACTGTTATGAAACCAGCCGGTGCGTGTGTTCAGGCTTCTGATGCCAGTCAAAAAAGAGAATTCCTGGGAAAGATTTGGGTGGGGAATAACAAAATGAAGCAGCTGGAGAACGGACCACACACACCTGGATCTGGAGGCGCCCGAGGAAAAGGTCTAAATGTCTCAGATGACGCAGATCGGGGGAAAAAACGCCCGAAAACACGGGCGTAAAATTTTTAAACTCCGTCAAATAGCGGGTGACGGAATCGGTCGCAAACAGCACATGGAGGAAGATCCTCAGGGCTGGGGAGAAAAACGAAGATGGAATCCATGAAATCGCCCCTCAACAAAATGGCGGCCTTGAAAAATTCGTCGTTACCCCGCAACAAGATGGCGTCCGCGCCCTTGTTGTTGTGGTCGCCGCGCGCGAGGCGTGACGGTTCGTCACGTGCCAGCGAGCCCGCCGCTTGGCGGGAACCTCCCAACGGAAATCCATCCCGAGCGCGAGCCGGGAAAAGCAAAGCTGCAGCAAGGAGAAGACGAGCAACCCAATAAAATTAACCGTGCCAGGCGGTGTCTGAGAGCTGAGAAAGGAGAAAGGGGAGAGGGGTGGGGTATTTATCCTTCCATCGCAGCCGTTCATCCACGTTGTTATGTTTTCCGAGCGGGCGGCGCAGCAGGAGCCGACTCTGCTGTCGGCCCCGCTCCCGGCCCAGCCGGGCCCGACTTTCCCCCGGGTCACCGCCGGCTCCTACAACAACCGCTCCGGCTGCTTCAGGCTGGGCGAGCGCTCCTTCCAGCGGCAGTACGCGCACATCTACGCCGCCCGGTTGATGCAGGTGCGCCCGTTGGTGGAGGAGAGCGCCAGAAAGAAGTGGGGTGAGTATTTCCCCCAGCTCCACACACAGCCGCCAGAGATGGGGGGGACGGGTCAGGCGCCAACCGGCGGTGGGTGGATGGATGTTGGTTGAGCGAGGAATGGAATGGCATTGTCCTGAACCGCGGTGAAACACTCGGTCTGTGCGGTGCGTTGATTTTATTTCAGGATTGAATCCGCTGCTCTCCCCAGCGGCTCCATCAGGCTGAGTGTTGCTGTTCACTCGGGCGCCGCATGATTCTCCTGTTGTGTTCTGCAGGGGCCGATGTGCCGGTCAAGAAGCTGTGTGAGCTGCAGGTCGGCCAGAAATGTTGTGTGGTTGGCACCCTCTTCAAGCACATGGAGTTGAAACCATCCATCCTGCGGGAAATCAGTGAGGAGGTAGGAGTCCTGCTCTGGGACCCGTCTCAGTATGAGCCTCTTGAGGACGTATCCTTCACCGTCACCCTAGTATTTGGCCGTCGCTCTCAGCCCAGCGAAAGGTCTAGTACTTTTAATCAGCATGTCCCGATTCCTTTGCGCGGTGAAGCATCCACCATTAGAACATAACGAATGAGAATTCGTGCACCGTTACTCCAACTGGGGTGATGCTCAAAGGTATGGACTCGTGCAAACCATTGCCCTGTTCATATTTGCAGAGTATACAGGAGTCTTATGTGTTACTACATTAGATTGGTTTGCAGTGCACTGCCATTCATTTAGATTGCTGATAATGGTTGTGGTCTTGTCTATGCTTTCTGGTCTGCACAACTTTACTCGAAAGTTGAACAATAAAACACTGACCTGTAAGAAATAAGAATATGACTCAAGTTGTGACTAACATTTACTCAACACCTTGAGCCTGTCTGCCACTGAATGGGACCATGGCAGATCTGACTTGGCTCAAGTCTACCTCTCTGCCCTTCCTCCATCTCTTGATTTCCCCACATTGTGAAGAGTCTTACCGATCTAAGCATTAAATAGTGTTAAGGACTCTCCCCCACATCTCTCTGTGGCAAGGAGTTCCAAAGTCACTGAATACTTTGAAAGAAGAAATACTTCTTCACTTCAAACTTAAACCCCTCTGTTTCTCGCCCTTAGCCTGAGAGTCTGCCTTCTGGTCTGAAACTCCCTTCTGAGGAGAAGCATTCTCTCAGAATTCAGAATGTCAAGCTCCTTCAGAATCCTGTATGTTTCAGTGAGATCACATCATTCTTCTCAACTCCAGTAGGCAGAGCTTTTGCTCATAAGATTCTTTCTTCCTTGTTTCTCTTTACCTTGCCACACGACTTGCGTTCCCACCCCTCTACTGTTCGAGTTTAAATCTTCCCCAACCACAGGAATAAATATTGCCCTTGGACGTCAGTCTTGGTCTGCTCAACTGTAACCTGTCCAGTTTGTACTGGTCCCACCTCTCCCAGAACCAGCCCCAATATTCCAGACATCTGAGACCCCCCTCCCCCGCCAAGTTTTCTGGCCATGTATTCAACTGTTATATCTTTGTTTATACTTTGACTGCCATGTGGGTAACTCCCTTTGAGTTGGAGCCATAGAAATGCATGTCTGTTTCCTTTCCTGTTGATCTATAACAATTGCATTCACACTCTTTTTATATTCCTCCCCTGTGCAGCCACGTCGACTGTGGTGCAATGAATTTACTGGTTTCCCCTGAGAGGCCGTTCTCTCCAAAAGCATCCAAAGCACTATATATGCCAGACGACTGCGACCACTAGGACTTATAACAGCACACAAACCAACAGCCACTCTCATACAACAACTCACCAGAAAGAAGGACCCGATACCCAGCATGAGCAAAACTAATGTAGTGTACAAAATCCCATGCACGGACTGCACAAAACACTATATAGGACAAACAGGAAGACAGCTAACGATCCGCATCCACGAACATCAACTAGCCACGAAACGACACGACCAGCTATCCCTAGTAGCCACACACGCAGACGACAAGCAACATGAATTTGACTGGGATAACACTACCATTATAGGGCAAGCCAAACAAAAAACAGCCAGGGAATTCCTAGAAGCATGGCACTCATCCACAAACTCCATCAACAAACACATCGACCTGGACCGAATATACCGGCCACTATAGCGGACAGCTGAAACTGACAACCAGAAGCGGCAGGGACAGGCCACTATAAATGCCGGAGGAAACACCACAGAAGTGCTTCACAGGAGGCTCCCAAGCACTGAGGATGTCACCTAGACAGGGGACGAAACGTTTGCAACAAAAACTTCCAGCTCGGCGAACAGAACCACAGCAACGAGCACCCGAACTACAAATCTTCTCACAAACTTTGAGTACTATATATGTTTTGCACAGTAAGAGCCACGGGGGTTTCCTGCACTCCCAGCTTTGACAAAGGGTCAGTTAGACTCGAAACATCAGCTCTTTTCTCTCCTTACAGATGCTGCCAGACCTTGTCCTTTTATTTGTCCTGGTAGTCACTCATTCCATTTCTGCCGATGGAGTCTCAGCCTGTGATGTGCCAACTTATATGTACTGCTGTCCATGGGACTCGCAGCTTCATGGCTGCTCCAATGTCCCCAGCTCCCAAATGGTTTACTTCATATTCTTAGATGGTGATTCCTGGTTCTGGACTCCTCCATCAATGGGAACTTCCTGACAGTGTAATAAAGGGGAGTACAAATAAGGTACACCCTCTTCTCTCGATTGGGAAAATTACCTTAAAGAATGGACACCTGATGTGGTGGGAAGGTCTCTACTTGGCAAGTTGGACTGACACAAATATTACAGGAATTGATATTACAGGAACATGCCCATGGCTGGTTTTGAAATTGTAATTGAGAAACATGACACTGTTTGTGCACTTTCCCAGCCTGAGCACCTCCTTCTGTCGCTTCCCAATTCTTCAACATGACCTGTCCCTCCATCTTTCTTTGTGTCACCTGCAAACTTAGCAGCCGAGCCCTCAGTTACTTTGTGCTGATTGTAGTCCCAGCACAGATCCCTGCGATACTCCACTAGTAACTGGCTGCCATCCTGAAAAGATCCCTTTATCCCCACTTTCTGCCTTCTGCCAGTTAACCAAAAGTCTTTGCATGCCAGTACGTTGCCTGTAATATCTGAGCAATTTCTCATGTTGTTCAATAGATGCCAGTGCTGTAACTGTACTGGAACAACTTGGTGAGAGGAACGGTAAGTTCTGGAGCACAAGTCTTCCATTCTGTTGCTGGAATGTTGTCGCGGCCCACAGCCTATCAGGATCCAGCGTCTCCAATTGTTTCTTGATATACTGTGGAGTGTATCGAAAAGGCTGAAGACTGATATCTAAATGCTGGGAACTACTAGAGGAGGCCAAGATGGATCATCCACACAAGGCATTTCTGGCTGAATTTTGCTGTGAAAGCTTCAGTCCTAACTTTTACCTGATGTGCTGGGCTCTTCCATCGTTGACGATGGGGATATTTGTGGAGCTGTCTCCTCCAGCGAGTTCTTCAATCATCCACCATCTTTCTTGTCTGGATGTGGCAGGACTGCACAGCTGAGATCTGATCTGTTGGTTGTGAGATGCTTAGTTCTGTCTATTACTTGCTGCCTATTCTGTTTGGCATGCAAGTAGTCCTGCACTGTTGCTTTAAGTTGACAAGTCATCTTCAGTAAAACTTGGTGCTGCTTCTGGCATGCCCTCTGCACTCTCCATGGAAACAAAGTTGATCCCCTGAATTGATGGTAATGGTTGAGTGGGGAATATGCTGTGCCATAAACTTACAGGCTGTTTTGGGGTACAATTCTGCTGCTGTTGATGGCCCTCAGCATCTCAAGGATGCCCAGTCTTGAATTGCTAGATTTGTTCTCAGTCTTTCCCATTTGGCACAGTGTGCCAAACAACATGGCGGTTAATCTCAGTGTACAAGCAGAACAAAAACAAAAGACCCTATTCCCATCATATGTAAGACTAACATAGTTTACAAGATTCCATGCAAAGACTGCACTCAGCACGATAGGGGACAGGCAAACAACTTCATCCATGAACACCCAGCTAGCGTCTAAATGCCACGACCAGCTGTCTCTAGTAGCCATACTCAAAGATGACAAGGACCACAAATTCAACTGGGACAATGCAATGATCACAGGGCAAGTTAAACAAAGATCTAAAGCATGGATTCCATCAAGAAACACACAGACTTAGTCCCAGTATACCGGCCACAACCACGAATAGCAGGAACAGAAACAAATAAATTCCAGAAGATATTGGACAGCAGCGCTTCACTGCAAGCTCCAAAGCACTGAAGATGTCACCAAGACAGGGGATGAAATGTCTGCAAGTCATACCCACAACTATAATGTCCAGAGTCCATCTCTTGCTGGTGGTATACGACACATTCAGGGAAGGTGATGGTCATAGCTGGGGCATTATCTGTAAAGTATAATTCTTTGAATGTGACTGTCTCAGCATGATGCTTGACTTGTCTGTGAGACAGCTCCCAATTATGGCAAGAGCCCTCAGATGTTAGTAAGGAGGACTTTGCAGGCTTGACAGGGCTGTTTTGTGCCATTGTCTTTTCTGGTGCTAGGTCAATGCCAAGTAATTTTGTCTAGTTTCATTTCTTTGTGACTTTGGTACAACTGAATGGCTTGCAAGACTATTTCAAAGGGCTGTTGAGAGTCAACTACACCATTGTGGGTCTGGAGTGACATCTCGGCCGGACCAGGTGGTAATGGCAGATTTCCTTTCCTGAAGGACATCCGTGAATCAGATGGGCTTTTATGACACTTGACCGTGGTCATCGACAAGAAACTCAACTGGACTCACTACATAAACACTGGCTACGAGAACAGGTCAGAAGTTATGAATACTGTGATGAGAAACTGAACTCCTAAAAGCCTGTCTGCCAACTCCAAGGCACAGGTCAGGAATATGATGGAATACTTCCCATTCTCCTGGATGAGTGCAGCTCCAACAGTATTTGAGAAGCTTGACACCATTAAGAACAAAGCAGCCTGCTTCGTTGGCATTATATCCACAAGCAATCACTCCTTCCACCACCGATGTTCAGTATTAACAGTCTGTACGATCTACAAGCTGCACATGAGAAATTCGCTCAAGATCCTCACACACCTTCCAAGCCCATGACCACTTTCATCTAGAAGGCCAAGGGCAGCAAATACCTGAGAATGCCACAACCAATAAGTTCCCTTTCGAACCTCTCCCCATTCTAATTGCAAGTATATTGCTGTTCCTTCATTGTTGCTGGGTCAAAATCTTGGAATTCCTACCTTAATGGCATTTCGGGTCAATCTGAAGCAGGCAGTCTGCAGCGCTTCAAGAAGGCGGCACATCATCACCGTCTCAAGGGTAGCTAGGGATAGGCAATGAAGGCCGGCCAGCCAGCAATGCGGCCTTCTCACAAATGAATAAATCTTTTTTTTTCAAAAAGGCACCATGGGCTCTTAGCTTATTTAGCAGTTTCATGTGCATCACCTCCAAGGCCTTCTGGAAATCCAAATAAATGACAGCCACTGGCTCTCCTTTATCTAACTTGCTTGGTGCCTCATAGAATTCCAACAGATGATTACGCTTGACTGTTCTTGACACAGATGTGCTGACAGCCTTATTTTCCAGTGCACTTTCAGGTGCTCCTAAATCTCATACTTCAAGGCCTCCAAAATGTTAACGTCGACTGAGGTCAGGCCAACTGACCAATAATTTTGTCTTTTGCATCCCTCCCTTTAAACAAGAGTGTTACATTGGCCATTTTCCAGTCATCTGGGACCCTTCCTGACACCAGTGATCCCTGAAAGATCACCAATAGTGTCTCTACAATCTCCTTCACTCTTTCCTTAAGAACTCTGGAATGTTGGTTGTCTGGTCCAGGTAGTTAATCCACATTTAGATCTTTCAGCTTCCCCACTTGCTCTCTCCCATACGCTTCAAATTCCCTGAAACCTGACATGGATATTCAAGAGAAGAACTACTTACCAATGAGAGAAAAGGAGGGACAGATCACCAGCTCTGTGTTTTGTGTTATGGACCACACCAAAACCCTTTGATATGTATCAAGGAGATAACCTAGGCTCTAACTTGTTCTTATTTAAAGGCAAATGAAATGTTCTATGTTGCAGTAGTAATTCAATAGCCACCTGTGTGGAATCGCAGGAGATGGGTAAGATAGTAAATGATTATTTTGTGTCAGTATTGACTCTGGAGAACACTATGGAAACTACAGGACTTGGAAAAATAAATATGATATTTTGAAAAGTGTCCGTATTCCCGAAGAGGAGGTGCTGGACATGTTAAAATGCAGAAAGGTGGATAAATCCCAGAGGTCTCATGAGGTGTATCCCAAAATGAAGTGGCATGTTAAGGAAGGGATTTCTCGTTGGATCATGTGGAGTCTAGGGGGAAGATAGTCAATTGGAAATGAAACTGGCTGAAAGATGGGAGACATGATGGTGGAGGGGTTTGTTTCGAACTGGAGATCTGTGACCAGCAATATGCCATAAGGATCAGTGCTGGATCCACTTCTTTTTGATATTTATGTTAATGATTTGGACATGAATTTAGGAGGAATCATAGATGTGCAGCATGGAAACAGACCCTTTGGCACAACTCATCCATGCCAACCAGATAGCCGAAATTAATCTAGTCCCATTTGCCAGCACTTGGCCCATGTCCCTGGAAACCCTTCCTATTTATATACCCATCCAGATGCCTTTTAAATGTTGTAATTGTACCAGCCTCCATCACTTCCTCTGGAAGCTCATTCCATGCACGTACCACCCTCTACGTGAAAAAGCTGCCCCTTGGATTCCTTTTAAATCTTTTCTCCCTTGTCCTGCTTCCATCCTCAGTCAAAGCAAAGCACTCAGAGACATGGTATAGTTTGATCTCTTTCATCTTTATTCCGGGCCCTGAGTGTGAGAGAATAATTAATAAAGAGTAAACCATCTGCTGTTACACAGTGATTAACTGACTTGAAATAATGAATGTTTTTCCACCTTGTTAACCCATTACACTTACCTCCAGCACCCCATTGTTACCGAAGTTCTTAGCAGATCTGAATCATGCTCAGCTGAACATCTTGTTTCACAAAACTCAACTTTTTCCCTGCCTGCTTGTACCCTACACATATTCTCATACCCTCCTTTTATCATTTCATGATAACCAATGGCCTTACCAGCTTTCATAAGACGCTGACAGCCAATACTTAAGCAAGTTACTGACACACTGCATATAGTGATTGTAACAACAAAAATTACTAGTCCGTTTCAGTAAATAGAATTTTAAGAATCCTCCCATGTGGAAGAATAATTCACCAGTAAAGTTGTTAAATCTACACTCCTTAGTGACCACTCCATCCCCTCCAACTCGAGTGGAAACAAGTCAGTTCTCCCAAATTTCCTTCAGTAAAGTTCAACCTGAAAACAAAATTCAGTCTGTCCTTGTGCATCACTCCACAGAGAAATCCGAATTCTTGAATAATGGTAGTTAAATACTTAACAAAACTGAAGAGACTTTCATCCTTCTGGAGATATTTCAGATGGAGGATATCAGCACATTTGAGTGTGCAGTGCAGCAGCTGCAAACTGCAGGCTAGGTGAATGCAGCATTCTTTGCTACATCTGCTCCAGCTCTGGTGTTGAAATGTAACAAAGCCAACTGGCTGTTGTCATGTTAGTTTGATTAGTGAACCTTCATATCCCTTAAATGATTGAAAGACAAGGTAAAACCCGCATGGTTTAATATCCATAGGAAGGCCACTGACAAAAATTGTACAGACCTCCTCTTCACTGTTGTTAGCTTTTTTTTCATGGTCATGACTGGGGAGCTGACTGAATCCGTTGGATCAGGTTGCGGAGGGGTAGACGGTGCTCTGAAGGTGTGCTTTACCTGCAAATGGGGAAATTCTACAGAAGTATCTTTGCACTTCCTCTCTCATTCCCTCCTTATCAAGGTGGTTAACAGTATAAAGACAGTCGCACATTTAACTACACTAAATTGCGTCTGCCTGTTTTAACATTCTTTGAATTCTTGAAGTCTGTTACTCTGTTCACTATTTATAGCATCTATTTTTGTACAATCAATAAACTTCTAAATTCTACTGCCAAAACAATTCAGTCAATTGTAAACAACAATCAGTGCTCCTAAAATCAAACCCTCGGGTGCCTCCATTTAGATTACTCAAAAGTTATTTTCTTTTAACAAATTGATACTTGGCTAATGTGAACGCTGTCAGCATAAGTATTTCAGAAGTCTGGAACAGAAAGAAAACATGAAAACATTTAGCAATTAAAGAGGCGGTTTCAGTTAAGCTTTAAATCTTAAACACTTGTGGGAAACAAATGCTGAATATTTTAAAGTATGTTTTCCAAATGAAATTTCCCAAGTATGAATAGTCGAACTTCCAGTGACAACTTCAGTAGAGATCAGCATCTTTGAATTTGCAATATGAAGGGGGCCAATGAAGTCTTAACAATAATGAACAGAACTGAACCAATTCAGCCTCCAGTTCTGATATTCTCTCAAATCTTAAAACATAAAATTGAAAATGCACTGTTCTTTTTGTGAACACTCTGCATTAAAAACATAGCAGCAAAGATTATAATACAATACTCTCATCTGGTGAAAGCAGGACCACTGACCCAACCGTTCGTTTTTAAACAGGCATTGTAGAATTGCTAACACATCAGGAGCTCAAGGCACTTAATCAGTTTGTTTTAAGGATACAAGTTTGATAGTTTTAAAAAGGACATAATATTGTACACTTAGAATGTAAAAACAAAATCTTCCCCATTACAAAGCCAGTAAAACACATTGAATTAAGATCCAGTATTTTCTGAACCAGTATTTTAACAAACCAAAATATTTAAATATCACATACTCTCAGCATGGCACAATTTGTGCTGAAACTTTCCTTTTTCAGTGCAAGTATTAGTACAACCTTAATTTCAGCATTTTCTTGTTTTATTTTCCTTCTTCTCACTGAAATTATACTGACAAAAAAAAGAGAAGGCCCTCTCAGCAGACCACATGGTAGCACAATCCAAGACAACACCCCCCACCCCACCCCCGCCAGAACAAAGATTCGCAGAGAATCTCAAATTTCACTCCTCGGAGGACTTAAACCTCAAATCAACCCACCCAGTAGATTTGAACCCCAGTACTGCGCAGAGGATTCTAACCTCAACCGAACCCACCCAGGGGACTCAAACCCCAGTATCACTTCGAGGACTTGAACCTCAATCACCACCCCCTCCCCGTGCATCGCAGAGGACACAAACCTCTGCTAGCTAACACACTTGTGAAACTATGTCTCTCAGCTGAACTAATTACCTTTCGAAGATTCTGTCGAATAGAGAGCTATCGAGCGAGGGGGCTGTCTCTCGCACACAAGAATATCGAGAGGGGCCAAGTTTTAAAATCTTACCTTGAAGGCCCATCAGTCTCACGGCACCGATGTTCAAGGTGGTCACTTGTGCTGTCAGTCTGGATCCTGCCAACTACACCAATATTTAGTCACCCCATTGCCCCCCCTCCCCCCCCCCCAAAAGTTTGACAACAGTTGTTTTACATCCTTCATTATTTCGAGCCCTGCGGGAAGAGAGAATGATTGCCCAGTTCTCTGGAACAGCACTTTCTAAATAAAGTATATAGTCATTTTACAGGGAGAAGCATCCAGATAAGGCAACATACATATTAATTAGGTGACTATTACAATAAGCGAGTATCAGTCAGAAAAAAATTAGCCATCTGCTGTTTCACAATGAATTGACTTCACATAAATGAATACTTTTCACCTTGTTAAACTAACCTCACATATGGAATGCTACCTCATCTTGTTAAATGGCTGTACATAATGAATGCTTTTTCATTTGTTAACCCATTACCCTTGCCTCCAGCACCCCCATTGTTAACTGCAAGTTCTTATCTGATCTGAGTCATGCTCAGCTGAATCTCTTCTTTCACAAAACTCAGAACTTAACTCTTTCCCTGCCTGCTTGTATCCTATACGCATTCTGACAGGGATATGTCAAGTAAATCTTTTCTAAACAGCTTCCAATGCTGTTCTGTTTACCAAATGAGACCAAAGCGATACATTCTTCATATGTGATCTCATGTTGACATCTGCTGTAAAAATTTGCAACGTACAGTTTACTTCTAGTTGTCTTCCTGATTACTTGCTTTATCTGCTTACCAACGTTTTGCGATTCATGTACCGGGTCACCCACATCTTTGCGTAATACGAAGTTCTGCACGTGCTCGCCATTGAATTTATATATAGCTTTTCTTGTTTGCTTGCTTCACATATCTATATCCTTCTAGTGCTTTCCATCTTAGCTTAACCAGTGTTCTCATAGCTACCTTGGCATTATTGGCAAATCTAATACCATGTATTTAGTCCCTGTTGCCAAGTTATTTATGCACATTGCAAACTGAAATTTGTGGTGTTCTTGTCTGTGACAAGCCATTAGTTAAAGCCTACCAACAGAGAAAGACCATCCGATTTCTGTTTGCCTTGATAAAGGACTGATTTGTTCAAATGTTCAACATCTCTGTTCTTAGCTTGTGTAACTTTGACTTGGTACCTTTCCAAATTGTTTTGAGAAATCCAAGTAAGTTGTGGCTGCAGGTTCCCCTTGAACAACTTTGCTTACTTTCTCAGAGAACTCTTAACAGGTTAGTTGAACAAATTGAACAATCCCATGGTCATGCTACTGATAACATTGTGATGTCATCATGTTTTAACCTAAATAAAGAATCTTATGTATGCTGCATGTTTCACTAACTAGCCTATAGCTTCCTGTTTTCTGTCTTTGTCTTTTATTGAACAAAGGTGTTGCATTAGCTATTTTCCAGTTCACTTGGACCTTTCCAAAATCTGTGGAATTGTTGGAAAATTATTAGCCCTGCATTAGCCACTTGTTGAAAAAACGTATGGTATAGGTAATCTGGTACTGAGGACTTGTCAAATTAGGTCTCATTGTTCTTGTACTTTTTCTCCAGTGACTCATTGTTTTAGGTAGCTCAGTGCCTGTTAATTTTCAAGGATCTGCTGGAACTTTCCTGAAGACACACAAAAGATGCATGTTCATCCCCTCTGCCTTTTCCTTGTTATCTGTTTAGTTCTCCAGACTCTCTCTCTCGAGATGAAACAGTTTTTCACCTTTGTACTTGGAGAAACTTGATCTGTTTTTAATATTACCATATAGTTTTCTCTTATTATCTAAATTGTCCCAATTTATTAGCTACTCTTTGCTGTTTGCTAAAATATGATCTCCTGAGCTACCTTTTTGCAGTTATGTTTGGGCTAACACTTTTCCTATTCATACTTTGCTTTTGTCTCACCATTTAGATTTGACTTCATCAGTTAATCAGGTTTTTCTTTGTTTCTTATTCAAGTTGGACTTTTAAAATGTGATGAGACTCAAATTCTAGTCCGAGGTGCATTGGAGCAAGTGACTTGGCTCACCTGTACTCCATTCTGTGAAGAAAAAATCTTTTTTGATACTGGGAATTGCTTTTAATTGTTTCATGTGTTTTTGAATTTAAACTGATTCAAGCTGAGTTGAATGACTGCACCCCTTTGTCACTTCTGACTTGAATACTCTGTGTACTGAGGGTGATTAATTGTTGTTCCTAATGTCATAAATCTTGTTGCTTTTAGCACAACCTGTTGCCTCAACCAGCACGTACAAAATACACAGATCAATCCGACGAGCTTATTCTAGAGGATGAGCTGCAACGAATCAAATTGGAGGGAAAGATTGATGTTCAGAAATTAGTGACAGGTATGGCTGGAAGCATTGTTGAAACAATTTTGGTCAATTCCCCGAAAGACCTAGCATTTTAGAGGTGCCAGGATATGTTCTGGACAGGTATTCTGATGTGTACCTTTGGATCAAGAGATTTCTTCTGGCTGCTTTGCTTGTTTGTGCTCAACTGGATTTGATGACAAAACTACTATGTAATTATCTGTGACAGTTGTCCAGTAGCTTTCCAGTGACACATGCAGGTTGTGTTGGTAACTGTATAAATGGAGTTACAAAATTGTAGAAGACAGCTGACCTTGAAACATTATCAGTTGCATTTACCAAGGCAGGGTTAAATGTTTTTAAGTACGTTCCCGTCAAGTGGACCTTGATGCCTGATTCGTGAGGGGAAGAAGACGTATGGGTGATTTGTCTTTGATGAAGTGCAGCGCCTCAAATATGCATCTTTTCGTTGGAAAGGTTCCCCGCGTGCTTGTAGTAGAATATCTAGACTAGGTAGTCAATATTGATTTAAAACAACAGTCCTGGTAGATGTGAGGAGGCGTGTGAAGCCATAGCACATAAAGTGGGGATACCTTTTAAATTGAGCTGCTTTCTTTGTTGATTTTGTGGTCTTTTTTTTTCGAAAACCCCTAAATTCTGCCAGTCTAAGGAAGTTGTGTAAAAATGATAAGAATAAAAGAGTCATTATTGGAAATAGTGTCCGAAAGTTCTCTAGAATTTGCAAGATTGAAAAAAGTGTCCATGCATGTTTTTGTTGTACTGAAGTGCTTCCTTGATTTTGGTGTTCGGCATGCTCTCATAAAATTGGTTTTTCTTCAGATACTATTGTTAAACCTCGTATAACAAATTGTTGATTTGAACATTACCTGTTTGTTGCTTCATGTCAAGTATTTCCAGTATTTTCTTGTTGGTTAACACTGTTTTGACCTTGTATTTTTAAGTCTGACATCCATTGTTGTCGGTCTTATTGTCAGCTCAAGGATTGGTTCGTTTGAGTATTTCTTGAGGTGTGACTCATTGAAATTAGCCTTAATGGTTTCTCTAAGAGCTGATACTTGAATCCAACATGTGATAATATGTCCCTTTAAAAGAGAGTTGTAATAACCTGTTTGTCTTGAAGATGGGTGTTTGTCAACCTGGTGCCTTCTCCATGGAAAGAGAGTGAAGAGCTTTGATTTGTTAAAATTAGGCAAAAGAAGTGTCAGTGGTGGAGTCAGGCTCACAAACCTAGGGTTTTAGTTCTGCTTTCAGTTGTTGAAGTTGGGGTTTTGGGACTGTAGCGGCAAGATACAGCTGTTTATCTGCTGCCACAAACAGCTTGAATTCTGTCCTTGCTGGATTCATTCTGCCTGTGTTCCTTCTGGAATGGAGGGAGATAGTAAGTAAGGGTAATTTGATTTGCTGAATTTGCCTTTACCAAGGGTGTGTCTATGGGATGCCGCTCTATTGGAACACTTGAGTAGCAGTTAAATAATACATAATTTTGTTAGGTATTTAGATCCAGTTAAAGTTGTGCCACATTTTTTTAAATATTTGAACTGTGGTTTCAGACTGAAGTGTGTTTTGTTTAAAGCTGCATAGTTTGATCTATCGAATCACATTTGTAACACAGCGCCTTGCACTTGGCTGTAAATAGTCTTTGATATTTTTTGAGAGGGTTTGATCTGGTACATAACAACCTTGTCCTTGTGGTTTGTTTATCAGGTGCAGTTATTGCATTACTTGGTGCTGAACAGGGTGATGGAAAATTTTTGGTAGAAGATATTTGTACAACTGACATTCCACCACAGCGGCAAATGGCAGGTCCAAACACTGATAGGTGAGCAAAACACTTGTACATCATGGATTTTTGAGACATGAATTAATTAGTTTGTAATATTAAGTGAAAGTGAGGACTGCAGATGCTGGAGAGTCAGAGTTGACAACTGTGACCCTGGAAAAGCACAGCTGGTCAGGCAGCATCGAGGAGTGGGAGATTCGACGATTCGGGCATAAGCCCTTCATCAGGAATTGTACATTTCTGCCTGACCTGCGCTCTTTCAGTGCCACATATTTTGACTCATTGGCCACATTAAATGCTGCTTTCGGTATTCTTCCTTCTCACATGACTCCGAGCTTAAAGGTTTTGTTTGACTGACCTTGATAGCTTATCTTCCACTTGGAACATTTCATGGTGAGCAAATTGCATGATGAATTTTATTTGCCATTCTTAGCAACCTTTAAATTATATACAGAATTTAAGCAGTATGAGAATTAATTGTGTGCTATTTTGCTGTTTAAAGGTATGTAATATTAGCCTCTGGTCTTGGCCTGGGTGGAAAGAATGCAGAAAGTCTTCTTGGCATGCAGCTTCTCATTGACATGGTAACAGGTCAGTTGGGAGATGAGGGTGAACAGAGCAGTGCTGCAAAAATCTCTCGTGTGATTTTAGCAGGAAATCTTCTCAGTCGGAACACACAGGATAAAGACTCCTTCATCAAGGTGAGCAGCTGGTGTTTCACCATGTTATTGTGTTCTCCTGTTACTTGTAACAAATGAACGCAAAGCTTTGTTAATCATTTTTCTGAACATGGAAATTTGTACATTAATGCAAAAGTGGCAACTGAAACAGGCAGATGTTACACGAATCTTCTAAAAAGCCAAGTATTAATCTGCTCCTCCCTTGGCAGTTGTCAGTGTGATCTGTTGAGGTCTTGTGCTGCATAAAAGACTCTCTGGCCATAGGAATACCTGTGCCATTATATTCTCAGAATGCTCATCAAAGTGGAGGCTGGAGAACTCTGGAAAATAAATGTTGAAGAGGAAGTTCTGGAGGTATTAGGGAATATAAAGGTGGCTAAATGTACAGGACCTGACCAAATGTATTCCAGAATGCTGTGGGAACTAAGGGAGGAAATTGTGGGGCCCATTGTAGAAGTGAGTGCATCCTGTTTAATTACGGGTGAGATGCTGAATGACTGGAGGGAGGCTAATATTGTGCCCTTGTTTAAGAAGGATTGTAAGGAGAAACCAGGGAACTATTGACCTGTCAATCTGACATTGGCTGTTGCTAAGTTGTTGGAGGTCATTCTAAAACATAGGATTTATAAGCATTTAAAGAGGCAAAAATTGATGAGGGACAGTCAGCATGGTTTTATGCAAGGAAAATCATGTCTCTCAAAATTGATTGAGGCCTTTTGATGATGTCTCCAAGGAGCTTGACAAGGGCAGACAGTAGACATTGTTTACTCGGACTTCAGTAAAGCCTTTGGCAAGGTTCTATGTGGTTGACTATTAGTCAAGTTAGTTTGCGTGCAATTCAGGGTGAGCTTTCCGATTCGATACATGGGTGGCTTAATGGCAGGAAGTGGTGGTTGAAGGCTGCTTCTTGGACTGTAGTCCTGTCACCACCCTGTTGCACAGGAATTGGTTCTGGGTCCACTTGTGTTTGGCATATACATGAATGATTTGGATGAGAATTCAGAAAGCATGGTTACAATGTTTGCAGATGACACCAAGATTAGTGGTACAATGGCCAGTGAAGAAGATTTTGTAAAATTACAAAAGGGTCTTTGGTCAGTGGACTGAAAAATGGCACACAGAGTTCAATTTGGACAAAGGCAAGGTATGGCATTTTGGCACAGACCTGCAAAGGACCTCTGCTATTCTTCACCTGTGAAGGATCCACACATTCAAAAAACAGTTATCCTCTAGCTTATCAGACAAAAAGGAACGTGAGAGCACCAAATTCTCAAGTACTTACCTCCAAACTCGGGATTCCTCCACCACTCCAGATCTTTCCCCCAGCCTCTGGAACCAGTTGGACACCGTTATCCATGCGGCTACTACATCCACCTTTGCTAATGATGACTTCACTTTCACACCTGCCGCTCGACTGACTGCGGCCACTGCTGACCATACTGCCTCCACAAATGCTACCAGAACCTCTGCGAAAGCTGCCCTCAATGTCACTTCAGTCCCTGTGGTTGCCACAGCTGTTGGCACTTCTCTCCCTCTCCCCCCCCCCCCCCCCCACTGATGTCACTCACCAGAGACAATTATGCTGTCCCTGCACACTTTGCCAAAAGCACTGCTTCCGCTTACACTGCCGTAGACGCAACTTCTGAAGCCAGGTGCCAACTCATAGACACCTCCTATCTCCCCTTTAACCACGACCCCACTTGCTATTACCAAACCATAATAAACTCCCCACCTCCATTCAGGATACCACCCATGCCTTCCACCTCCTCCATGAGTTTCGTTTCCCTGGCACCCAACGTCTCATCTTCACTACAGACATCCAGTCCCTCTATGTGACCATCCGGCATGGCAAAGACCTCCAAGCCTTCGGTTTCTTTCTCTGCTGCCGACCCAACAACCAGTACACTTCCACCGACCCACTCATTCAAATGGTCGAACTGGTCCTTACCCTCAACTTCTCCTTCAAATCCTCCCACTTCCTTCAGAATAAAGGGGTCGGCTTCGGCATCTACAAGGGCCCCCGCTATGCCTGCCTGTTCATAGGACATGTAGAACAGTCCATCTTCCACAGCTAGACACGCACCAACCCTGCCTTTTTCTCCAAAGGATCATTTCACATGCGGCAGAGATGTTCCTGCACATCCACCAACATCATCTACTGTGTCCATTGCTCTCAATGTGGTCTCCTTGACATCAGGGAGACAGGACGCTAACTCAGTGTTTCACGGAAAGCCTCTGGGATACGTGCACCAAACAGCCCCACTGCCATATTGCCAGCCTCTTCAACTCCTGCTCCTGCTCCACCAAGAACATGCAAGTCCTGGGACGCCTCCACTGTCAACTTCAAGTTACCTGACAACTGGAGGGCGGACATCTCATTTTTCTCCTTGGGACCCTTTAATCACACAGCATCAACATCGATTTCACTCGTTTCCAAATCTGCCCCGGCAATCCCACATCAAACCCTCCAACTTGGCAATGCCCTCTTGCCCTGTACTACCTGTCTATTTTCCTTCCACTGAACCGCTCCACCCTCCCCACCAACCTATCACTATTATCCCATACCTGCATCTACCTATTGCTTTCTCGGCTACCTTCCCCCTAGCATATGCAGTTCTCATTGCAACTGAAGAGGTTGAGAGGTGAGCTTGGAGAAGTTTATAAAATCAGGATAGCTAGAGGGAGAGTTAATGGTAGGTGTCTTTTCCCTCGGCTTGTGGATTTCAAGACTAGGCAGACTTTTAAGGTGAGAGGACAGAGATTTTAAAAAGATACAAGGGCAAGTTTTCTCGGTTGCTTTTGGTGTGGAATGTACCTCATGAAGCAGTGGTGGATGTGGGCGCAGTTAGAACATTTGAAAGACCCTCAGATAAAGGCTTGAATAGCAAAGGTTTGGAGGGTTTTGAACCAGGAACAGGCACGTGGCACGAGATTAGCTTGGGATTACGTTCTGCATGGACTGGTTGGACCAAAGGGTCTGTTTCTGAGTTATCTGACTCCACAGAGGGGAAAAAAAAAGTCTTTGTTTGCCTCAAATGGTCTGATTCTTCCAATTATTGTTGGGGGCAGTAATCTTTGGCGATCTAGCTTCTGAGACATAATGCAGTTTTGGTTGATATCAGATAGTGGTTGTGTGTCATTATAACTTTGTCATCGAATATGTGTTCCAGGCCAAGTATCTAACAAAGAAGACTCAGGCAGCCAGCGTGGAAGCCATTAAAATGCTCGATGAGATCCTGGTGCAGCTAAGTGTGCGTATTTAATTCTGTTCATAGCTTTCTGCTGCTGGTACTGTGTGCGCTGAACATATCTGTTGGGAAATAGTTGGTTTAAACTGCATGTTTAGCTGAATAAATTGTTGCCCAGCTGTGTGCACGTTCATTCAAGTATGCACTATCTTTTTTCTTTGTTTACTGCAGGCCTCGGTTCCTGTAGATTGTATGCCTGGGGAATTTGATCCAACAAATTACACCTTGCCACAGCAGCCACTCCACCACTGTATGTTTCCGCAGGCTATGACTTATCCCACAATGCAGCTTGTCACCAACCCTTATCAAGCAGACATTGATGGAGTAAGGTACGAATGCAGGAAGATTCGAAGTGCAACAATAGAGATGGCTGAAATTGAAATTATTCTGATAAACATGGCTGTAACTGTTCCCTTCATGTGAAGCATGAAGTTGCAGTTCGCGATCACCTTCTGAAGGACACCTTCAGATGGCACTAACTGCTGTCTCAGCCACTGATGCCCATTTCCCATGAATGAATATTTGAAGTAACTCAAAATTGAATTCAAGAAGCAACAAAAAAAACATGTCTGTTGATGTTTTTATAAATCCAAAAGTGAAAGGCTATGCTTCATGTCCTTCTGCTCAGGTTCCTGGGAACATCTGGACAGAATGTGAAGGACATTTTCTGCTACAGTTCGATGGAGGATCATCTTGAGATCTTGGAGTGGACTTTACGGATTGGCCACATGAGTCCCACTTCGCCGGACACCCTTGGTAAGTACTTCAAGAACAAAGTTCATTTTGGAAAACTGTACTTGTCAGGAGTGTCTGTCATCTTTTAAGTAATATATGTTAATTTTTTGTTTTGTGAAGAATATTCCTTGCTTAGAGCTATGTTCAAATGCAGTTTTTAAAATGAGACAGTATTTATGGTTTACTTGGGACTATGGTTGATCAGATCCGCACTTGTCCGGAATATAATTTTCTAAATGTGTATTTAAATTATTTGTCATTTAGTATTCTGTTGAAGTGGTAGTTTTGGAGTAATGAACATGTTTATCTTTTTTTTAATCTCTTAGGATGTTACCCATTCTACATGAATGATCCATTCATTTTTGAGGAGTGTCCACATGTTTACTTCTGTGGCAATGCTCCATCATTCCAATCAAAAATTCTAAAAGGTGAGGACCGAATTTGTTGGAAGGCATATGTCGAGAGAAAACTTTGTGCATGATTTCTGTTTGGGCAGGATGATTAAAGAGTGTTGCAGTTAAAAATCAGTATGGGAGATTGGGAGGATTGTTGAAATTCCAATGGTTTTAAACAGTTGGAACTTTGTGTTCATACTCGAATGCTGGAGGAGATAAATACTGTGGAGATTTTTCAGGGCACAATATTTGGACTCCCGAGATGCTTTAAAATAAATTCACATGTACAGGATATGCTATCTTTAACAACTTTCAATGAATTTTGATTCAGGAGATATGATTCTGGAAGTCAAATTTTTGACCTTTCAATATTTTCACTCTGAGAATTTGTCTTGTGATGAGCAATAATTGTATCTAACCAGATCATTTAAGTTGTTAGACACTTCAGGGGGCTGCCACAAATGGATCTCTCAAATTTCGTTTTGTATTTGCCACAGTTTCAAAGCTAACAGCAATATATTTAGGACATACTTGATTGTAAAGTGAACCATTTCGGCCTACAATTCATGAGGCAATGATTTGTGGCTTCACCAAAGTAGAATGCACATACTCTAATGGATGCAATGTGTTGGGTTTTCAAAAAATAAGTATTTTCTGTTTGCATGTTGCTCACTTGTTAGCATAGGTGTTGAAATGGACGACCTCCAGTTTTGAGATAGTTTCTGGCATAAGTGTACATGTAAGAGGGATAAACAGGTTAATACTAAGGGAATTCCACTTCTGAAACATGAGTGAAGGAAGGTTGATTCTGCAATTTTGAGCATTTATTTTTTATAAGTGATCCGATCACTGGAGCCTGTGTTATGTTGCCAGTTTTCCAAGTAGCCCTTTGTTTTCCCATGAACTATTTTCTTCTGTATGGCTTTCACATTTCTGATTTTATTTATTCTTTAATATCCTATTGCTTTCACTTCGACCACGTTATTATTCTCTCTCAAAGACTTGGCAACTATTAGATATACTCTTGTATGTAATTATTTTGATCAGATTGCTTACAGTGTGGAAACAGGCCCTTTGGCCCAACAAGTCCACACCGACCCTCCGAAGAGCAACCCACTCAGACCCATTCCCCTACATTTACCCCTTCACCTAACACTACGGGTAATTTAGCATGGCCAGTTCACCTAACCTGCACATCTTTGTGACTGTAGGACGAAACCGGAACACCTGGAGGAAACCTACACAGACACGGGGAGAATGTGCAAACTCCACACAGACAGTTGCCCAAGGTGGGAATTGAACCCGGGTCTCTGGCGCTGTGAGGCTAACCACTGTGCTGCTGCTTTTGTGTTGCTTTTCATATTTTTGATTTTTTTTTCTCACATCTACAGTATTGTGCTGTAGATGAATACATTGTGGTTTCTTTCAAACAGCAGTTACACAGTGTATGAATGAAATAATTCAGTAGCCAGCGCTACACAAGTTCTTGAGATTTTTACATGGAAAATGTTCACTCTTCAAGAAAACTTGTGGAATGATCTGCAGAAGCCTCTTGGCAAAGCGGTAGTAGTGTCATCGTTACTTCATGAGACAAGTGAACTAGAACCCCATTCTAATGTGCTGGGGACATGGGTTTGATTCACCCCGTGATCAGTGGTGAAATTTGAAGTCTGGAATGAAAAGTTTGTTTGTTTATGTCCTTTAGCTGGTATGTCGTACATGTCATTGTGTGCACAGCAACGTGGTTGCCTCTTCATTAGGATATGATTTTGAGTGTTTGCTCAGACGAGCAAGTGATTCCTGCATTTCAAACAAGAATTTTAAGAGGGGGTTTATGTGAACAATGTATACCCAGTTTGATGCTTCAAAATCACCATTCTTCTTGAGCTGTTATAGGAAGAGCATCTCATTTTTCATAACTGGAAAAGGCATCAATTGTTTGAATGCAGCCCTTGTTCCTCTAACTTGGACCTGTTTGGTGTGGGTAGAGGAAACATTAAGAAATAGCAAAAAGAAGCAGCTGGCCCTTTTCCCGCTTTGTTTAGTTTTTGCATAGTTTATTTTGTCAGAATTGTGGAGTAATTAAGGAAAATACTCTCTGTTCCCAGGTGTAGAAGGACAACGGGTACTCTTGGTTGCTGTCCCAGAATTTTCTACAACACAAAAAGCTTGTCTGGTGAACCTACGGACTCTTGAGTGTCAACCAATCAGCTTCTCTGCTTTCAGTGCTGGGGATGATGATGTCGAGATGGATGTCAGTCACTGAGCGTGAAGACATGTTTGTTTAAAAAAGGTTTCATGTGACTTTTCATCCTCTGACACTAGCAAGCAAGATGCAGATTGCCCACTCTGCACAGGAGGGGAAGTCAATTGAGGAAGTCAGTTGCACCTCCTTTGTAACACTCCTGTCGTTGGTGTTCAGAGGGACTAATGTTGAAGAACCATGCTGCGTGGTAACTTGTTTCTACATCTTTTCATTCTGCAAAGGCAACACTGAAAGATTTTAAATCATCATGTTTTCAGCTTTAGTTTTGAAAGTGAACTCAGTCCCTTAACCTTGCCTCAATTGCATGTTTTTCAAATCAAAACAGTATCATGTTAATCATGAGTGAGACACTTTACAGCATGTCTAATTAGTGACAACATGCTGAAATTCTTAGACTTAAACCTCTGGGGATATAATGCATGAGGCATTTTTAAGTTGGTAACTTGCACTTGGTGCTTTGTTTTTAATTGGTCCCTGGGGTTTCTGAGTCTTGACATATTCAATTGTTTTGATGGAACTGATTGGACCTAACCCCTTTGCTCGCTCGTACCACCGAAAGTTAAAATGCTCCTGACAGGATAAACTTGAATAAGAGACAATGTCTTTTAGTTGTGTGCTGTGTTGGGTATTTCTTAAAACAGTTTATGCCATAAAAAATGTTGGAATCCTATAAGTTGATCCATTATATGTTTAACTGGATGTACAAAATAAAAGGCACTTCCATAGCGCCTAATATCTTCTTGGGGAAATTCAAATTACTTTTCTGTCATCCTGTACAGTGTACTATTTCAAGAACTCAACTTCTCTGATTTTCGTAGGGCAGTTTTAATCTGTCACTGTGTCTGGTGTAGCTGCTATCACACAGCAAGTATGATATCTTGTTTGTATTTTATTCTAGATTATGATTTGGCTTTGTAAACAAACCTGTGTGTTGACTTTCCAAAAATTAAATGAACAATAGTGTGACACACTTGGGCAGGAATAATAGAAGTATTACCTGAAGAGCAAACATCTGCAGAATTCCAAGGCTGCCAATAGATGGTAATATTAATTGCTTGCTACATGTATTTATGGAAATACAGTAAAATGTGTATGTTGATGCTGTTTTAAGCCAGTGCTGTTTTAGTTTCATAAATTATGAAAAATAAATCAGATATTCTTCGGACAAATTTCATTTTCTGTTCCATACAGAGCTTCTTGATTTGCTAAATAACGTGCTGCCACACCAGTCCCTTCCGCTGCAAATGCAAGGATGAAAAGAGCTGAAGCAGCCCCTGTCACCACTAACTAGACCCAGAAGGTCACATCTGTCAAAAGCTGGCAGAGGCCACTACACTGAAGAAGCAGCATGCTGAGGCACCCCCGCTGCTGACTGGCCCCAAAACATTATCTCTGTCAAAGCCAAATTGTTGCTGCTGATAGTCCTATTGCCACCATAGCTAACCCAACTCGAAGGCTGGTGCCCATCTCAACTTCCAAGAACTGATTGACTGTTCAAACTAACTCCTGAGGACTGAGAGGTCATTTCCTCTTTTGCCATTGCAGACACTGTTAAAACATCAGAAGAATAGAATGGAACCCAGTTCATCGCTGTAACAGTTGTTCAAGCCGCAATTGCCATGGCTGTGGAAATGGACTGGATCTGCCACTGAACAACTCCCCACAATTTCATTCCTCCATCGCAGCCACAGAAAAGAAGAGTTTGATTCCCAAGTTAAATCAAGAAAAATAAAATATAAAGAAGGAAGGATGCATTCGATCACGTGAGGAGCAGATAGGTGACTCAGTGAACATCGCCTACCGAGCCACCTCCACCATCTCAGTGCTCTGGAGCCTGAATCTCTCAAGTTTGTAAAGCAGATAGAACAGGTTATCGAAAAGATTTAAAGTCACGCCAGGCTTTGTTACAAGCAGAATTGAACGTTCACGTACGAATGTTATCTTACGTTTATACAGGAAGTTTGTGAGACCACATCTTGAATGCCGTGTGCAGTTTGGTCTCCTTATTTCGGTAAAAATATAAATGCATTCGAGGTGGTCCATTGGAGGTTTATGTAAAAGGTAAATTAAGTGAATGAATTGTCTTCAAAGAACGAATTGCACACACTGAGCTTGTTTCCACTGGAATTTAGAAGAGGCCAGGGTGCCTTGATTGAAGTGTATAAGACCCTGAATATGTTCAAGTGGAAAGGAGAAAGGACCAAGTGGGTATTTAAGAATTAGGGGTTGCCATTTGCAGACATGGAGAAATCCTTTTTGAGGAGAACGGGTAAACTTTGGAACACTGTCCGAAAAGGTGCTGGAGACACTGCCATTCAGTATCCATTCGACATTATTTCACACACAATTTGGTAGATTCTTGTTCGCAAGGCAGTCAAAGATCGTGGTGTGTTTGGGAATATGAAATTAAAAATACTGGGATCAGTCATCTTATTGAATCACGAAGCTGATTCAGGGTTGAATAGTCCCTCGTCCAAATGGAGATGCAAGATTCTGATCTTTGAACAGAAATGGAACTCTTGTACATTTTGGAACTTGAAGTGATTAGAGATGACCTTGCTGCTGGAAGTTGGTTAATTAATACTCAAGTCGACTGTGTGAATTGATTTCCAATACACGGCAAGGCTTGCCCTGATTGAACATGATAAAAATGGCTGCAGAAGTTTTAAGGATTCTGAGGAGAGGAGAAGGTAAACACATTTGCAACTTGACGGTATCAAGCTTCCAGATTGTTAAGAATTTGAACCTTTTCGGAAAAGTTCTTTGCTAAACACTTGGAGTTTGAATACGTATTGTTGTCCAACCTTAGGCAATCGCAGAGACAAGGAACTTCTCGACTGTCTCCAGGTTTTGCAATTTAAATAAAGGAAAGCTGACAAGGCCAATTATCCATAAGCTAATTGTGAAAGGCCATCATCCTCTTTAAGTTGCCATCAATATGAAATAATAACCATCTCATTACACCTGGTTTTCTGACACTGATCCTATTTTATTCTATGAGGAAACCTAGTGTAATTTGCAGAAAACACTGATGAGACTTAAGTAACAACTGATTTAATGATTTGTGAAAGAAACACTCTGAGACTGACTCTGAAAGCTCCAGGTTCAGCTGCAAAGAAATTGGTTTCCGAATAGAGCAGCCAGAAGTATATATTAAATGGTGTGCTGAATGGTCTTGAAATTAATCCTGCAGTCTGCGATCTGGATCTGACCCCATCAATCTGAAGTTAATTGAGCTGTAGTTTGAGTGGGAACAAGTTTCTCCTTCACTGGATTGTCAAAGACAAGTAAATAAGAACTGTTCCTTTGGTTTTACTAGTTTGAGAAGTCCATTATTTTACTTGGCTTTAGTGTGATTTGTGACACAACGTGAGATCTATTGGGTGTCTGTATGATTCAGTAATGCTTTCTGTTTAAATCCAAGACAATCTGCAGATGGTGAAATTTTAGATTTATTTTCTAATCAACGTAGTCATTTTTGGCTATTGTGCTGATGGCCAGTGTATCTTGGATGAAAAGTGGTAAGGTTGTGCCTAACACTGTTCTGCTCTTTGTTTGAACACTTCTGTTTGAGAAATGTTTGAGGAGGACAGTCATCACCGTTCAACTACAATTAAAATGAGTTAATTGTTTGCTGTTGTTTATTCTGCAAAAATAGGTTGAGAAACTTTAAGACATAAAGGAACTCTTCATTGAAAGGGCAGAACAATCCTTTAGAATATTGCTTTTCCAATATTTTTAAAATAAATGTTCTCTATAACATTAGCACAACAAAACAAATCTAATTGCAATATTAAATAGAGCTGTCTCAAACAAAATCTTTCCACCAAAAATCCCAAAGTGAAGTTGAACACCACTCTTAAACTTTCATGTTGACTGGTTCAGCGTCAAATCAATCAACACAACTCTAAACATTTGCTTTTTAAAAACCAGTAAAAGTTTGTTGTTGAAGATGCATTGTTGAAATTTGCAAGTCACTGAACAGGCCAGATTGCAAGTAGTGTACATTTAGATGAAAACTTACATGCATTTTTTTTAATCAAATGTAGAACTTGATTCTGGAGTTTTCTGTGTTTCACCTTAGTACAGTCACAGCTGCTGTGATATCCTGAAGATAATTTCTGCATTTGTCATAGTAGTAGAATCTAAAATTTTATTAAATAGATTGTTCTGTTTATTGAAACAACGATTGATCACGTATCTTTGCAAAGATCATGAATGATTTGGTGATGTAGAGTTTCATATCAGAGGGATGATAATGCGTGGTTAGAATAAGCACCTTGGAAGCTGTTTACCAGAGAAGACTGAAATGTCTACACGTGTGTTTGCTGCTGTGGGAGTGCCAGTTCTATTTTGTTCATCTGCTCAATGTTTTAGAAGCAAGTGTGTTATGATTCAATATCCACATAACAAGCATTTTGTTAACGATATCCCAGTCTGCTGAGTACAACAAAGGGGCAAGACTATTCAGCAGTGATCTGTGGGTTGCTCTTGAAATGAGTATCCATTTTAGAGATATGTGAATGAAAGCTTTCTCGTTATTTAACTCTGACTTAACTCGTCTCCAAAGCCAATTTGTTATTTCATGTGTTGATAATTCAACTCTATTTTTTAAATCGAACCATGTGACTCTAGCTTGAATCTGAAGCAATAACCCTTGTTGTGCCTGAGGTCCATGGGTTTTAAGTTTTGGCTTCCCATGTGAAGTCGGTGCTTTGAAACTTTGTGGAGCCTTGTATGGTTTCAGTTCGGTCATGAAGTTTGTAAGGGTTGGGCATGGGGTTTTTAAGATTTGTCTTCAATAGAACTGTTGCATCAAGTAAATTGATTTCAAATACTGTATCAGGTTAGTTTTGTTTCAGGAACAATTATATATTCTTGTGGAGTAATCTTTCTGGGACACAAACTTGAAATACATGATTATGAGCAAGGGAAGCTAATGGAGGCTGTGGTTCTAATGTCCCTCTCCTGAGCAGTTGTTTGTATGGGTGTGTTTTGGTTCTAATGTTGGGAGCCATTGGATTGCACCGAAAATGTGGTCTGTCGACCCAGATAACACTCTCTATCTGTTTGGAGCGATGTTGGACTATAGCTGTGAACGTACTCTTTAAATACATCCCTCCAAGCAAGCCAGAAAACATTACATCAGTATCATTACATCGTTGGTTCTGGGCTAATAGTTTGTAGTTCAGATTAAGTTCGCATTAATTTGTTAGGATCTTCATCAGATGAAATCTGTTTGCACTAAAACTTAGGTTTTAGGTATGATACAAACTCTAATGAAACTTAATGGACAGTAATTCATAATCTTGTTCTCACTGTTATGGTGACTGATTTCTACAAGCAGGTGTTTATGCATCACAGAGCCTCTGTCTTATAACACAAAGACTGTTTATCCACATGATGTGCAAGGGAATAGATGCTCTATTTTGAAGTCTGCGTCTGGTTTTGGTGTTGTTTCCGGTGTCCAGCACGCACCCGAATCTTCCGGATCTTCTTTACTCTTCTTCCCCGGGTCAACAGCACATTGATGGGCTTGCGTCCAAATTCTTCCATGATTTGCTGAATCCTGTGCCAGTTGGATTTGCGTAAATTAAAGTTGCACTCGGTGGCCTCATTCTCGTATCCCACATGACATACTCGAGTACTAGGTGCATAACCCTCTGCTTTCACAGTGATGCGATAGTCACCAGGGTTCAATATTCGCCAGTAGTCCCCATCAGTTGCTAGAAGAAATAAAAAGATGAAATCATACAAATACCTGCAAATGTTTATCACACCTGGTTATTTGTTTTTATGCAAGTACTAACCAAGTTTAATGAACCGTTACCAGTTTATGAATGTGAAATGTGCAACACAGCAAGTTAAGTTCTGACTTATATGTAAAATTTTGTTCTGATGAGTTGCCTTGATCCTATGAGCCTTCCTCACTTTATTCTCAGCATTCCTCAAAAATTTATCACATTTGTTATGTAGTCCATAAAAATAGTGGTTATGAGATTTAGGGTTGAGGAATTCGATAGCAACAACAGCCTCTACTTTCCAAAAGCCCCAAGTCAGCCATATCAAGTAAAGCATGCTCCCTCAGTCAATGTCCAACAATGTTCTTTTTAAAAAAAAAATGAAAGAATTGCAGATGCTCTAAATGAGACACAAAACCAGAAAAGCTCAGCAGTTCTGGCAGCATCTGAGTTGATGTTTTGGGTCCAGTGCCCCTCCCTCAAAAGGTTCCAGATTACCAGCAATCAGGACAACATAACACAAGCCACCATCCATTACTTTGAATGTTCACTCCCCTTACTGCCAGCATAGAGTAGCTTCATTATGTACCATTTTTAAGATGAGCTGTAGCAGCTCAGCAACTTCCAAATCTCTAACCATTACAAGCAGCAGAATTAGGTCTCCATGTGCATGGGAATACCACCATCCAGAAATTCCCCTTGAAACCACACACCAGGACTTTTGGTTCTTGTTCTGGAGCTGTGTTCGAATCTTGGAACATCCTCTCGAACAGCAGTGTAGGTGCATCATCATGTAGACCACAATTCAGAAGGCAAGCTCACCACCACCCTCCAGGGCAACTAAGAATGAGCAATAAATGTTCACTTTGCCAGTGATGCTCAAATCCTAAATCTGCAAACTGCAGTTTAATGAGTTCAGATAAGGGCAGGAGTTTAAGCAGAGAATTCTAGTGTGCTCGAGTTGATTCCTGTTCCTTTGCAGGATGAGACTTGAAGCAGGTCTCCCTTGTGGACACAGATGTTATCTTCTGCAAGATTGTGGATTCACCTTTCATTTCCAACTTGATTTTTACTGGAGGATGAGTTGGCATTTCAACTTGAGTCTTTTTTTGCAGATCAGTTGGATCACTGCTGATCTGGGCCTCGCTTTTTCTGTTCCTACATATTCCTCCATCCATACACTTCTCATCAATCTACTCTTCATGTCGATCGCTCCATTTGCCTATATCCAAAGCCTTTTGAGGAAAAGTAATTTCATGGTTCTTCATTTTGTGTGCGTCCACCATTTTCATTCTTGAACAACTAAGCTATCATAATAAGATTATGTTCCCTTATTTTCTATTCACCATTTGTTCTGCACAGCCTCAGTTATCCGAACATCAATTCCAATTTCAGATGATCCGAACAAGATCTCAAGTTCCGCTATCCGTTATCCAAACAGTCCATTATCCGAACTTAGTTATACAAACAAAATACTCCTGACCTATCTTGTTTGGATGTTGGAGGTCCTATATATGGCATCTTCTTAATCTTTCTTAATTTATCCATGTTTTGTCCCCAACTCTTGAACCTCCACCTGAGCCTCAAATTGATCAATCTGTCTCACTTTTAATCTACATCTCCATTCAAACACAAAAGTGTCAGAGATTGTCTGAACGTACACAATACCACGTCACTGACTGCAGGACTACTTGATACAATGGGCAATTTTGTCTTCTTCTGCAACTTACTCTTCTCTAAGATCTTAACTGCCTTATTCTTCCTTACCTCCAACATGCTTCTCAAATTTAAATCTCGTAGCACTTTCTCAACATTTATGAATTGTCTCTATTTTTTTATAGGCTTGATGTCTGATGCAGTGAGCCTTTCTCTTTATTTTGGCAAACATAAGAAGTGCAGATAAATTGCACCAGTTGCAATTCTGCAGATGGAATTGTATTACCTGTCAGTACGTCATGGTTTATCCCTTCTGTTGACACTGTTGCATTTGCAATTGCATTTCCTTCCAAGTCTCGAACAAATCCTTTGATGCCACGATGGACCTGAAATGAAATAATATGAACAAAAGATCTTTGTCTTCAAAATATTTGGCAAAATCATTCCTGGTTTTCAAAATGTTCTTATAATTTATTCACAAGATGAAGCCAGTAAACAACCCATGCTGTATTATTGGGCCATTAAAAAATTTTGCTTGTGCTCATTGCCTTCTGAATCAGAACTTGAGCCTTTTTGAATGCTCCAGTTGTTTTCTTACACATAAAATAATATTGCTTGGAGTATATAATAATTCTCAATAATAAATTAGTTTGTGTATATTTAAGTTGTGGCTTGTTTTTCTGGTAATTGTAGTTTCCTCTTTGTCCTTTAATTTTAATTGGGCATGAATGTCTGCAGACAAGCATCTTTGATGATTTCTGAAACTACGATTGAATTTTACATTAGATATTTTTATCCTTCTGAAAATTATCTCTTCCTCTTTTCCTCTTTTTTTTTTGGTAAGTGACCCAAACTTTCAATCATTCTATGTTCCCTTTATTTTCCATAGATGCTGCCTGCTGCCCTCAATTTTTCATTCATGACTTTGGAGGTAAATATTAGTCTTCGTAATCGCACAGTTTGTGTGTTCCTTCAATACCTGTTCCATAAAAAAGAGCAGTGCCTCCTGGTTGTTCTCCCATTCCTTTGCCAATTGACTCTCGTGAGGGAATTTGTCACACCCGACATAAATGGAGACCTGGAAGCAGTTCGTGTGCAGATAGGTGAAATCATTCATGGCTATGGATGAGAAGACATCTTGTAAGAGCACTCTCACTTAAACATACCTCTTTTCAAGATATTTTTTTATCCAGAAACATTAAATCTTTTCACAAACTGTGTCACTGACCAGACAACATTCTTAAATGGAATAACATATGAAATACCAGCTGTACCAGTCAATAAGACAAAGGCAAATCAGGCTGGGGTTTTCACTTCACCTTCCTCCCTACCTTCTGTAAAACCCTTGACAATCGTGTTGATTGAAAATCTGTCTAAATAAGTCTTGAATTTCTTCAGTGACCCAGCTTCTATTCTTCTGAGGTCAAGGATTTCAAAGATTAAAGGTTAGCTGACAGACAAATTCTTGCTCATGTTATTCTTAAATGGGAGGCCCCTTACTTTGAAATGGCCTGCACGTTCTTGTCTCCTCTGCAATTGGAAGTATCCTTTCAACACTGACCCTGTTCAGCTTCTTCTGACTGTTTCAACATGATCACATACTGATGTTTTCTTTTATATTACTCATAATCCATTGATTGAAGCAGTTATCTGTGTTACATATGCTTATTGGCTTTTTATGGTTGATACAAATTCCCTCCCTTTGCAAACCAACTTCTTTTACTTCAAAACATCCACAACCCAATCAATCAATTAACACAGACCCAACTAACTACTTTTTAACAGTGGTGGCATATTTCCCCACTCCGTGTGGGCTCTGACAGGTAGGCAGGGTGGTGAAGAAAGCATAGAGCGTGCTTGCCTTTATTGCTCAGACTATTGAATACAGGGGTTGGGATGTCATGTTGAGGTTGTATGGAATGGTGAGGTCACTTGTGCAGTACTGTGCATAGTTCTGGCCTTCCCTTAGCAAGGAAGAATATTAAGGGTTCAGAAAAGCTGTACCAGGATGTTGAGAGGAATGGAAAGTTTCACTGGACGGTCGGAGGTTGAGGGATGACCCTATAGAGGTTGATAAAATCATGAGGGGCATAGATGAAGTAAATAGTAAAGGTCTTTTCTATAGGATGGGTTGGTTCAAAACTAGGGGGAAAAGTTTTAAGGTGACAGATGAAAGATTTAAAAGAGGAGCAACGTTTTCAAACGGTGATTCCTGTGTTGAATGAACTGCTGGAGGAAGTGGTAGATGCAGGTTCAGTGACAACATTGAAAAGACATTTGGATACGTATATGAATGGGAAAGGTTCAGAGGGATATTGGCAAAATGCAGGCATGTGGGACTAGATTAATTTAGGAAACTTGGTCAGTGTAGACTAGTTGGACCAAAGGGTCTGTTCTATGCTGTGTAACTCTGACTCAATGATAGCTCCTGTAAGGAAGATTGCCAGTTTGATCCTGGTTTTGTCCTGTGGATCTATATCCATTTCGAAATGGTTTCTGGTTTGTTAAATTTATTTAATGGCAACACTCGTAACCACCAGAGGGCAAGTTTGTCATCACTCCGACAGTGTGCAGCACCATGAGGCCAAACCTGTTATCTTCCTTCGGAGATTGTTGCAGCCTGTCAGCTTAAAACTAACAAAGTAAAGAGCGATCATTTGTTGTAGTCTGCTTTGAACTATGTTCTGGACTAGTGGTGTTGGAAAAGCACAGCAATTCAGGCAGCATCCAAGGAGCAGTAAAATCGACGTTTCAGGCAAAAGCCCTCCAGGAATACAGGCAGAGTGCCTGAAGGGTGGAGAGATCAAAATCCACCCTTCAGGCACTCTGCCTGTATTCCTGATGCAGGGCTTTTGCCCGAAACGTCGCTTTTACTGCTCCTCGGATGCTCCCTGAACTGCTGTGCTTTTCCAGCACCACTAATCCAGAATCTGGTTTCCAGCATCTGCAGTTGTCGTTTTTACCTGCTTTGAACTGTGTATAACTTTGAAAATGTATAATTCTGCAGAAATGTGTTGTTCATGATGATCAGATTTGAGAAAGCGCTCGACAGTGCAGTCACTGCTGTACTTCATGAAATGTGGCTCATTGTTTGCCCACACCAAACGAAGGATTTGGTTGAGGGATACATTGATCAGGATATCAGGAGTAATTACTTGCTGTTCTTCAAAATCATGCAATATGATATTCTGTGTTCACCGAAGTAAACATTTGGGGCCTTAGTTTAACAAGAGTTCTAAAAAGCCTCTCCTATCATAAAGTTCTGCGCTCAAGTTTCGTAGTAAAGCCCTGGATTGGACTTCCCATTGACTCGGGTTGGTGCATTATAAATGTACAATAGAGTGATTCTAAAGCTGCTAGACGTAATGGCAAAGGCAACTGCTATTTATAACATATGTTAATGTGCCAAAGGAAGAATGCAATACAAGGTCCAAGAAATATTCAACTCTTTGAAAATTCCATTAGCTTTTCCAAATTTTTATCAAATATTCATTTTGGAAATATTAAAATATACTTTGTTTCAATAAATAATCCGAAATTAAGAAACTTCCTTTCCATAGCCCCCACCTGAATGTGTTTAGAAATGATGCTTAACTATTTTGTAAAAATTCAGTCACCTTATTTTACTGGAGTATGTTTTTCTCTTTGAGATCTCAGGCTTACGACAGAGGGCAACATCTTTTTGCCACTTAAGTTTCAGTTTCTCAAACAGCAGTGCAAATCCTGGCGACATCCATCCCTCCTAATTATCAATTAGCAACTCAAATCCTTTCAGTAACCTGTAGGTTTGACAATTCTGGCCAAGAATTACAATTTATTATTGGCAAGATGATGTGGATATGATTGTAAGTAATTTTATGTGCTGCTTCGAGAATAGTGATTTCTGTTAGAAGAGCTTGTTTACTTGGCAATAAACTTGTAGTTTTGCTGTCAGTGCAACTTAATTTACATGCAATAAATCATATTTGCATATTCTTCCTGTTTATGCAAGGTGTACCCTCTTGATTCTCTGGTAAAGGAATCTTCACAGTCCACAGACCAGTGCTTACAGCTCATTTGTGCTTAAATTCCACATCTCTGCCTCTGATATTGTGGACTATATTCCTGTATGGTGCATTGTGCTATAATTCATACTTACTGCCAACAGCTGACTGCCATGCACCCCCATTGATGATTCCAAAGCCATTGGTAAAATCATCAGTGTGACATTTGCCTCGATATGTTTCTGTCATAGTAAGATGTGCAGAAGCATAAGAAATAGCCAGCCATTGGAATATTGCATCATCTGGTGTTTCCATGTAACGTATCTTTTCGCCTTCATCTTCCTCATAATCGTCTCTGCTCTGTTGCCTTCGCCTCACCTCTTCCTCCTCCTCCTCCTCCTCTTGAGGTTTGCCCAGGTTGTATGGGAAAGTCACCACTTGTTCCCCTCCAAGGAAATTGGCGCCAAGGACAAAAGGGATTTTTTCTAACCATGTTATGATAGCACGTGTTTCCATCGCAACCTGAAAAAAAGACTAATTGTCAAGATTGATTCTAAAATTTGTGCTGTAACAGTGTGAAACTAAATTTTTGTTTCGCAGTCAACATATCTGTTGACAGTCTCCCTGCATCAATTCAAGAGGCTGTCTTTTCTCATCTCATTATTTGATGTCAGTCACTCTGAGATTACGGAGAATCGAAGGGCTCATGCCCGAACCGTTGATTCTCCTGCTCCTTGGATGCTGCCTGACCTGCTACGCTTTTCCAGCAACACATTTTCAGCTCTGATCTCCAGCATCTGCAGTCCTCACATTCTCCCACTCCTAGATTACCTCAAGATTTACTCAGATATAAACAGAATACTATATGTTGGAAATACTCAGTAGGTCCATGGAAAGGAAGAGCAATTGATGCACACACATTGTTTAGGTTTAGGCTTGATGATATTTTCCCAGGATTGAATAACATTCAAAATGACAGATTTTAAGAAAATATAGAGGTTGGTAAAGCATTGGGGCTGAACTGAATGAAAGGTATGTGATGGGGTGAAACGCAGGAGTTGTTCAATGATAACTGGGTTTATTTTTCCTTCATGTGAAAATGACCATCGTTATCACATGAAATGTTTTGCAGAGTTCTGGTGGGTATGTGAGTGACTGATCAGGCCAGTTTTTGTCTGGGAGGTTCTGTTGCAAAGACGTCAGGATATTCAGACATGAGAGTCTTGGACTGATTAAGTATCTGGCTCAGAATTTCCTCTCCTTGTATTTTCAAGTGGGAAACCGGGCAAGACAAAAAGAGGTGATCGTGGGCACTTAAAGAAACAAAAGGTAAATCCTGTCTGGTGAAATGGCACCTGCAGACCTGCTGTTTGAAAATAACCAAAGGAGTGGTCATAAACTGAAATTGCCGAACTTGATGGTGAATTGAATACTGAAAGGGGAGCTTGTGCAATTAACAGAAGATATTTCAATGTCAAAATTGATGGCTGTAGTTGAGGACAATTCTTATGGAAGGCAAGTTGACTAAATACAATTGAGGGCATCCAAGTTGAGGAGGAAGGAAATACTAGTGTGTGTGGTCTGTGGTATGCTCAGAGCAGATATGAAGCAAGCAGAAAAACTGGGAAAATGGCATAACATACTTGTTGCAAGCCAAGTGGGAATAAGTGCCGTATATACTCATGTATAGGTTGATATCATGTATAAGTTGACCTCTTATTTTGGTAAAAACATCTGGTATTTTTGATGTATCTCGTGGATAAGTCAACTCTAGTTTTTCAGGGCTCTCTTCCTGACCCCATATGGAGCCTTAAAAGGGCATGATTTGCGCATTTTTTTGATTCAAATGCTTTGCTTCCATCATCATATGTCATGTGCACCAGTATATATTTGCACAACGTGATTTTCAAATCGTTAAATTGAATGTTGATAACTATAGAAACTAAATATATACTGTATATGTTTATTTACGTAATATTTACTTGCATATATTTGACCTGTGCATGCAAATATCCCGGTACCTGCTGGTCTGCCTATTAACTTTTGTGTAGACTACATGCACTTTACGGTACTGATAATTGGAATATGGTACGAGAGTACCGTTCCACCGTGGCTGAATACTTCTGATCTCTTTACTGAGAGATATATAATATCTGCAATACTTTAGTATGAAAGTCTCCCTTCACTCCTTGAGTTCATCCAGGTCAAACCATTATTTTCTGCGCTCAGCTAGACTATTTCAGATATTTCTTGCCCCATTTTTTTCATCGGAGTTGTTGACTAAATGAAGAGCATTCAGATGAATCAACTCCTGAGCCCTTCCTATAAAAACACCACATATCTGCTGCTTGCTCACCGCGCTTTCTTCTGCTTGGTATTCCTCTGGTATCGGAAGGTGGTGAGTGATGGCTTTTCGTGAACCTCTTGTTTGGTCTTTTGCGCTCCAGACCATTGAGGTGAGGTCTGGAAAGTTGTCACTGAGATCATGTCCTTCTTCTGTCCAGTGCCCCAGCGCCCAGCTGCTGAGTTCTGACCCCTGCAGCATAAGTAAAGAAATTTATTTTCTGTATTCTTGTTTTTTGAATCTTAAGCGACTCATCACGAATGGGTTTGCATCAAAGTCTTTATTTAATTCACAATTTTGGATACTGCCAATCCAATTTCATTAAAAACTGCAACAAATTGATGCTAATTTGTAATTTTACTCATGAAGTCATGGAAATAACATAACACCCCTGTCTGAAGCTGTACATTTACTGAGAAATACAACATTCAACTTCGACCATACCCTGTAGGTATCACCTGATTGGCTGAATACTTCTGATCTTCTCTTTACTGAGAGATATATAATATCTGCAGTACTTTAGTATGAAAGTCTCCCTTCACTCCTTGAGTTCATCCAGGCGTGATGTCGCAATCAATAGTACAATTGTCAGTTCTACATGTGAGGACCCATCAACCAGTTATTTCCAATCAGTTGCTTACTATTTCATGAGCCAGTTCATAACCATCTGGATTGAGAGAGGGTACAAGGTGTATCCTTGTGCTATCGATTATATGTGTGATCCGGGGATTTCCATAGATGTATTCCTTACACAGGAATTGCATTAGTAGCAGTAGTAACTCCCGGCCTAATGCTTCATTCCCATGCATCCCAGCTGTGTAATGAAATTCAGGCTCCCCTGCAAAACATTAATTTATCAAGTGTGAACACTAATACAGTGTTAATTCCAGAGAAAATAAGCCAGAATAATGTCAGTCTTCCAAAATAATCCTGCATGCAATTCTTTTCACTCCTTTGACTGTGGTGAAAATATTTGCCAGACAGTAGTTCCAAAAGAATAAACACACAAGCATACAAATTATCAAGAAGAATAGAACAGTTTCCCCCTCGAACCTCATTTTTTTAACATCATAGCTGATCTTTTTGTGCCATCTGACTCGACTTTCCCCTCAATGGGGTGGCATGGTGGCTCAGTGGTTAGTGCTGCTTCCTCACAGCACCAGGGACCTGGGTTCGATTCCCACCTCTGGCAACTGTCTGTGTGGAGTTTGCACATTGTCCCCATTGCCTGAGTGGGTTTCCTCCGGGTACTCCGGTTTCCTCCCACAGTCCAAAGATATGCAGGTCAGGTGAATTGGCCTTGCTACATTGTCCGTAGTGTTAGGCACATAAGTCAGGGGTATATGTAGGGTGGGGGAATGGGTCTGGGTGGGCTACTCTTTGGAGGGTTGGTGTGGACTTGTTGGGCTGAAGGGCCTGTTTCCATTATGAAGGGAATCTCATCCAATTTAATCCTGTTCAAACATCTACCAAACTCAGCCAAACTAATACTCTATGAGCCAACCTGCATAGCAGTCTGTGTTAGAGGTTCCAAAGACATTGATCCTCAGAGAAAGATATCCTCCTCGGCTCCACCTTAACTCAACGATCCCTTATTTTTAAATGTTGTACCTTAGTTCTTGTGTTTCTCCAAGTGGAAAATCTTCTGAGCATCCGTGCCACTCTCAAATCCCATGAGGATGTTATACATTTCAGTAAGATCACCTCACATTTTCCTAACTGCAAATGATAACAGGCCAAATCTGCCCAACTATTCCTCACAAAATAACCCGTTCATCCTCAATCAGTCAAGTGGGTTTTCTCTGAAAATATATCCTTTCTCATGGTAAAAAACCAAGACTGAACAGTTTTTCAGATCTTACTTCAACACCCTGCGCAACTAGAGCAAAACTTTCCTACTTTTCTATTCAACCAAATAACAATCCTTTTTTTCCTTCATCACTTGCTGTGTCTGCATGCTAGTCTTTTGAGATTTACATGCCGTGAGATCCAGATCCCTCTATATTGCAGAATTTTGCAATATTTTCCCTTTTCAGTAAATTACTGCTTTCTTCTCAAATGGCTACTCTTTGTATGTGAATTGAACAGTAAATTTTTGGAGGACTTTTGTTTGATATTCATCACACTAAAAAGTCCTTGCCCAGTTTACACCCATTTAACTTATAATAGGCATACTGAGGACACTTACCAGGTTCATGCTCTCCTGGGTTATCCGATAATTCCATGGCATAGATCTTCAGTCCTTGGGAACTTCTCCCAATGTTGTAAATCTTCGTAATATTTGGGCATTGTTCATTCACAACCTTCATCAGCTAAGAGACAATTCAAGTGTTAAGTATTTTCACTGATTAAATAATTATGCACTAAAAGCGGAGATCAGTGTCAAAGTTGGAGGATGAATGAGTGGAACAAAAATTCACAATTCTTAGCTCAGTTTTCATCAAACCGCATTCTGTATTGTGCATGACTGACTGACTTATTTTATCCCATGACTAAGTAAAGAACGAGAGAAGATCACACAGCATCAAATTTCCAGTGACTTTGGAAAACTATCAAGCAAAAACCAGAAGATAAGCATCCAATATGACATTACCAAATTATGCTACATTACATCAGTAATGTTTCCTTGGCCACAGTATCTCAAATTGTACTATGTTAAAAATCACACAACACCACATTGTAAACCAGCAGGTTTATTTGGAAGCACTAGCTTTTGAGGTGCTGCTCCTTCTTCAGCTGCTTGTGGAGTATAAGAGCGGAAGACACAGAATTTGTAGCAAAAGTTTAAAATATTATGCAACTAAAATTATATATTGAAAAAGACCTGGATTGTCTATTACGTGTCTCATCTTTTAGAATCAGCATGTCGGTTTCAGTTCTTTCATGTGTAAATCCCAGAACTTTTTTTTAAAAAGTTACATTCTCAAGTGAACTTTAACAATAGGTGCCATGTCAGCTCAGATGATGCACTGAAAGTAGGAGGTGCCCTGTGTGAGGCTGTCTGTGACCCAATGTTTAGACTGATTCTATTTCTAAAGGAGGGAATTACAGAATCTTACATGGATTCATGCAGTTTTTGAGCAAAATAAAATGTACTTCTGCAAGTACAAATTCATCCCACAAACTTATATATGTGCTTGTGGGGGTGGTGGGGGGTATGAGTGAATGTCTGTGGGTGTGTGTGTGAATGTGAATGTAAAGGTAGAAGTCTGTGAGAGGGTGTGTATGTGTAAGCATATGAGTGTATGAGAGAGGGTCCACGTCAGTGTATGAGTCTGTAGCAGTGTGTGCGTGTGTATGCAAGAGACAGCGTGTATCATGCATTGGGGTCACCTGTAGTGTGACATGAACCAAATCAAATTGTACTGTAAGACTACTCAATCACCTCAAAGTATCCCAATGGTTTTGACTTGCTCTTAAAAACATATAAAATGCCTTTATATTTCCCTAACCGCTAATATTACTGGACCAGTTCAAAATATGCAACCATGATCTGGTGAACAATTTTGTTTCTCTCCAAAGGAGCACACATACTGTCCAACACAATTTATCTGCAATGTTTAACTGATTAAGCAGAGTCATGCAGGAATTCTTGTGAACACTTGCTGGCAAATTAAGGAGTACAGAAAATTGAGGAGGAAAGCAGGAAGCAAATAGAGGACACAGACAATTCAATATTTGGACAGTTATCTGGCAATGCATGTAAGCAAGAAGTAGAATGGTTTGTTTTCAATGCTTCCCTTGAGAACTGAAATTCACTGTTCAAAATGAGCTGCTGTTGACTATGAACTACAGTACGACTGAACATGCCTTGAGCTGCTACAAACTGCATTGGCCATACCTGTCGCATATCCTTGTAGTTATGATGCCTGAAATCAAGACCTTCTTCTGGACTCAGTTCATTGGGTTCATATTGATTGGAATCTGGGAGATAGGCATAGCAAATGTTATAGTTTTCAATTGTGCAATGATAACTGCAATTTGTACAACCAAATCTGAATTACAACATTTCAAAAATATACTGAGCAGCAAAATGGAGAAAGTTGTTTTGTTGGTTGGGACATTTGTAATGTGAGGAAAAGGTGGGAAATTAACACTGGAAGATATAAGGATGAGATTAAAAGAAGTGTGTTCAAATGCAGTACATTCCCCAAGAGGTTGCTCTTTGGATGAAAATTGGACTGATATGATTTCTGGCTTGCTGTAGTCATGTGATCTCTGCCATGAGACACTTATGCAGGCAGCTGTCGAACAAGTTGTTGACTGAGGACACAGTGCAAACAAGACTGTTGTTCTGTAAGCTAGTAACATGGTGTCAGGGTAGAGCTGACATTGACCCTGTACACAAGCAGAGCAACTAAAGAACACGTGAACATTCAGAGCTGTTGAAAGTTGCTAGAAGCCCCACAAAATGAACCAAGAAAACAGCTCCAGCTGAAAGCTGAGTAAAACACAATAGTGACAAATTTTCCTCTTGATGCCAGTTGAAATTGAAAGTGTATAGCTGAAAGTGATGAAGCATATTTCATCTGAAATTTCTCTGAAGAAAAGATGGTAGAAACATTGAAAAACTTGAATGCATGCTTTGAACCAAAACTGAATGTCACATTTAAACAGTATGTATTCAACATTCAAGAGCCTATTGACTACATTAATACAGCTTGCAGAATCATGTGAAATCAGGCATCTAAAGTATGATCTCATCAAGGATAGAATTATCTCATGCTTTTACGGCCTGACTATGATAGCGTGGCTCTGGCTTAGTGGTGCTGGAAGAGCACAGCAGTTCAGTCGGCATCCGAGGAGCAGTAAAGCGTGGCAGTTGAGGGAACAGAATTTGACTCAAAGAAGTTATAAACTCAGATGATCTCTGAGTTTTTAAGTCAATAGCTACACCACACCTGGGAGAACTGGCCAGTTTGTCTACAATAAGGATAGCAGCCCGCAACTCTGCACTATTTTGAAAAATAGCTTCAACTATTCAAGTGCAATAGTATGGTGAAAACCAACAAGTTTCCACAAAGTGGACAGGAGAAAGTTCAAGGTGGAAATACAAGTTGCAGAGGTCATAGTGCAAAACCTAGACAAAGCAGGTCTAGCAGAGAGAAAACAGTATTTTTTATTTTCATAAGTTAAACACTTTGCTCACAAATGTTTAGATTGGAAGAAGGAAATTCATAAAGCCAACCGTGATAACTGCTTTTGAGATGTTGGACAGATGGTCCGACAACTCAGGTCTAAGTACGGAAGAGATGTCAAGCAAAGATTGGCACATTTCAATCTATTGAACAGGTTGGCAAATTAATTCTCAAGGTGGAAAATGGTTTAGAGCTATTACAATGAAGACAGCAGAATGACAGCATCAAACAAATACAAAACCCCAGTCAAATACTGATGTTGACTTCAACATTATGAGCTTCATGGACCTGAGTAGAGGCTCTGTGATGGAATGATTCTTAGCCTGAAAGGTCACATTAGTCTGAAAGCCCTTTGCAATGAAAACATAGCTAGGACTGAAGAGTGGGTTTCCTCCGGGTTCTCCAGTTTCCTCCCACAATTCAAAGATGTGCAGGTTAGATTGCCTGTAGTGTCAGGGATACGTAGGTTAGGTGCATTAGTCAGGGGTAAATGGAAAGTAATAGCCTAAGGGAATGAGTATGGGTGGGTTATTCTTTGGACGGTTGGTGTGTACTTGTTGGGCCGAATGACCTGTTTCCACACTTTAGGGATTCTATGATCTGGAATTTCAGGTGCACCTGAGAAAGTCACACATCTCAGCAGAAGCAATTTGAGAACTTGGACAAATAATTCTAAATATGGCAAAAAGGCTTCATTTTTTTTCTAAGCCACGAACAAATGAACACTGATACAGTAAAGGTCTGACCTTCGACCCAAAAATGAAACTTGATGCCACAGTCAAATATACAGAAAAGAATTGCATTGCTACACACAGGTAATGCATCTCAAGGTAAGGGATTGTCCAAGACAATAGTGTATATCAGAACAATTAACTAAGAATATTTTGAAACAGATTTACAGAGTATATAATTCCTACCAGCAGATGCTGGAGGAAAAACTGACAACCTACATGCATGATACATGTGTAAGGTGATGAACAAAAGACAGACAATGGAATAAGGAGCAGTTTTGCTGATGCATAAATATAATTGTTTCCATATTGGATAACTTGAGTCACTGCTGAAAATGTGTTGCTAGAAAAGCGCAGCAGGTCAGGCAGCATCCAAGGAGCAGGAGAATCGACGTTTCGGGCATGAGCCCTTCTTCAGGAATGAGGAAAGTGTACCAAAGCAGGCTAAGATAAAAGGTAGGGAGGAGGGACTTGGGGGAGGGGCGTTGGAAATGCGATAGGTGGAAGCAGGTTAAGGTGAGGGTGATAGGCCGGAATGGGGGTGGGCACGGAGAGGTCAGGAACAAGATTGCAGGTTAGGAAGGTGGTGCTGAGTTCGAGGGTTGGAACTGAGACAAGGTGGGAGGGGAAATGAGGAAACTGGAGAAATCTGAGTTCATCCCTTGTGGTTGGAGGGTTCCTAGGCGGAAGATGAGGCACTCTTCCTCCAGCCATCGTGTTGCTATGGTCTGGCGATGGAGGAGTCCAAGGACCTGCATGTCCTTGGTGGAGTGGGAGGGGGAGTTGAAGTGTTGAGCCATGGGCTGGGTTGGTTGGTCCGGGTGTCCCAGAGGTGTTCTCTGAAACGTTCTGCAAGTAGGCAGCCTGTCTCCCCAATATAGAGGAGGCCGCAGCGGATGCAGTAAATGATGTGTGTGGAGGTGCAGGTGAATTTGTGGAGGATATGGAAGGATTCCTTGGGGCCTTGGAGGGAAGTAAGAGGGGAGGTGTGGATGCAAGTTGAGCATTTCTTGCGGTTGCAGGGGAAGGTGCCATGAGTGGAGGTTGGGTTGGTGGGGGGTGTGGACCTGACGAGGGAGTCACTGAGGGAGTGGTCTTTTCGGAACGCCGATACGGGAAGGGAGGGAAATATATTCTTGGTGGTGGGGTCTGTTGTTTGGAGGTGGCGGAAATGACGAAGGATGATACGATGTATATGGAAGTTGGTGGGGTGGTAGGTGAGGACCAGTGGGGTTCTGTCCTGGTGGCGATTGGAGGGGCGGGGCTCAAGGGTGGAGGAGCAGGAAGTGGAGGAGATATGGTGGAGAATATCGTCAACCATGTCTGGGGGAAATTGTGGTCTTTGAAGAAGGAAGCCATCTGGATTGTTCGGTATTGGAACTAGTCCTCCTGGGAGCAAATGCGGCGGAGGCGAAGGAATTGGGAATATGGGATAGCGTTTTTACAGGGGGCAGGGTGGGAGGAGGTGTTGGCTAGGTAACTGTGGGAGTCGGTCGGTTTATCGTAAATGTCCGTGTTGATTCGGTCTCCCGAGGTAGAAATGGAGAGGTCTAGGAAGGGGAGGGAGGAGTCTGAGACGGTCCAGGTAAATTTGAGGTCTAACTTTGTAACTCCCAGTTTATTTTCTTTGGTTTGAAAGGAGCGATGTTTGAATGGGAATTGGACAAACATGCTTCCTGGCTTACTGTAATTGTATGACTTCTGCCATAAAGCACTCATGAGGGCAAACTGGCCAGTAATATAACAACAGAAGAAGAGCTTGTAAAAATATATGAAAATGAGAGAGCTGAAATCCATACACCCCTGAGAGAATGAGGCTGAGAAAATATTAATGGGAAACCAGGAAATGGCCCTTGGTCTTCATGGTAGAAGACAATCATTCTATCCCCAAAGTACAGAGTAATCAAGGGGCAAAAGGAGGGATAAAAATAAACATAACAGTTATCACAAGAGAAAAAGTAATCGAGACACTAGTTGAGTTTCTACTCTTTGAAGTTGTGAGGAGACCTTATTGAAACATACAACATTCTAAGGAGTCTTGACAAGGTCGCTGCAGTGAATTATTTACCCTTGTGGGACTACCTAGGGCTCAAGGGCATAATCTCTGAGTGAGCAGTCACCATTTAAGACAGAGATAAGGATAATGTCTTTTCTCAGAGGTTAGGGAGTCTTGGGATTCTTTACCACAAGGTACTATTGAGACTGGGTTGTTAACTATATTCAGGGTTGCAATAGATAGCTTTTTCATTTCTAAGGGAATCAAGGCTTCTGGGGAAAGGTGGGACAGTGAAATTGAATCTATCTGTTGTCAGCCATGAAATCGAGTGATGGAGCAGAATCAAAAGACCCAATGGCCTACTTTTGCTCTGCCATCTTTTGGACTTACGATCGCTTACTGCAGGCAGCCAGCTCACAAATAGTTCAGTCAAAGCTGTTGTCCTGTGATCTTGGAATTGCTACTGAAACAGAGACATCAACTTCAGATCTGTTGCACAGAAACAGACCCATTGGTCCATCTGGGTCTATGTGGGCATTTATGCACCGGGTTAGATGTTGCTCACCTAACCCCAATTGCATACTATTCCATTTCGTTCTTCCTCGTATACTGATCAAGATCCCTGTGGATATGGAGACAGATCATTTGAAGAGTCTAAACTAGCAGTACAGTCACTGGGTTGGAACACTTTGAAAGATAAAATCTTACTTTCATAATAAATGTGCATTTGCCATGGTCTCGCATTTCGAACTTCAATTCAGTGGAAATTATTAACTGCTGACACCAGCACTTCCAAATGACTCCTTCAGCTCTCAGAATTAACATTGACATGTTTATCATTCAAATTTTACAGGATAGTGACTGAATTTGGGCATCCATCTATTTTGAGAAACAATGGACTGTGCCCAGGCTGTGTGTCATTTGTGGATTGAGCACTTTTGTTGTGACTGTGGATGCCAATTTATGAGTGGCAGTCCCTTCTTCACAATTGATAAAACTGGCTTGAGGTTGACTGATTTTTATTCCTGTCGAGATTGTGGTGCTGGAAAAGCACAGCAGGTCAGGCAGCATCCAAGGAGCAGGAGAATAGATGTTTCAGGCAAGAGCCCTTCATCAGGAGCCCTCCAGCATCTGCAGTCCTCACTTTCTCCTCGTTGATTTTTATTCCTTCCTGCTGGCTTTCTTTGCTGCCATCTGTTCATTTCTTTTGTCCTCTGCTTTTCCCTTCTTGACTACTTGTCTCCAGGCTCTCCAGTCAGTTCAATTTCCCATGCATCAACTTGGATCGCTGTTAATTTGAGATTTCTCTTGCAAAATCCCTGTATTGTGGATAAGGGTAATCTCTTGGTCTTGTGTTGATTGGCTCTTTGAGGTCATGGCCGTCATCCTTTTTGGTTGATGTGACTGATCCAACAGAGTCGCTGCTGATCAAGAGAGCAAACGTGCTGGACCCCCAAATTCAGCTTTCTGTCATGCCAGCAGATGCACAATATTCCTGTGAAGCAGCTGAATTGTGAGCTGTTCTTAGAGGTTATTGAACTGTGAGCTGTTCAGCCTTTCTTTGGCTTGCAGCTGTTGTCCTTGCTTTGTTCTTATACTTGTAATGGTTCCTATCTTTGTCTTCAAGAGACTATACTCAGTTGTTCCTCAATTTCTTCATTATGATATCTTCAGAAAACAATGCACGAAGCCAGAGTGTGGCATCAGAAGTGGGATCATCTGTGCAACACCATCTCACTCTGCACTTCATCTATACATGCAGTAAAATCAGAATAATGATGACTTTGAGGCTTCTGTCAGTGAAATGGAGCCAGTTACTGCAACCAAGAGGAGATTTCTCAAGAACTCAACAGCCAGTTCCGAGCAAACAAAATCAAAATTCAAGCATCAAGTCTCACAGACTGCTCAGCATTGCACCAATCAGTTGAAACTCTCCAGCAGCATGCAATCTGCTGCGGAATCCACTGATTCCAGAAGGATGCATGCAGGAATCTGGTAAACAATCGGCTCAGCAACCACATATCAGCTGTCTTGAAGACAGTACAGAGTAAACATTTATCTGTGTATTCTGTTTAATATGTAGTACACACAGTAAAGACAGCCATGCAATATGTGTTTTGTAGAACACATAGGAATAACACATACATGCATCACACATGCCAAAATGCTGCAGTGCACACATGATATTGTCTTTGCCTGTGAGAAAATTATTACCTGACACTGGACAGCCGAGTACCTCCATTCTCATGCACAGACTTCCATTCCAGCTTTGTGGATTAATTCGGATGAAGCGAGCAACAACGGTTTCTGGAAATTCATTCAGAACTGGAGTGTCAGTATCCACATTCCCATAAAATAGCTACAGAAATGGAAGGATATCAGTTAGTCATCACTGTTGTATTCTAAATTATTTAATAATTCTGTATGGAAAATTCATTTATACAAAAGCTTGTTTGGATGTGTCCAGCTCCAATAGTACTCAAGAAACCTGACACCATCCAGTACAAAGCAGCCCACTTGATTGGCACCATATCCACAAACATCCATTCCCTCCACCACTGACATTCAGATGCAGCAGTGTGTATGACTGACAGGATACACTGCAGAAATTCGCTAAAGGTCCTCAGACAGTAGCTTCCAACCCATGGCCACTACCATCAAGAAAGACGACAGCAGATACATGGGATCACCACCAACTGCAAGTTCTCCTCTAAGCCACTCACCATCCTGACTTGGAAATATATCACCATTCTTTCAATGTCGCTGGGTCACAACCCTGGAATTTCCTCCCTAATGGTATTGTGGGTCGACCTACAGCACATGGACTGCAGCAATTCAAGAATGCAGCTCACCACTACCTTCTCAAGGACAACCAGGGACAGAAAATAAATTCCAGTGATGCCCACATCCTACAGGTGAGCACAAAAACACCTGCTTGCATCATTCAGGATCAGTCAACATTTCTGTATTATTTCTGGTATGTTTCCACAAAGGCTGAGGTGCTCATGAAACAGTGCAGACTGATAAAATGAAGCATAAAATACTCTGATCAGAAACTCTGTTAGTCCCATGATTAAGTATTTCCATTTTAAATCTCATACAAAAACTATGTTTCCCTTCTGGGACGATATGATTTGAGACTGCAGGACTGTCAAATCTGATTCTCTCTATTCTAAATTTCTTGTCCAGATTGAGATTAGCCAACTCAGGCCAGATTGCATATTCAACCTGAAGCTTTTTTGACCCCATTTGGCTTTGTACCACATTCAAAGAATTCTGTAATTCTGTAGGAGCTTGAGTGAAATGATTATGCCACAGTTGAAGAGGGTGAAGACATGACTGCCAAGCTGATTCAGTGTGCTATGTGCATGATGTGGGAGGTCAAGGACTCTGGTGTATCTGGCTCATATAACTGGAAAGTATGCACACGTTCAGCTTCTGATAGAGCATATTGCAGCACTGATGAAAGAACTCGATGACCTCAGGCTCATCCGAGAGAACGAGATCTTTCTGGACAGGACTTTCAGCGAGGTTATTACACCAACCATACCAGAAGGGAGAAGACGATGAGGAAGGCAGAGAGAAGACAAGTGCAAGAGACCCCAGTGGATGTACCTGTCAGGAACAGGTTGAATTTTTTGGAAACAGTAGAGACAGGCGACACTGCCAGTCCGCGAGGCGGTCAGATCTGCCAATCAAAAGTTGGCATGGAGGCAGAGCTGAGGAGTCAGACATCACACAGAGCCGGGGTAATAGGGGACTCCATAGAGAGAGGAACTGAACGGGGTTTCTGTGGCAACAGGCGGGATTTGACGATGTTGTGTTGCCTTCCTGGTGCCAGGATTAAGGACATCGCAGACAGAATGCAGGAAATCCTCAAGGGCGAAGGTGAAGAGCCAGAGGTGGTGGTACATGTCGGTACAAATGATGTCAGGAAGAAGAGGAGGGACATTCTACAGCAGGACTCCAGAGAACTTGGAAGAAAGCTGAAAAGCAGGACATCCAGGGTGGTTATCTCCAGTTTGCTTCCAGTTCCTCGGGCTGGAGAGGCCAGGAACAGGGAGATAATGGACTTGAATGTGTGGCTGGGGAACTGGTGCAGGAAGCAAGGATTTAAATTCTTGGATCACTGGGGTATGTTTTGCGGTTAGGATAAAATATACAAGAGGGACGGGTTGTACCTTAATAGGTGGGGGACTAGCATTCTGGCAGGCAGGTTTGCCATTGCAACACAGCTGCGTTAAAACTAAATGGGGGGGAGGGGACAAACTGGAAGTTTAAGAAGGAAATTGAAGGGAAAGTTCGAACAAGGGAAGTCAACAAAAGACAACTGTATCAATGAGGCAGAAAATTCAAAAAGGGATCATGCCATAAGGTTGAGTGAAATAGGGATTGAGAGGAAGGGTGAGGGCAGTAACAAATTAAAAATATTATATATGAATGCACAAAGCATTAGAAATAAGATGGATGAGCTTGAGGCTCATTTGGAAATTGGCAGTTACGATGTTGTGAAGATAACAGAGATGTGGCTTCAAGTGGATAGGGCCTGGGAAATGAGTATTCAAGGCTATACGTGCTATCGTAAGGACAGACTGACAGGCAGAGGGGGTGGGGTGGCCCTGTTGGTAAGGAATGATATTCAGTCCCTTGCGCGGGAGGACCTAGAATCAGGAGATGTAGAGTCAGTATGGATAGAGCTGAGAAATTCTCAGGGTAGAAGGACCCTCATGGGAGTTATCTACAGGCCCCCAAACAGTAGTCTGGATGTAGGGTGTAAGTTGAATAAGGAGCTGAAATTGGCCTGTCGCAAAGATATTACTACAGTTGTTATGGGGGATTTCAACATGCAGGTAAACTGGAAGAATCAGGATGGTACTGGACCCCAAGAAAGGGAGTTTGTGGAGTGCCTCCTAGATGGATTCTTAGAACAGCTGGTGTTGGAGCCTACCAGGGAGAAGGCAATTCTGGATCTGGTGTTGTGCAACAATCTGGATTTGATCAGGGACCTCGAAGTGAAGGAGCCATTAGGAGGTAGTAATGATAATACAATAAGCTTTAATCTGCAATTTGAAAGGGAGAGGGTCCAATTGGAAGTGACAATACTTCAGTTGACTAAAGGGAACTATGAAGCTATGAGGGAGGAGCTAGCCAAAGTTCAATGGTGCAAAACCCTAGCAGGGATGGCAGTGGAGCAACAATGGCAGGTATTTCTGGGTATAATGCAGAAGATGCAGAATCAGTTCATTCCAAAAAGGAAGAAAGATCCTAAGAGGAGGCAGGGGTGGCCGTGGCTGACAAGGGAAGTTAAGAAACATATAAAGTCAAAAGAGAAAAAGTATAACATAGCAAAGATGAGTGGGAAAACGGAGGACTGGGAAGCTTTGAAAGAACAACAGAGGATACTAAGAAGGAAATACGCAGAGAAAAAATGAGGTACAAAGGTAAACTGGCCAAAAATATAAAGGAGGATAGTAAAAGCTTTTTTAGGTATGTGAAAGGAAAAATAAATGGTTAAGACTAAAATTGGGCCCTTGAAGACAGAAACAGGTGAATATATTACGGGGAACAAAGAAATGGCAGAAGAGTTGGATTGGTACTTCAGATCTGTGTTTATGGGGGAAGACACAAGCTATCTCCCAGAGGTAATAGTGGCTGAAGGACCTGAACTGAAGGGAATTTATATTTGCCAGGAAATGGTTGTGGAGAGACTGTTAGGTCTGAAGGCTGATAAGTCCCCGGGACCTGATGGTCTGCATCCCAGGGTACTGAAGGAGGTGGCTCTAGAAATCGTGGATGCATTGGTGATCATTTTCCAATGTTCTGTAGATTCAAGATCAGTTCCTGCAGATTGAAGGGTGGCTAATGTTGTCCTACTTTTTAAGAAAGGAAGGAGAGAGAAAGCAGGGAATTATAGACCAGTTAGTCTGACCTCAGTGGTGGGAAAGATGCTGGAGTCAATTATAAAGGATGAAATTACGACACACCTGGATAGCAGTAACAGGATAGGTCAGAGTCAGCATGGATTTATAAAGGAGAAATCATGCTTGACTAATCTTCTGGAAATTTTTGAGGATGTAACTCTGAAGATGGACAAGGGAGATCCAGTGGATGTAGTGTACCTGGACTTTCAGAAAGCCTTTGATAAAGTCCACATAGGAGGTTAGTGAGCAAAATTAGGGTGCATAGTATTGGGGGAAAAATACTGACTTGGATTAAAAATTGGTTGGCTGACAGGAAACAAAGAGTAGTGATAAACGGCTCCCTTTCGGAATGGCAGGCGGTGACCAGTGAGGTACCGCAGGGATCAGTGCTGGGACTGCAGCTTTTTACAATATACATTGATGATATAGATGATGGTATTAAAAGTAATATTAGCAAATTTGCTGATGATACAAAGCTGGGTGGCAGGGTGAAATATGAGGAGGATGTTCGGAGATTACAGGGTGACCTGGACAGGCTAGGTGAGTGGACAGATGCATGGCAGATACAGTTTAATGTGGATAAATGTATGGTTATCCACTTTGGTGGCAAGAACAGGAAGGCAGATTACTACCTCAATGGAATAAATTTAGGTAAAGGGGCAGTACAAAGAGATCTGGGTGTTCTTGTACACCAGTCAATGAAGGCAAGCATGCAGGTCGTGAAGAAAGCTAATAGCATGCTGGCCTTCATAACAGATTATTAAAGGATTGGACACTCTGGAGGCAGGAAACATGTTTCCGCTGATGGGTGAGTCCCGAACCAGAGGACACAGATTAAAAATAAGGGGTAGGCCATTTAGAACAGAGTTGAGGAGAAACTTCTTCACCCAGAGAGTGGTGGGTGTGTGGAATGCTCTGCCCCAGAAGGCTGTGGAGGCCAAGTCTCTTGATACTTTCAAGAAAGCATTGGATAGAGCTCTTAAGGATAGTGGAATCAAGGGTTATGGGAATAAGGCAGGAACAGGATACTGATTGAGGATGGTCAACCATGATCATAATGAATGGTGGTGCTGGCTTGAAGGGCAGAATGGCCTACTCCTACTCCTGCACCTATTGTCTATTGTTTATAATTTCTTTTCTGCATTATTAAAAGCCACAGGAATGGCTATAACCTGTAAGGGCTATTTATTGTGGAATATTTTAATTTGATAATAAAAAATACCTGGATGTAAAATCCATGAACAAATGACACATCAGCATGTCAGTTTCAATTGTTATCTCATGTACACTTGACCGATTGTATCTGTCATTTTATGTGAAACATACCCAGTCATAGTTCTTATCTGTGATACATAATATATAACATAGAATATCTTGCAACTTCTGGATACACCTTCAGTCAGGATGTGCCTGTAAAATCTGACAACAGCTAATGTCCATCTCTTCATATATTCAGTTTTTGCTGTTGATATGATTCATTCCCAGTAGCTGTTAGTGTGTGATGCCCAGTCACTGTGCTTGATGTATTAAATCACACCTGTCACTGCATATGATTGTATCCATTTATTACTACTAGATAGTGATTATGTGCCCAATCACATATATGTCAGTACGTTACACATTTTTAGTTCTATCTTATTCTTTTGTCCTCACTGCCAAGTCACATGTTTTGAATTCCTGAGAGACATACCCAATCATAATATCCATCTGTGTACGTCATCCAGGTACGGCTGTCGTTGCTGAATTGCACATAGAATGAACTCACCCAGTCATTGCTGTCAAAAAAAAGAGTTTCAGTTGTTAGTTCCAAAGAGCTTTTAGAGATCACTGGCTTTCAATTCTTTACTGCAGAGTGATAGCATGAATTTAGTTCAGTTGTGATTTGACTGTCAGGTACTTTTAAAGAACAGTCAGATAGCATAATGTTGGGTTACATCTGTTAAATTAATAAACTAGATTGCTCAGGAAATAGACAATAGTCAATAGGTGCAGGAGTAGGCCATTCTGCCCTTCGAGCCAGCACCACCATTCATTATGATCATGGCTGATCATCCTCAATCAGTATCCTGTTCCTGCCTTAACCCATAACCCTTGATTCCACTATCCTTAAGAGCTCTATCCAACTCTTTCTTGAAAGTATCAAGAGACTTGGCCTCCACAGCCTTCTGGGGCAGAGCATTCCACACACCCACCACTCTCTGGGTGAAGAAGTTTCTCCTCAACTCTGTTCTAAATGGCCTACCCCTTATTTTTAATCTATGTCCTCTGGTTCGGGACTCACCCATCAGCAGAAACATGCTTCCTGCCTCCAGAGTGTCCAATCCTTTAATAATCTTATACGTCTCAATCAGATCCCCTCTCAGCCTTCTAAACTCAAGGGTATCCAAGCCCAGTCGCTCCAATCTTTCAACGTAAGATAGTCCCGCCATTCCGGGAATTGACCTCATGAACCTACGCTGCACTCCTCAATAGCCAGAATGTCTTTCCTCAAATTTGGAGACCAAAACCACACACAATATTCCAGGTACGATCTCAAGAGGGCCCGGTACAGCTGCAGAAGAACCTCTTTGCTTCTATACTCAATTCCTCTTGATATGAAGACCAGCATGCTATTAGCTTTCTTCACTGCCTGCTGTGCCTGCATGCTTGCTTTCATTGACTGATGTACAAGAACACCTAGATGTCGTTGTACTGCCCCTTTACCTAACTTGCAAAAGATGCAACAGCAGAGCATTTAGAAAGGTTAAAACCACAAGAAATAATATAACTGTAAAGATTATGAGTTAACAAGGAATTGAGAATTAGGATTTTAGAAGGCTGAACATTGTAAGGAGAGAGAAATTAAAGATTGAAAACATTGACGTCCTGGTGAAAGAAGAAGTTCAGGAGGTATTCTGACAAATTTTGCTTTGGGAATTTCAGAAAGGGGAAGACTCTGTAGGACGAGTAGATATGCATGTTTAGAGCTTACCAACAACAGAAAATTTGAGAATCTTAACAGTAACTGTTTTGATGAGATTCATAAAATATAAAGTGATTAGAAAAAGTATGTTGAGGCAAGAGACGAATTGGAAGCTGCAGGTTAAAAAATAAATATCTGCTCTCTGACAAAGCATTTTTGTGGCAGCATTTTTAGACAAGTGTCAAGAAGCTCTTCAAGTACAGGAGCATTTGACAATCAGCTACAGAGACAGTGGACACTCTGGAAATAATCTTCCAAGACTCCTTTATTCTTGAAATGTTCCACCCATTGCAAAACTACCAATGTAACACCTTCACTCAAAAGGTAGGAGTCAGAAAAAAAAAATTATTGCAGGCTAATTAGCAGAACATCTGTCACTGGAAAAGGCAAAAGATGCAACAGCAGAGCATTTAGAAACATACTCTAATAAAGCAAAGTCAGCATGGCTTCATGAAGGAGAAATCATGCCTGACAAATTTAATACAGTTTCTTTGAGGAGGGAACAAGCAGGATTGATAAACGGGTATTTGATAAAGTACCACACATTAGGTTACTGAATAATATGACTGTACTCCTTATGACTGGGCAGCCAAATTCAGTTCTACCTCCATTTAGAAGTTTGCTGATGACACCACCATCGTGGGTTGGATCACAAAGAATAACGAGAAAGAGAGTTGAGTGCCATGATGGAAAGACAACAGTCTCTCCCTCAATGTCAGCAAAATGAAGGAGCTGATCACCGACTTCAGAAATTGGACTCACTTCCACCCTCTTCCATCGTGCAGAAGATACAAGTTTGAAAACACATACCAACATATTCAAGAACAGCTACTTGCCCACTGTTGTCAGACTTACAAACGGACCTGTCACATATGAGAGTTGATCTTTCTCTGCACCTTCTTGTAGTTATAACACTACATTCTGCATTCTATTTGATTACCCTGATGTTCTTAAGGTACAATTTGTTTGATTAGCACACAAAACTATACTTTTCACTGTATCGTGATAATAAATCAAATCAAAGATCCCATCGTCTTCAGAGTATTCAGTTAACATGGATAGAAGCTTGGCTAACAAACAGAAGACAAAGAACCAATGAAAAGGGACACATTTTTCAGGATGGCAACCTGTAACTCATGGAAGGCCACTGGGATTGGTTATTTACAGTATATTAAAAATTTGGATAACAAGTGATTGGACGATCACCAAATTTGCAGATGACACAAAAATGGCGGGGGAGGGCAAGTCATAAGGCTGCAGAGGAATATAGACAGGTTAAGTGAATGAGCAAAAACTTTGCTAGACGGAATGTAATTTGGGCAGCCAGGGGTTGGTTTGTTTAATTGACAGGACGGTTGGTTGCAATGTAGAGGAACACCAACAGCATGGGTTAAATTTTCATACCGGCCGAGGTTACCTCAGTACTTTCTTCTTCTAGAAGGACTTTCCTTTTCAACCTCTCCCCTCAACTGAGGTGTGGTGACCATCAGGTTAAATCACCATCAGTTGTCTTTCTTTGATGAGAGAGCAACCCAATGAACTTCTGGGACTTTGGTGGTGTCACCTTCGCCAATTTGGGAAAATGTGATGTTGTGCACTGTGGCCGAAAGAGTAGCCCAGGTGAATATTATTCAAATAGGTGAAAGACTGCACAAGACGGTAGTACAGTCTCCATTACATCTTTCCTTCTCTGTGGAGATTGTATTCCTAAGAAATGTGATCCCAAATACCTTTATAACTCTTGCTTATTTCCTTCCCCTAAATGAAAGAGAAACAACGAGACAATAAAACTTGCAATTAAAAACAGAAGTAGTTTATCAACATACTGCAGCAGTGAATCTCGGCCCTGGGTAATCACTCCACTGAATTCAATCAATTTTCTGGCATCGACTTCAATCCACTGTGACTGGTCCTCTGTTTGAGGGCACCAAGCCCCATCATAATAATCCTCTTCATCTTCATCCTCATCACCTGCCTGGGAAACATAAGAACAATTTCATGGAGAATGAGGAAGACTTGACATTTCAGCAAAAAAGGGTGAAGAAACTCAAGGAAGGAAAAACAGAATACGAACAGACCAGCAAGGCAAACAAAAATCACAAAAGAACTTTCTATTGGCATATAAATGGGAAGAGATGATAAAAATAAGAATGGCTTATTTGAGGCAGAGACAGGTAAAATTATAATGGAGAATAAAGAAGTAGCAGTGTCATTCGATACTTTGCATCTGTCTTCTTTGTGAGATCAAATCAGATTCTGGACATTTGCTCTGCCTCTTTTCTATCATGGGGCGCATGAGACATTTTTAAAACAGATTTCCAAAAATGGCTTATCAGACACAATCTTCTCACTTATCCCCAAATGATGCAGAGTATAAATTCACAAAGTTAGACTTCTGCTTGACATTAAAAGCAAATGTTTGCAAAAGTCAAAAGCTGTTCGTGAGGTTTGTTCATTTAAAGATATATTACTTTCTGCAGTATTCAGCCTGCCCACAAAAGGTCAGTTTGACTTGAAAATTGACAACACATTCATCTGATTCATAATTAGCAGCACAAAAATCATTGAGATAGTTCTGATATTCTGCAGAGTACAGCTGATAAAGGTGATAGTGCAACTCGGAAAAGCCATTCTTTGAGCCGCTACAATCAGGGGAGTGGGAATTATTTCCACTGTGCTATATCAATGTTATGGGTTAATGTAATAGTGAACATAATAGGTTAGACAGATGCTTTAGGTCTCGGGTGAAATGGTTGGAAGAGCAAACTTTTGTCACATCTTAATTGACCAGAAATTGGCAGGAAAAATGACAGTTCAGTTTTGTCTTCTATGGCCACAGTACAAACGGGGTTTCTATTCATGTTACTCTCAAGGTTGCAACTTGGAACAAGACTCATGTGCTTTTATTTAGCTCTTTGTGACAAGTGTTTTGCTGTTGACATGCATCAAGCTGGCTTGAATATAAAGATATCAGAATACCCAGCCCTGTTACTCTTTATTTTGCCTCAAGTTCTGTCTTTGTGGAGGATTGATCAATTATTATTTAAACCAAGTCTCCAACATACTTTACTTTTGCATAAGAGGAGCAGGAATGGGCCACTCAGTCTTTCCAGCCTGCTCCACCAATCAATATGTTCATGGTTCATCTAATTGTGACCTGGATTCCACTCTCCTGCCTATCTCCAACCTCCATATGCATGCATTCCCTTTGAATCCCATGTCAATCAAAAATCTGTCCAACTTAGTATTGAATATCAATGTAAAGTTAATATGGGCAGACCTGACGCAAACCCTTGAAGAAAAATCTTTCCTCTACTATTTCAGTAATTTTCCTTGATTACTGTCCTTTGAATAATATGGTTGTCTGCTGAAATATATTCGTAAAAAAAGTATTCAGACATTCAAGTTATTGTTCAAAAAAGCTTTGTGATATTGGATTGGACTTATGTACCCAATGTACTGGGAATGATTTTTCCAGCAGTGGGTGAGAAAACTCATAATGATTGCGTGGGCTTGCAAGAGGCCAGCAGGGAGGTACAGTTCTCTTCTGATAGGAGGAAGAAGCCTGCTAATGTCAAGCAGTGAGAGCTAGAGGAAGCAGAACAACAAGACTTGGGTACTGAACTCATGGATTCAATGCCAAAAGCAGTTAAAAGAGCTAAGCAGGACAGTAATGTTGAGCACTTTTGGACAAGGGCAAGCCCTTCTTGAATAATGTCACAACATTCGCTACCCTCCAGTATTCCATGCCCTCACTCGTGGCTAACAGTGATGCAAAAATATCAGCCAGGCCCCTGCAATTGCTTCTCTAGCCTTTTGCACTGCTCTTGGATATATCTGGTCAGGACCAGGAGATTTATCCACATGTATACATTCTAATACATCCAACACCTCCTCCACTGTCCCCAAGACTTCACCACTAATTTCTGCAAGTTCCCAAGTTTTCATGTCTTTCGCCATGGTAAACACAGAGGATAAATATTCATTGAGAACCTCGCCCATCTTTTGCATTTCTACACATACATGTCCACTTCGGTCCTTGAGGGGGCCTATTCTACACTCTAGTTATTCTTTTTCCTTTAATATACTTAAAGTACTGTTTTGGATTCACCCTAATCTTCTCAGCCAAGGCTATCTTGTGCCCCCTTATCACCCTACCGATTTCCTTCTTTAGTAGACTCCTGTATTCCCTGGACATCTCCATGGATTCCCTTAATCCCAGCTGCCTGTTACTGAGCCATGCCTCCTTTCTTCTGGTCAAAGCCTCAATAGTCTTGGGATGGCTTTCTGCATCAATCCATTGAGGAACAAATTGCAGAATAGAACAGGGTAGAGTGGGTAATGTGTAATGAGAAAGGAATAATTGGCAATCTAGCGATGCGAGGCCCTTTGGGAAAGAGTCCAGACAAGATGATAAAATCTTGGTGAACAGAGAGAGTGACGTGGTTGATTCTGAGACTAAAGTCATGAATCTCAATAAAATGAACTATGATGGTATGAGGCATGAGCTGACTATGATAAATCGGGGGTCTTACTGAACCAGATTATAGTTGCTTAGCAATAACAACACTTAAAGGATGCATAGAGGAACTGCAACAATTATTTATTCCTATCTGGCACAAAATTAAAAAATGAAAGATGGCCCAGCCATGGCTACACCCATAAGGACCGTGTTAGATCTAAGGCAAAGGCATATAAATTGGCCAAACTCAACTATGGATCTGGTGTTTGGGAGCATTTTAGATATCAGCAAAGGAAGACAAAGGGATTGACGAAGAGGGAGAAAATTGATTTTATAAGTAAGCTTGCAGGAATGTACAAATTGATTGTAAAAGCTTCTATTGGTATTTGAAGAGAAAAATATGAATGAAGACAAATGTAGTTCACTTAAAGTCAGAAACAGGAAGCTATTGTGCAGACCAAATAATAACATATTTTGGCTATAGCTTCACAAAGGAAGACCAAATAATGTTTCAAATCTGTTGGGAAACACAGGGTCCAGTGAGAGGAAGGAACAGAAGGAACTCAGTATTTGTTGGAAAATGGTGTTAGGAAATTGATCAGAGTTTAAGGACCAAAAACAGGGAAGGTAGATTATCTGAATGGTGATTGATTGGAAAAGGCGGAGAGTCAACAAGACCTGGTTATTTTGTACACCAGTCACTGAAAGTAAGCATGCAGGTGTAGCAAATGATGAAAGGGGCAAATGGTATGTTGGCCTTCATAGGCGACAGGATTCGGGTACAGGAGCAGGAATATCTCACTGCAATTTTATCGGGCTTTGGTGGGAACTCACCTGGAATATTATGTGCAGTTTTAGTTTCCTTATCTGAGGAAGGATGTTCTTGCTATAGGGAGAATGTAATAAAGATTTATCAGATTGATTTATGACGAGAGACTGACTATATTCGATGCAGTGTAGGAGAATAAAGAGGAGTCTCAGCGGAACCGAGCAACTTCTAACAATACTTGACAGTGTAAATGCAGGAAGGATGTTCTGATGACTGTGGAGTCCAGAAGGATATATGGTAGGCCATTTATGACTGAGTTGAGGAGAAATCCTTTCACCAAGAAAATGGTGAGCTTGTGGAATTTTCTGCCATAGAAAGTAATTGAGTAAACACACCAAGTTTTCAAGAAAGAGTTCAATATAGTTCTTGGGCTAAAGGGTATAAGGAGAACAAATAAAAAGGTTCAGAGTTGGATATTCAGCAATGATCATCTTGAATGACAGGACCAGGACCAAAGGGTCAAATCACCTACTTCTGCTCCTATTTTCCAAATTTCAATGGCTTATTGGTAGCAGGAAAGTATGGTTAAGCTTTGCAAAGGTTGGCAGTATGAAGAAGATGTGAGTGTACTGCACCTTTAAGAGAGTTGAAAGCAACAGAAGTACCTGAAAAAGCACCAAGTGTTCTGAAACAAGATATACAGGGGAACCTTGATTATCCGAATACCAATTATCCGAAAATTGGATTATCTGAAGGAGATCTCGAGGTCCCGAGGGAAACATTACAACAAAGACATGTTTCCAACAGTAATTAAACAGGCATCGTCTCCAAATGACTGACCTCTCTCTCGCTCTCTCCTCACACACTTTCCCTGGAGTTCTGCACAGGTGTGTACCCTAAACCCCCTGTCCCCACATAATCTCTCCAACATTGTATAAGACCAGGGAAAATTGAACAGTTGGGAGGAGAACTGCCAAGCCACCAGCATGTAAAAAGACTGCCTGAAAAATAGCTCTCTTAAAGTGCCTTTATCGATCAGTAACCTGTGAAGCAGAATCCCCAAAAAGAAGAAAAGAAGACAGGAATACAGAGAAAACTGAAAGCTGCCTGGTTTTGAGATAATAAGTTTTGTTTTGTATATCTTAATCGAGTTTTATTGGTCTAGTATTATAGAAGGAAAGGAAAAAGATAGGTTAGAGGAAGGAATTGTAAATAGTTGTTAGTTAATTATTCCCTGCCATATTTTAAGAAATTTGTTAATTTTTGCTTTAACTAGTTCTTAGCCTATTCAATTTTCACAGATTGCTGCACTTTTCTGTGTTACTGGTTTAAGTTAAGCAGAAATGTTTACCCCATGTCATAACAGCGGTGAAAGTGTGATTCAAGAGCTGATGCTGAGCAATTGGGATGCTTGGTTGTTTGGAGAAATGACTTTTGCTTATGGGTCAGATGGATGGACCTCTGGAATCTCGATGAACCTCAGAACAGTGAGGATACCTCAGGCAGTGTGTGTATCTGATGCTCGTTAGCTAGAATACATTTCCTCCTCTGAATTGGCTCTAAGTCTGTCCATTAAATCTACTATAGCAAAGTATTTCTGAAGCTCTAACTGGAAAGGAAGTGTTGTTACTGGATTAAAACTGTGCCAGGTTTAAAAATATTTCTTTCTAGAATACAGATGAATAAGCTTACAGTTGGTGGAAGATGGGTTAATGATGGTGTAATCTGTGTTTAGAAGACAAAAACAAAATTCACTTCCTTATGCAAACAGTTTTCTGTTTTGGATTTATCACCTCTAGACTCACTGCTGTCATTGTCCTAAACTTATAATAAATGGAGGTTCCATGAAACACAACAGCAGCTTTTGGAACACTGATGTTAACAGGCATACATTTATGGCAAATATAGCTCAGGGATTCACATTCTCAACTCTCAGTCTCAACATATGAGTTGAAATGGCATTCCAGAGAATTGAGCACAAAAACTGAGGCCAACACTGCAGTATTGTGCTGTCAGAAATGCTATTTTTCAGAGGAAGCTTTAAATTGTGGTCTCTTTTCCCCAGTAATGAAAATATACTAGATCCCAGGCGCTATTTTAAAGATAATTGGGGCAGGGAAGGCTTATCCCCAGTATTCAGACTGGCAAATCTGTTTGGGATAGAGTGAAAGGGAGAATTCTGGTGAAACTATCAGAACAGGGCAGGGGATTGGGAGGGCAGGGCTGTGACTGGGAGTGGGGCCTTACCAGTTCTGCCTAATGGCAACCAGACTTTCAGGTCAGCCGCAAAATCTTTTTAAAATTTATTCACTTACGGGACATGGATATCTCTGGGTAGGCCAGCATTTATTGCCATCGCTAATCGCCCAGAGGGTATTTAATAGTCAACTACGTTTTTGTGGGTCTGGAATTACATGTAGGCCAGACAAGGTAAGGATGGCAGATTTCCTTCCCTAAAAGGCATTACTGAACCAGACAGGTCATTAAACTTTTAATTCCTGATTCTTTATTGAATTCAAATTAAGCTATTTGTCATAGCAGGATTTAAACCCTGCTCCTCAGAATTTTAATTGAGTTTCTGTATTAATAGTCTGTCTATAATACCACTAGGCCATTGCTTCCCAAATATGTGAGGGGAAGCAATCCCAGGCAAAGGTTGATATGGGGAAATAGTCCTAGAGCAGAGGCCAGCAAGAGGAATTTAGTCACAGAGTGGAGGTTAGTGAGGGCAAGCACTCCTGGGCAGAGGCCAATGCGAGGAAGCAGTACCGGAGCAGAGGCCAGCAGTCCTGGACTAATCTTACCTTGGAGTCGGTACGGAGCTGAGTGAAGGCGTGGAGTGGAGTGGGACATTTGTTGGGCTGGGGTCTGGTTCAGCAGTCAGACCACATGTGGAAGACCCTCCACTCAGCTATTGCAATGTAATGTTTATGTGTAATTTGTTTATATGACTGTAATAACCATCCCTTTAATTGTGTCTTATTTCTGTAAAGTAATGCATCTACGTTTCTTTTTTATTCCTCTTTTTGTATTGAAGATTTGTACCTAAATACTTGAAATTCAGATTGCGCCATGAGAGGCGACATTGTAAACCATTTCACTGTACTCCTGTACATCTGTTCTTGGGAAAACATGCCAATAAAGGATATTCTATTCTATTCCTAAACCCAAACTGCACACATGCTTGATTAGAAGCCAAGTCTGCAAAAAAACAAAACAAAAAAATCTTTATCCTTCAGTCAACTGCATTTAAAAGGGATTATTTCATCATTATCAAAATACTGTTTGTGGAAGCCAGCTATGCACAAACTGGCTGTGTATTTACTTCACTGAAAGAAGAACTACACTCTGAAAGTACTCCTCTGGCTTCAAAGTGCTTAGGATTCCCTGATGCTAGGAGGAGCTCTCCTTGAGGTCCTTCTTGAGGACTGACCACTTGTTTTACTTGTACAGAATAAGGCAAAAATATATTTTGGTAGTCATGTTAAATGGACAGTATTGCACTGAGCACTTTCTAGCTATATTCCATACCTTTGAAGTAAATTGAACTACAGATTGGGTATATTACTCGTATCGCTGCCAGTTTTGCATTGCAGTTGGTGTTGTAAACAATATCCGTATGTGTGAAACTGACAGATTACAAGATGATGCACATTATACAGGATCTCAGATACAGAATCTTTATGAGAACACAGTCAGTTCTGATAACACGTGATATTCCCTTCTCGTGCGATCTTGCATCATAAGAAAATCGCACAATAGCCATGCCACTTAAACTAATGGAGCCAGAATTACATTATTCCCAGTACACATAATGAAACTTTGCCTCTACAAATAACTGTCTAAATTCTTCAATTGCGCGACAGCGAATTCACAATGAAAAAACATGCGTTTTAGCAGAACCAACTGTAGTTCTACTTCAAGTCTTCCACTTCGGAGCTGGCATTCCCTATGATTGCAAAATTGTACAGAACATGTTACTGTGGTATTTTATACCTTCGAAATAAAGTCTGTTGTTGTTTTTAAGGTCCCTGAGAGTCCTTTCTGGCCCAAGCACTGTGAAAGCCATCATGCCAGCATTAAGGCTGTTCATCAAATGCTGTGAGATGAAGAATGATTGGATGTGTTATCTTAGTTCTCTAATTCTGCCCATTGCATAATTTGGACATTGCCATTTCTATTAGGTTCGCTCGGTGCTCAGACGAGTTTGTTAGAAACACTGAATTTTGATATTTAGCAGTGCCTTGATAAATCCATTTTGCTTTAGTCACTGTTGTGACTTTGTTTCTTGTAATACGATGTGCTGTGTTGTTGGTCTTTGTCAGAAGGTTTTTAAGAATTTGTAGTGATTGTAACAAGGTCAGCCAGATGGATTTCATCTGAGTTCCCTGCATGGGGCTGTGAATCAGGTCCAGTCAAGGAGCCCTGGCTGACAGATAGAAACGGGCATGTCAGAGATGCTGTCACTCTGGTGCCTGACTGTGAATGGAGCAGTACCAAAGTCAAAGACTGTACATGTGTAAACAAAGGGTGACTTGGTGCTGGGATACTGGGCTCTGTGGAGTTATTTCAAAAATTTTTCATGGTAACAGAAAGGAACTAATATTACGTATTAAAGTGGATGTGTGCTGCAAACCTCTCACCTGGATATTCAATCGAATACGTTGTGGACCTAATCCATATCTCAGAAAAGAAGATGCTGTCAATTGTTCATCAGCTATTTGATGGGATTCAAGACCCAGAGGAGGGCATTCTGAAAAAGAAAGATAGAGTTAATTGATGAACTGAAGAGTGAAGAATTGGTATAATCCAAGTCAATACAGAACTGGTTTACTGTTGAGGAGCAAAAGTAAGATATTGAGCCAAACTGTGTTTCAGGGGCAACCATTCACCGTACAGTACAGGACTGTTACTCACAGTTTCCTCAGTTGCCATCATTGTTTCAGGAGACAAATCATTCAAGCAGTGAATTTTCCTTCAGAAGTAGATTTGGAGTTTCTCAGAGAAACTGGAATACCGCACTGTTCATTAGCAAATTAAATTGAGGGTCTGATGTTCCTTTATTGAGTGTTTAGTTCCAACCTTAGTTCCAATTGCAATTCATTGAGCATATACTTTTAAGAGAGAAATTAGAACATTTGGTAGTGACCAGTATTGGCCATAATCAAGAGGCCATAAAATTTAGAGATCAAGTGATGGCTGAGATTGGAGAACGTAGCACCTGAAGAAGAAACGCTAGATACCTTGAACAGCCTTACATTATTTCAGTCACAAATTGTGGTGATACTTTACAGTAGGCAGTGTTGAATTATCTGTCATTTTTTTGTGTTTGTTTGTATTAAAGCAAACAAATATAATTTATGTGAATGCGGGAAGGGAAAAATATTCAGTAACATCAAATTCTAAGCCTTGAAGTGGTTAACCGTAAACAAATTGTTGTCAGACAGACAAAAGCTCAGTTCCAGTTTATTCTTTTGACATTATTTCACAATGAAATGACAAATTGCAATTTTATTTTTCTATTTCTAGAATCACTAATCCACTGAACCAAAACCTAGGAGCGACCAGGTCCACTTAATAGGAACCTGGGACAACTCTATGACAATAGGCTATCATGGAGTAACGTGAGAGTTAAAATCTATTATACCTATGCACTTGCTGTGTGCACATCAGCGCTGTATCACATCTGCTTGAAATTTGGCTTCAAGTTGGTGGCATGGCCCATTAATTTGGAGGTAGGCATTAATGCCTACGGTAACACAATGATTTGCAATACCACAGCAAATATTGGCTTCGGGTGAGTTTTATGCTGTAACAGTGTTTGTGATTGAAATCAGAGCCGAGTTGGTGAACATACGATCCCTGTGAGAATACAAGTCAAGTTATGGAGAAATTGTATAAATTTAGGCTGTTTCTTCACACATCCACATCAATAGCAGACTTTGAAGAAAGGCTGTACAGATTTGAAATTTTAAATGTAATATATCTCCACGGAGACGTTCAAACAGGAATTAGTTGAATGTAACAATCTGTGCCTACTGTTTTATTGGCTTATACTTAAAACAAATATGTCAAATCATTCAGAATTTCTGGCGGAGGTGGTGCAGCTGTGGAGATCTTTAAGATTGGAGAATGGGGGGATCTAAGATGGTGGCGATCTGAGAAGATCGCACTGCAGAGCTTCGCATCGCAGCAGGAGCAGGACGGTCCTTTAATCCGCCCAACCCAGGTCATCAGGATTTTTTGGGGCGTTGGAAAGTTTGTGGAGCCCCAAGAAACATTTAACAATTGACTTACATGTATTTTCAGCTGTCCAGAAATGCCGAAAAAGGGAGGAGGAGCATCCGAGGCCGGATCTGCAGTTCAGCCTGCAGCAGCCTCGGAGCCAATTACTCTCCAGGACCTGGTGAACCAGCTCTCGAAATCTCGTGAGATGCTGGGGAAACAGATTGAAGAGAAACTGGCTCCAGTCTCTCTCATGCTGCAGAAGCATGAGCAGCAGCTGGGAGACCTGGAGAAGAGGACGGATGAGGTGGAGCACAGGGTCACAGTGATGGAAGCTGATGCCAGTTCATTCAAGGAAGAGATCCAAGCCCTGAAGACGCAGGTTCATAATTTGCGTGACCAAGTGGATGATCTTGAAAACAGGGGCAGGAGAAAAAACATTCGGATCATTGGTCTGCCTGAGAGTTAGGAAGGTGAGCGACCTGCGGAATTTGTTAAGATTGGCTTCAGAAATTTCTTGACTTGGAGGCTGGCATGAGAGGATTGAAGATAGAGAGGGCTCACTGGGTCGCAGCGCGGAGGTCGGGTCTGGATCAACGCCCTTGTCCTTTCCTGATGCGGTTCCATCATTACCGGGATAAGGAGAGAATCATGGAGGCTTACAGACTCCAGGGGAAGGATCCAAAGGCCCTAATTTACAAGGGGTCTAAGATCATGTTTTTTCAGGACTTTTCAGCGGTGGTGATCCAGAAACGAAAATCATATGATGGTGTCAAGAGAGGACTGAAGGAGCTTGGGATTCAGTACTCCCTGAGATATCTGGCAGTGCTTCGGATCACCTCAGATGGATCCATGCATCTCTTTGACACATCGGAGAAGGCAAGAAGCTTTGTGGACAAACTAACCTAATTTAAACAATTGTAGTATGTATAAATGCTGTTGCTTGGGTATGTGTTTGTCATTCTGTAAAAGAAATGGAGGAAATCCGGTTGGAGCTTTGTTTTTCCCTTTTGTTTTCCTCTATTGATAATAATTTGGTTCAAACTATGTCTGGCGGTGGTTAAGATGTACATTTTAAATTTCTAAAATAGGATATACCAAAGGATAGGTGGAGTATTTATTTCCCCTTTTTTTAATAAAATATTTTTTTTTTATTCATATTGATATTCTATGGGGTGTTTATTTTTTTTAGCTTGTGCTTGCGATGCGGCTCTAGCTGGGAGAAGTGAAGGTGGTTGAGATGGTTATATGCCTATTTATGGGCAGTTCGGGATGGGTAGTTGCCCCCTCCGGGCAGGGGTGAGTTCCCCTACTCAGCACAATTGGCGCTTTATATGTTGGTTTGTTTTCTGGTTTTTGTTGTTTTTTATTTTTAATAATTTTGTATGTTTGTTAAATGTAGTGGTTTTAGTTTATGTAGTTTTTATATTTGGTGGACCATGTGACACTAAGGCTCAGCAATTTGTGGTTCAGGTTCCTCTCTGGAACTTAAATGTAATTGCAGAAGATTATGGCTAATGATTTGATTAAATGGTGTACCTGGAATATCAAGGGAAGTCACTCAATTAAGAGGAAGAAGGTACTCTTGAGTCTTAGAAAGGAGAAGGTGGATATCGCTTTGTTACAGGAGACACATTTGGATGACAAGGAGCATCTGAAATTACAGCAGAATGGCTTTGACCGAGTTTATTTTTCATCATTTAATACCAGAAGTAGGGGATGGCTATACTGGTTAGGAAACATCTCTCATTTAAATTGTTGGAATGTGTTAAAGACACATACAGGAGGTTTGTAATTATTAAAGCCTTGATAAATGGGGAAGAATATGGTGTTTTAAATGTTTATTGTCCCCCAGCTCATCCTATTAAATTCTTGGTAGATGCTTTTTCTAAACTGATAAGTCTCAAGTCTCACCACATCATTATAAGGGGAGATTTTAACTGCCTCATGGACCCCACAGTAGACAGGTTGCCAAAAGGTCCCTCGATACCCTCTGCACAAACTAAACTGTTATTGGGTCTGTGTGGGGAATTAGGGTTGGTGGACGTCTGGAGGTGTCTCCACCCTACAGGTAGGGATTTCACGTTTTTCTCCAATCCACATAGATGTCACACGAGGATTGATTTTTTTCTGACCCCTGCGGTAACCCTGGATCTGGTGGCATCCTGTACAATTGGTAATATTGCCATCTCTGATCATGCTCCAGTGTACCCCCTGATTAAAATTAAGGATGTTACATTGGATTCAAGGTACTGGCGAATGGACCCCTTTATTCTCATGGACAATAAGTTTGTGGACTATTTCTCTAGGGAATTTTGGGAATTCCTAGACATCAACATAGGCTCGGTTGATAGCTCATCTGTTCTCTGGAAAACTGCCAAAGCTTATGTCAGGGGGTTAGTTATTTCATATTCCACCAGTAGAAAGCGGCAGAAGGGTGAGCAGCAACGTCTCCTTGAAGCACGGTTGAAGGCAGCCAAGAAGGCCTATTTTGACAGACCTTCGTTGGTCAAACTACATAGGATTACGGCACTGCGGTCTGCACTAAATTCCGTGCTCACGCAGACGGCAAAGAAGGAGGTGGCTTTTGCTAAGCAAAGGTTATACGAGCATGATGACAAGCCAGGCAAATACTTAGCATACCTTGCCAGAAAGAGGAGTGCCCCACAAACCATTACAGCAATTAGGGAAGGGTCTGGGAACCTAACGTGATTCTAAAAAGATTAATGTGGCTTTCCAGAGATTCTACTCTAAGTTATATCAGTCTGAGAATTGTGAGGAGGGGCAGGCCAAAATGGAATCCTTTTTTAGAGATCTGAAGATCCTGGGTGTGACTCCCAAACAACAGTCCTTTCTCAATGCCCCGTTATCAGAGCAAGAAGTGCAGGAAGCTGTGAGGCAGCTTCAGAGTGGAAAGGTGCCCGGTCCTGACGGACTTCCCAGTGAATTCTATAAGAAATTTATAAGTATACTGTCAGGCTTGATGCTGAATATGTTTAATGATTCATACAGTCATGATTGTCTCCCACCATCTTTGAGAGAGGTCAATATTTCATTTATCCTTAAAAAAGGGAAGGATGCAGAAGACTATGCTTCATACAGGCCCATCTTGCTCTTAAAAGTGGACTTTAAGATCCTCTCTAAGACTCTCGCATTCAGGCTGGAGACTGTGTTACTCTCTATTATTAAAGAGAATCAGACGGGCTTCATAAAGGGTCACAGATCCTCCAATAATGTTAGGAGGCTGCTTAACGTAATTCAAGCAGCCAATACAGGGATTGGTGATTTCTTGAGATGCAGAGAAGGCATTTGACCGAGTTGAGTTGCCGTACCTTTTCTATACTCTAGACCGGTTTGGTCTGGGCCAAGTTTTCATAAGATGGGTACCTCTTGCGGCGGTCATTACCAATGGCGTACGATCAAGCAATTTTAGTATTTCTAGGGGAAGTCGGCAGGGCTGTCCCCTTTCACCATTACTTTTTACGTTGGTGATTGAACCGTTGGCAGAGGCCATTCATGGGGATCTCAATATATCAGCTTCAGAAGTGGGGTCAAAATTACACAAGATCTCGCTGTATGCAGACGATGTTCTAATTTTCTTGACAAATCCAGCAGTTTCAGTGCCTTGCCTGATACAATGCATTCACGTGTTTGGCGCTTTTTCAGGGTATAAGATTAATTTTGCTAAATCAGAGGCTATGCCTATGTGTGGTCTTACGAAAGAGTTGGCTCTTGAGAGTGACTATAGATTCCCATTTAGGTCGTCACAGGGGCGTTTTGTGTATTTGGGCATATTCATTACTCCAGTTCTGGATTGGCTGTTCAAAACCAATTTTACTCAATAATTTGAAAAAATTAAACAAGATCTGCAAAGATGGGAGGCACTTCCAGTCTCATGGTTGGGTCGGATAGCGCTTATTAAGATGAATATTCTCCCTCGTTTGCTATACCCTATATGGATGCTCCCCCTGATTTTCAATAAACAAACACTCAGGAGACTGAACAGTTGGTTCAGCTCCTTTATCTGGCACTGTAAACGGCCCCACATTAAATTAGCCAAACTGCAGTTGCCTCACAGATTGGGGGGAGTAGACCTTCCGGACATTAAAAATTACCAATTAAGCTTGCTTTTGACCTACGTGAGTGATTGGGTTTGTGGGAACCCTCTTTCAATATGGCTAGATATCGAAGCCTCCCAGGCAAGGTGCCCCCTTACCAGTTTGCTGTTTTTGGACAAGGTGAGGACAGTTAGGGAATATTGCCATAACCCAATAGTCATCAATACTGTTAAAGCATGGAGGGCAATTCAGCAGAGAGAAGATAATATTAGCAAAACACCTTTGTTTACACCTTTAGTGGGTGTGCTAGGTTTTCAACCAGGTATGATCGATTCAGGATTTAAACGTTGGGCACCTAGGGGTATATCTTGCATGGGTGATTTATTTGAGGGAGACATAATGATGTCCTTCGGTCCGTTAGTACGAAAGTATGAGTTACCTAATAGAGACTTCTTTCGTTTTTTTCAAGTTAGGCATTTTATTCAAAAAAAGACCATACTTTTGACAGATCCCTACAAATCTGACATAGAAAGAGGGGTACTAAGGGCTAAGAGTACAGTCTCTGTCAGTACTTTATATCACCAATTGGGGGGTGCCACCTCAGATGAGTCTGATCAACTCTGCAAGATGTGGGAAAGAGAGCTGGGTGTTGAAGTTTCTTCAGAGGCTATTTGGGAGAATGCAAGGAAGATATCAATTTGCAATAGGACCCATGCTTTACAGTTGAAGATTCTCCACAGGGTCCACTTAGCCCCAGGCCGTTTGTCAAAGTTTAAACCAGGGGTATCTTCAGCATGTCCCAAATGCAAGGTCTGCATGGGCACTCTTACCCATTGTCTTTGGTCTTGTGACAGGCTTCAAACATATTGGAGCGCTGTGGCGGGTGCAATGGAGAGGATTTTAGGTGTAGAGGTGGAGAAGGACCCTATTGTGCTCCTTTTGGGCCTACCCATTGTATTTCCTGCAGACGCCCATAAGAAAAAACTTTTCAATATTCTTACGTTCTGTGCAAGGAAGAATATCTTGCTCGGTTGGATATCCGAAAACCTCCAGGCCTGTCGGGTTGGCGGAAAATTGTTGTGGAGCATATTCCTCTGGATTTTCTCACAAATGTGGTACACCACAAAACTGAGAATTTTTACAAGACATGGCAACCCTTTATATAGCCGTAACAATTGTGTTTCATGAGTCCAATATCCAGGGAGGAGGAACTGTGAATGTATGTGTGTTTTGTTTGGCTGGGCTGAGTTATTACTATTTATTTGTTTGTTGTTAGGTATTTATTTATTTAGTTAAATAGCTAGTTTAGGTTTTTCTTTAATTTTATTCTTCTCTATATATGTTTATACATTCGTATAAGAGGGTGGGTTGGGAAATTTTTTTATTATTTGCGTTTAGTTTTGAAATATTTTTGTACTGTTTTGAATTGCATTGTTTTGTATTTGTTGTAATATTTAAAAATCTATTTTTTCTTAATAAATATATTATAAAAAAGTGGAGAATGGGGTTTCAATCCCACACTCATTTCCAACTGATATAATTTTCATTGTTAAAGGAAAGGGGACAGGGTGTGAATCACACAGATAGGAGATGGGAGCTCAGCAGTACCATTTGACTTTTGTTCTGAATTGTAAAATACCTCATTTTTGCTGTTCCAGGGCTTTACGAGCAATATAAGAATCATGAATTTGTGAAAAAGACAGAATCACTCTTGAAGGGCAGACAAATTCTTTTTGAATCTCATGGTCTGAAGTTATTTAAATCCCCAGCCCTTAGGAATAAAAGGACTGCAGTGTTCACCTCGAATTACAAAAAAATCTCCTTGCATACTGCTGGACCACTTTGATTGACAGGCCATCTTGCATATCTTTAAAAAGCTATCACCATCTGTTAGTGCAGATTTATATGAGTTCATTTTTGATATTTCCCAAGAGCTGTTGTTATAGCTGAGTGTCTTCTGAATACTTGGCTGAGTTTTAAATATTTCATGTTTTGAAAATATCTAATGTCCCAAGGTCCACAGCTTTTGGAGAAGCTTTTGTGGATTATCACTACCCTCTATGTGAAAAATAGTTTCCTCATTTCACTTAGCTTTGTTGATACTATTTAAGGTACCAGAACACATGCTCAGGACTGTATCAGGTGTTAGTCTCATCAGTCTGTACCAATGAATTGAATCACGGATAGTGTGAACTGATAAATTAGTGGGGAGAAACATTAACAATCAAGTTGGAGCAATAAATCTCTCAAAAGAATTTCACTGACTTTTTCCCAGTGGTGGCAAATATTCGTCTGGTTCTGTCTCCTCTGGAATCCTCCCATCAGGTTTCTTGGGGATAACTGCAAAATACAAAACAGTATGTCACCACAGCCATATTTCTTGTATATCCCAATTCTCTGAATCACCAGTATACAGTATATGTTGTTACGATTTAAATTTTGGGTGACCAGGCCATGTTGTAACTATTAACTGAAGATCCAATATAGACTGCAACCATAAATTCCAGTGTCCAGACTTTAAACAGCCGAGGACTTAGTATGTCTTTCTTTTCCGATTTTCTTCCTTTTTGAAGGCACTGAGTGTTGAAGGAATTTTGTGTGGTTCCGTGGCCGTGAAAGAATATCCAAGTAGCCAGTCCTTGAAGGTGGAATTTCTGGAGGGTAGTTGATTCTGCCTTTATTTGATATTCACACATGCATGTTTTCTGGCAGAGGTCAATGAATCATGGTCAGCAACGGAAATGCTCACTTTGTGTCTTCATTTGCATTAGTTGGTGCTGAAGACAAAAATATTGTGTCAAATGCAACTGGACCAAGGATCATACCTTGGATCTCCTAGTCTCAGTAAGATAAGGCATATCAAGTGAAAAAGTTGTGAACACTCGAATTCCAGGCATTCAATTTAAAGTACACTTAACCCACTTGTTATTCATATGTCAGTTAATTGTCTCAGACATTGCACATGACTGATTGATACTGTTTAAAATTACTGAAATGATGGGATAATGCTGATCCGAACCATGAAAGTCATCATGCTAATTTAGGGAAAATTGTATGGCAAAACCTTCATTACAGTAATAAGTTCACACAAATATGTTCAAATGTAGAAGCTGCTTATTATCATTAAGGTGCACAACATTTCTGTTCAGAAAGCTGCAAATCCAAACAGTGCTCCAGTGACAGAAACATTAACAATTGAATTCTCGAGTGATTGCTATCTTCTGATTACTTGTGAAATATGTTGCTTGAAACATGAATTCCCCTTTCCACCCACTTCAGTCTTTCTGGTTTCATTGACTTCTCCATCAATAAAAAGACTTGGGCAAAGAATTTCAATGGTGTTACTCAAACTCAGAAGTACAGGTAGTTCTTCTGTAATGTGTGTTTCTTCAGCACGAATTGGGTATAACATGACTGATGAATTGTGCACGTTGTTTGCACAACACGAACTTTCTGCTGAATGGCTATATCGGGTTTTTTGAAACGTGATCTACAGTGCGATTTCTACAGCAGTTTCCTAAAGGAACACAACTGTTTCATTATAGCAAAATGACCTGTACTAACAGCCTTTTCCAATCCTCCAGATTGCTCCACCAATTTCTTTTTATGCCATGTACATCAGCTACATGGCATGAGGTCCAGATGACACACTTCACAAGACTGAGCTCAAGTTAGGAGTTGTCCATTCGCCTCTTAAAGTCTGGTCCACCATTTGATATAATCATGCTGATCTTATTGTGGCCTCTACTTCTCTTCTCCTGTCTTCCCTCAGTGAGCCTTGACTCTTTAATCAAAAATCTATCTCACTCACCCTTCAATATGTTCAATGATCCAGCCTCGATTGCTCTCAGGGAAGAGAATTCCACAGACTAACAATCCTCTGAGCAAAATATTAGTTATCCTCATTTCAGTCTTGGCAGACCCCTAATTATTAACTTATTTCACTTGGTTCAGATGCTTTTACCAGGGAAACACGCCTCAGCAGCTTCCCAGTTGAGTCCCTTCAGCATCTTTCATGTGTCAATTAAATCACTTCTCATTATCGGCTCAACCTGCTCACTTTTTCCTTACATGCTAAAGTCTTCATTCCAGGAATCAGTCAAGTGCACAGTTGTCTGTTGACCAGTGGTGTTCCACCAGGATCAGTGCTGGGACCTCTGCTGTTCGTGGGCTACATAAATGATTTGGAGGAAAACATAGCTGGTCTACTTCATAAGTTTGTGTACGATACCAAGATTGATGAAATTGCGGGTAGTGAGGAGGATTGTCAGAGGTACAGCAAGGTCTAGATCAGTTTGTAGGCATGGGCAGGAAAATGGCAGATGAAATTCAATCTGGACAAATGTGAGGCATTTTGGAAGATCAAGTACAGGTGGAAATTATGAAGTGAATGGCAGAACCCCTCAGATATGCAGAGGGATCTGGATGTGCAGATCCACAGATCACTTAGGAAGACAGTGCAGGTATAAGGTCATAAAAAAGGCTTGCCATCATTGGAAGTGCCATTGAGTATAAGGATAGGCAGGTTATGCTGCAACTTTATAGAACTTTAGTTAGGCCACACTTGGAATATTGCATACAGTTCTGCTCATCACACTACCTGTGCTATATTGTTCTTTATTCTTTCTGTAAATGAAGACAGCTTTAGTATGGAAGGGCAAAATATGTTGGTGCAGGCTTGGATGACCAAAGACCTATTCCTGTACTGTATTGTTCTTTGTACCAGAAGGATTTGGATGCTTTGGGGAGGGTACAGAAAACATTTACCAGGATATTGCCTGGTATGGGGGATTTTGGCTGTGATGAGAGGTTGGATAGACAGGGTTTGTTTTCACTGAAATGCAGGAGGTTAAGGGGGGAACCTGATAGAAGTTTGTAAGATTGTGAATGGCACGGATAGAGTGGAAAGTATGGGGCTTTTTCTCAGGGTGGAGGGATCAATTACTAGAGGACACAGGTTCAAGGGTGTGTGGATGGAAGTGATGGATTGGGGATGGTGGTAAAGTTTAAAAGAGATGTGCGAGGTAAGTTTTTCACACAAAGGGTGGTGAGTGCCTGGAGCGTGCTGCTAGAGGAGGTGTTGGAAGCAGACATAATAACAACATTCAAGAAACACCTGGACGAATACATGAATAGGAAGGCAATAGATGGATATGGATCCTGTAAGTGAAGACAGCTTTAGTATGGAACGTTAAAATATGTGGCCACAGCCTTGGAGGGCCAAAGGGCCTGTTCCTATGCTATATTGTTCTTTGTTCTTTCACCACATCTGATGCAGTAATATCCTTTTATAAGTAAGGAGACCAGATCCGCACAGTCTTCCCAACACTGTTGCAATACTTCCCTATTATTGTAACACAATTCCCTTGTAACAAATGACAACATTCCACTTACTTCCCTCATCTGTCACTGTATCTGCAGTTAACTTTCATTCATGTACCAGAGCACCAAGATTCTGCTGTACCAACAAGCCCGTTTAATAATTCAATATTTTTCTATTTTTCTGACCAAAGTGGACAAGTTCACTTTTGTTCCCCCCATGTTATACTCGGTCTGCCAAATTTGAGCGCATTTTACATCTTGGCCATTTTGTTTCTTATCTTTGTGTCTTTATGTCCTCAGCAAAAGCAGCAACTCTACATTTGGTCCCTTCATCTAAATATTTCATGCAGATTGTAAACAGTTGAGACCTCAGCACTGATCCCTCAGCATTCCACTCAGTTCAGCTTGCTAACCTAAAAGTGACCCCTTTCTTCCTATCTGCTTTCTGTGAGCTAACCAATCTGCTATCTCCGTTAATATGTTACCCTCTACACTGTGTGTTCTTAATGGGTGAAAGAGCTTTTCAATTGCCGCCTTATTGAATACCAGTGAACTGATGTTTTGTAACTGCGAACTTCCATTATTTCACACTATCTCCTCATTCATTCTTTTTTGAGATTTAACAATTGTCATCTTGTCCCAAAGTAACATGATTTTTTTTAATGCTCATATAAAGTTCTTTTTCAAGTTGAGGAAACTGTTGTCAACTTGACATTATCCATGTCCATATCGGTTCATGATTTCTACTAAGACTTGGCTCAGAACGATCTATTGGTGCTCTTATTGTCTAACCTGCAAGCTTTGGGATCTCTGCTCTTTTATGCTTTCATAATTCTTTGTCTTTAGTATTACAACATGTGACGCAGTCTGGCACTACACACTTTTAACAAAAATAATTTTCAGTGATCGCTGATCTCAGCTACTTTCAGGCTGTAAGACATTTAATTTAGCTCAATGTTTGTTGCGTCTAATTCTTACCATCTTATTCTGTCAATTATCAATTTCCTCAGCTCTTTCTCCGCTGTCCCTTCTCCACTCCATTTCTTTTCTCATTCTGTCGCCTCAACCACTCACTTCTCATTCTTTCCTTTTTCATCTGAACACTCTGGACTCATTGTCTTATTTCAATGCACTGAATCATGACTATTATGTAATGTGATGGATTTCAATCTTAAAGTCATAGAGTTTTTACAGTATGGAAAGAGGACATACAGCCCTGCATGTCGACACTAGCCATCAAACATCCATCTATTGTAATCCCATTTTCCAGCACTTAGCCCATAGCCAAATAAGCTATGATGTTTCATGTGTTCATCTAAGTAGTTCTTAAATGTCTTGAGAGTTCCCGCCTTCACAACCCCTTGAGGCAGCGAGTTCCAAATACCCATATTCTCTGGGTGAAAAATACTTCTCTTAAATCCTCTCTAAACCTTAAAAACTAGCAGGCGAAAGGCATCTCCTGATCTAACCTGTCGAGGCCCTTTTTAATAGATTTATTTCCTTCATGCCTTTTGATGGGAGAATGGAAATATAAATTTGTTCAGTTCTTTGATGGCACACTTTCATGCCTGATTTTCATATCCAGACGGCAGGCATGTTTAGCTTTTGAAAGTTTTGCTGAGTTAAAATGAAATTCCTGTATCTCCTCTCGTAATAAGACCACATCCAGAGAATTCAGTTTCATCGTCATGTCACCTTTACTTTTTGTCTGTAAACTCCGTAAACATTCATTCAAAACATGTATATTGCTCCCCTATGTGGGAAGAGTCATCTTATACCCATCTCAGATTTTTACACAGAAGAAAAAGCTTTTGTCTATCAGGCAACCTGTCCAGCAATACCAGTCTCTCTCACATCCCCTCTTCTAGCCTTTTTCCATGTCATTTTATCAATACAATCATAATATTTTCTGTTTTTCTTGATAAATGAAAAAAAATCTAAAATGTCTTGCCTCTTTGCATTCTCTCTTACTTCGCACACCTTCACCACTGCATTGAAACAAATTATCGCATTGTTTCCCAGACTAACTTTTTTTTTCTCAGATCCTCAAAACAGGAATACTTACTAGCATCAATTATTTTTCTCCTGCCACAGTCTGTTAAAACTGACGCTTGACATTACCGAATGAGAAGAAATGGTGAAGAAAATCAGAAAATGGTATCATGGAGGCTTTGACACTTCATGAAGATTACTAAAGTTGACAAATCTTCACTTGAGATAGGTGTTGCTGTCTTTAATGTCAAGGAAGATTAAAATCGGATACTAACTATTTTTGTCAGTAAGAGTAATTAAGCAAAGTGACAGTGATATGAGGCTGAAAAAATGTTTTGCATTGTTAAAAGTGAGAAACACTAGAAGGAATTGATGTGAGAAAGCATGATGAGAAGAGAATGTGGAAAATGTATATGGAATTCAGTGTAAATGCAATGTGGAGCAAAATATGCAGATATGCCTCATCTCACCAGCTACATAAACCCCTCACCACACTCCTCTCTTTGCACAATCCCATGATTATTCAAGATTTCATGATTGTGTCACAATTTTTGTCTACTGATATTCTATAATTTATTATTGCTACAATAAGAACTTGTTTCATGTTGGACCAGAGGTTTTATTTTATTTTAATTCCCACTTGATTTTTCAAAGCCACACACCTCATCTATCCAAATGGGTAGGTATGTAGTTGGATGTCCTTTCATGAGGCACTGGCATAGCAGGTGGACTGTGCCAAAGACCACCCTACTTCCTTCTCTTTTGTCCTGATGGGGAGATTCTCAGTTTTGACAATGTTCCCTTTTTTTTCATTTCTTTTACCATTGGTCATAGCAGATAAACTGGTTTCTGCTAGCTGTTTCTGCAATTTACAGCAAACCAAATTTGCAGTCTCTGTTGCAAAACAGACACTTCAGATTTGTTATTTCTTGGAAATATTTCTGGACACCATTCTGTTGAAATGCCATAATTTAATTCCTATTGTCCTTTTCTTTGTATGGAAGGTCTTTAATATGCACTATGTTAAGATACATCTGTAAAGTATTGCTGACAATAGGGTGGGTTCCTGAGGCTGCCATAAGTTGAGTGCAGGTCTGCAGATAAAGGAATGAAACTGGGAAATGTGATATTGTTTTCCTGAGACCCAAACAATGGGGAGATGAAACATGGATTGTGTCTGGATATCTTTCCAGATATATTGCAAAATCTTGCAATTGTAATGTTTTATCATCTTTGTGAGGATGACATTTTAAATATGTGTTCCGAATTTCCTAAAAATCACATTTTAGAATGCGACAAAGAGACTGAACTAGTGTTCAGAGAAATTGCACGTTTCATTTGAGATTTTTCATTTAACTTGTAGCACAATTAAGGATCCTTCAAAATATTATTGTGCAGACAAAAAGCAATAGGACATATCATTGTCATTAAAAATACTTACAGTCTTCTTCATTCCAAGTATATGCCTCCCCGAGATCTTCATAGTCATATATTTCATCAAGATCGGGCTCTTTAGGTTGCACTGAAACACACAGAGAATTCATCTTTTGCTGATTTGACTATATTTGCTGTTAAGCCAGGAGCAAAGTTGGTGTATTCCAGTGTCATTCACTATCATTCACACATCTACGATTGGTATTTGGAATTAGAAAAGTTACATTCTCTTTTAACAGAAATGGATATCTCCCTCTCCACTAAGTTCTGATTGTCTCAGTATGCCTCTTGCAAAGTAAAATTGCTGTGTGAATAAACTAGCAAAGATCTAAAGGTTGAAAATTGAAAAAAAAAACTGGAAAAGCAAAGCAGGCCACTCAGTGTCAGAGAAAAATGGCACTATCCGTTTGAAGGCCATTCAGTTTTGTTAGACCATAGAAAATAGTAACAGGTGAAGGCATGTCAGAGCCTTGACCCTGCTCCTCCACTCAATACAATCATGGCTGATCCGTGTTCTGCCAAATAGTCACACCGCATTTTATTTTAACATTTTTCTTTTGGTTGCTGACCGAACAACCTTTATGCTCCACTACTTTTAAACCATTCACATGAAATAATCTCATATAAGGTTCAGTTTCGTTCAAGCTTATTGTTTACCTGTATGTGAAGCAATATTTTTCTGTTGGCAAGCTCACATGCAGTGTCTCTAGAGTGCTGTCAGTTGAAAAATCTCTTTAAAAAGTGATAAAAGCTGTGTCGCTGGAAATAGTTTGGAACCAGTGGATGCTGAGTTGGTGGTGGCAGTGGGCGGAATGTTTGGAAACGGCGGTGGGGGGGGGGGCGGTTTCTCATTTAAGATTTACTGCCACAAAATTAAATGCTGTTATTCATCTCAAAATTGTATTTTAAATTTCAGTCAGCCTAAATTTTAATTCTGTCTCAAAACGGGCACACTTTAAATTCTGAAGTCGTGGGAATTTTTAAAATATTTTTACAACTGCTGTATTAAAAAAATGTCAGTGAATCAGCTGCTTGCTGACTTCAATGGAAATAAAAATTGAGAAAGATGGTGATTCACTATCATCCATTTCATGCCACAATTATTTTTACTGACGAAGGATGATGATTGCTTTCAGTTCTGTGATAATGTTTTGCATTGTTTGGAACTCTGAATGCCTACAAGCAAGTGGTAGGAAGACTGGAAAGTAATTTTTTGTCGGGCCTTTACTGCTTTCCTACTTTCAATTTTCCAACCGAACTAAAGAACTCATGTGTCATATGTGAAAGGACAACGCACAGGCTCACTGCATTAATTTGTTCTTTGTCATTGTATCCTATCATGCCAATTCCCAAACTCAGCAAATTGAGAGTATAGAACATTTCTGACTAACATACTGTCATTGACTACCTCCAATTGGAAGGTCAGGATGAACTTCTTCAGTTACCAGGTTAGTATAAAAACTGGTCCAGGTAGTTGGAATTCAATCAGCCGTGTAAAGTGATGTCAGAACTGGCAGACAAGCAGAAGGCTACTTACACTCTCCATATTCATCTGGTTCAAGTTCATCAATCTCCAACTCAAATTCTAGCTCCTCATCAAGAGTTGTGTCATAATCTTTCTCATCTGGTGTGCTCCACCCATCTGTATTATATTACAGAATTTGATTAGAATGAGGTTTTGGCTTTCCATTTCTGAAATGCTAATTTTCAAAGCTTGTGAAAATCTTTTTATCTGTTACTCAGTTAAACAAAAGAGATCACATTACACCAAAGCAGGGCAACAATTTTGATATCACAAGATGTGGTAGAAATTGGGGTAGCACAGTGGTTAGCACTTTTTCTCACAGTGTTAGGGACCTGGGTTCAATTCCAGCCTTAGGTGATTGCCTGTGCGGGCTTCCTCCAGGTGCTCCGGTTTCTTCCCACAGTCCAAAGATGTGCAGGCTAACTGGATTGGCCATATTAAATTGCCCTATGGTGTCCAGGGTTGTATAGGTTAGGGGCATCCCAACTGGGTGGGCTGCTCTTTGGAAGGTTGGTGCAGACTCGATGGGCCGAATGGCCTCTCTCTGCACTGTCAGGATTCTATGAAATAAAGTAAGGAACATTTCAAATGCAGGAATTTTTGAATTTCCCTCAAGGGACTTGAATGATACTTCACGACTTCCTGGGAGAATGATGCATACTAATACCCATCTAATTCATTGTTTCATATGAGCAGTTTTCAGTAATGGGCATTTGGGATGCACTTGAATGACAAATTAATAGAAGAATATCAGTATTTTCTCAGTTGGTCTGGTAGCTAATTTGGGGATCTTGGTATGTGATGAGTTTTTCTGATGCTCTGATCGTGTGCCTGCCTTTGAGCCAGAGACATTCAGTACAAGTCCCTCCTCAAGAGTTGATGGCAAAGGAAGACAAATTTACAACATGGCCAAACATTTTGAGTACTAACCTGAAAATCTTTCCAAAACATACTAACAAAAGGAAAATGTGCATGTTGCCACAGTAACTTGGACACAGTGAACAGTAACATCTCACCACCACTTTGTTTAATACGAGGATCAAAACGATTGATTAGTTGTCCTGACACTTTGACAGCCATTGTGTCAGAAGATTGAGGGTTAATGTCCAACTCCAGACACTAGGCTGATACAAGATTAAAGAGCATGGTTACTGCAATGTCTTGATAACATCGATCTCTGATGAGTTCATAAGATATTGGAGCAGAATTAGGCCATTTGGATCTGCTCCGCCATTCAATTATGGCTGATATGCTCCTCATGCCCATTTTCATGCCTGCTCTCCATATCCTTTCTACCCATTACCAACTAAAAATTTGTATAACGTCTTCTTAAAGTTACTCACTGTCCTGGCATCCACCGCACTTTGAGGTACTGAATTCCACAGATTCACAACCCTTTGGAGAAGTAGTTTGTCCTCAACTCTGTTTTAAACTCTCCTTATCCTAAGACTAGACCTCTCATCCTAGAATGGCCCACAAGAGGAAGCATCCACTCCAAATCTATTTTATCCACATCTTTTACCATCTTGAAGACCTCTATTTGATTCCCCCTCATTCTTCTAAATTCCAAGGAGCATGGGCCCAAACTGTTCAACCTCTCCTCATATGACAAACCCCTCATCTCTGGGTTCAATTGAGTAACCCTTCTCTGAACTGCCTGCAATGCCGCGACATCTTTCGTGGGGACCAAGACTGTGCACAGTACTCCAGGTGTGGTCTCACCAATACCTTGTGTAGTTCCCACAATACTTCCTTACCTTTATATTCTTTTAGCTACAAAGCCAACATTCCATTTGCTTTCTTTATTATCTGCTGTACCTGCATGCTAGTTTTCTGTGACTTATGAACAAATCCACTTAGATCCCACTGCACCAGTGCACCCTGAAGTCTTTTCCCATTCAGATAATAGGTCGCTTTCCCATTTTTTCGACCCACATGCATGACCTCGCATTTATCCATGTTAAACTCCATCTGCCACATTTTGGCCCACTCTCCTAATCCACCTATAATCCATTTGTAACATTCCTATTTCCTCATAGCAGTTTACTGACCCGCCTATTTTTGTGTCATCCGCAAATTTGGCTACAGAGCCTTCTATCCCTGTATCCTTCTCAGTCAGCACCTGCAACATGAACTTCATTGTTTATGGGATTGGCTGTCACGTTTCTTCAATTACATCACAAACCAAACTTATAAAATACAACAGGTTGTAAAAGGCACATGACTATGAATGTTTCTGTTGAAATGAAAAAACCTTACAGCTAGAACAAACAAAGTTGTTATCTCTAGTTTGTTATTCCTGCGATGTGCTAACGAGGCGAGGAGAGAGTCAGCAGTTGAACACGTGACTACAGGATGGTGCAGGAGTGAGGTATTCAGATACCTGGATAATTGGGGCTCATTCTGGGTTGGTGGGACCTCCATAAACAGGATGGTCAACACCTGAACCAGAGGGGTAACAATATCCTAGGGGGGAGATTTGCAAATACTCTTTGGGAGGTTTTAACAAATTCAGTAAGGGGATGGGAACCTGAATTGTAGCACCAGTGTTCAGGAGGTTGAGAGTGGTGAGATCATAAATAAGGTTTCAAGGTCGCAAGAGTGTATCGGCAGGCAGGGAGGAGGTTTGAAGTGTGTCAACTTCAATGTCAGGAGCACCCAGAATAAGGTGGGTGAACTTGTATCATGGGTTTGTATCTGGAACTTCCATGTTATGACCATGGGAATAGTTGTTGTAGGTTCTGGGGTTTAGGTGTTTCAGTAAGAACAGGGAAGGTGATAAAAGAAGGGGATTAGATTACTTTACTAGATTAGATTACTTTACAGTGTGGTAACAGGCCCTTCGGCCCAACAAGTCCACACCGACCCTCCGAAGCGCAACCCACCCAGACCCTTACATTTACCCCTTATCTAACACTACGGACAATTTAGCATGGCCAATTCACCTGACCTGCACATCTTTGGACTGTGGGAGGAAACCGGAGCACCCGGAGGAAACCCACGCAGACACGGGGAGAATGTGCAAACTCCATACAGTCAGTCGCCTGAGGCAGGAATTGAACCCAGGTCTCTGGCGCTGTGAAGCAGCAGTGCTAACCACTGTGCCACCGTGCCGCCCACGGAGTGTGGCATTGTTAGTCAAGGCCAGTATTACAGTGGCAGAAAGCATGTTTGATGAGGACTTGTCCAATGAGGTAGTATGGGCTGAGGTTAGAAACAGGAAAGGAGAGATCACCCTGTTGGGAGTTTTCTATAGACCTCCAAAAAAGTTCCAGAGGTGTAGAGAAAAGGATTGCAAAGATGATTCTGGACAGGAGTGAAAGTAACAGGGTAGTTGTTATGGGGGCTTTAACTTTACAAATATTGACTGGAAACGCTATAGTTTGAGTCCTTCAGATGGGTTAGTTTTTGTGCAATGTGTGGGGAAGGGTTTCCTGACATAGTGTGTAGATAGGCCAACAATAGGCAAGGCCACATTAGATTTGGTATGGGTAATGAGCCAGGCCAGGTATTAGATTTGGATGTAAATGAGCACTTTGGTGATACTGACCACAATTTGGTTATGTTTACTTTAGCGATGGAAAGGGATAGATACATACCGCAGGGCAAGAGTTATAGCTGGGGAAAGGCAATTATGATGCAATTAGGCAAGATTTAGGATGCATAGGATGGCAAAGGAAACTGCAGGGGATGGACACACTTGAAATGTGGAGCTTGTTCAAGGAACAGCAACTGCGTGTCCTTAATAAATATGTACCTGTCAGGCAGGCAGGAAGTGGTAAAGCGAGGGAGTTGTGGTTTACTAAAGAAGTTGAATTTCTTGTCAAGAGGAAGAAGAAGACTTATGTTAGGATGAGACATGAGGGCTGTTAGGGCGTTTGAGAATTAAAGTTCACCAGGAAAGACCTAAAGAGAGAGCTAAGGAGAGCCAGGAGGCCATGAGAAGGTGTTGACACATAGGATCAAAGAAAACATGATAGCTTTCCTTGGTATGTCAGGAAGAAAAGAATGACGAGAGTAAGATTAGGGCCAGTCAAGGACAGTAGTGGCAAGTTGTGCGTGGAATCTGAGGAGATAGGAAGAGGCAGTATTTTGTCAGTATTCACACAGGAAAAAGACAATATTATCGAGGAGAATACTGAGATACAGGCAATTAGACTAGACGGGATTGAGGTTCATAAGGAGGAGGTGTTCGCAATTGAAAATAGATAAGTCCCCTGGGCCGGATGGGAATTATCCTAGGCATCCCTGGGAAGCTAGGGAGGAGATTGCAGAGTCTTTGGCTTTGATCTTTATGTTGTCATTGTCTACAGGAATAGTACCAGAAGACTGGAGGATAGCAAATGTTGTCCCCTTATTCAAGAAGGGGAGTAGAGACAACCCTGGTAATTATAGACCAGTGAGCCTTACTTCAATTGTGGGTAAAGTGTTGGAAAAGATTATAAAAACTAGGATTTATAATTATCTGGAAAGGAATAATTTGATTAGGGATAGTCAACATGGTTTTGTGAAGCGTCACAAATCTTATTAAATTATTTGAGAAGATGACCAAACAGGTGGATGAGGGTGAAGCGGTTGATATGGTGTATATGGATTTCAGTAAAGCATTTGATAAGGTTCCCTACGATAGGCTACATTTACTATAAACCAACCGACTCCCACAGCTACCTAGACTACGCCTCCTCCCACCCTGCCCCCTGTAAAAACGCCATCCCATATTCCCAATTCCTTCTTCTCCGCCGCATCTGCTCCCAGGAGGACAAGTTCCAATACCGTACAAC